>NC_141545.1:14763102-15138102 GCF_021556685.1 Rattus norvegicus
TAAAAAAAAAAAAAAAAAAAAAAAGTAGTCTTCTTCCTTAGCCTTTGGCTCTGGGGGGTTGGGAGGGAGCAGTTTATGCAGGCTCCATTGGCCAAATTGTTCCTGTGACACTGTGTCTCCTGTCTTCTCACGGAAGACACACCAGGGAACCGGCCATGATCACAGCCTGTCAAACAATAAACCCAGGTGTGGCCTCGTGGCTGCAGCGGATGGCTCACCACCACGTCATCCTCCTTGTCTATTTTGAACTCATGGATGGAGCCAGTTTGCCGGTGGCATGTGGTACTGTGGTGAGGGTGTGGAGGAGGGAGGTCCTCATGGGTGGAATCCGCTTGCTTCCCCTGGCATACACACATCCAGAGGCCCATTCTGAATACAACGTATATGTGTCTCTTGATCACTGACTGGACTGGGCCCCATCTTGTAGGACATGTAAATGAAACACACTCCCCCCAACCCTTCATGTGTTTGCCTGCATGTATGTATAAACGTAACATGTGTGCGCTATGCAAAGAGACAGGAAGGGGGGAGTCAGATCCTCCTGGAACTGCAGTTGCTGGTGATTGTAAGCCTGTAAGCCATGCTGTGGGAGCTGGGACTCGAACCCGGGTCCTCCATAAGGGTAGCCAGTGCCCTTACCCCTGAACCACCTCTCTAGCAGTGAGCGTGACAATTTCTGTTTTACAGTTTCTGGTTATTGTATTAATGACTTCTGCCAGCTAAGGACCTGTTTCCAGAACACTGATTCCAGCTTATGGTTTTGTTTTTTTTTTTTAATTGCAGTTCTGTTTAATTCTGATAAAAATATAAAACATTAAATTACTTCCTTGACCATTTGGAAGGTACAGTTCAGGAATACTGGCCCCGGTCTCAAGCTGTGCAACCACTGTTACCGTATTTCTCCTAAAAGACACTCTATACTTGCTAAGAATGAGTCTTCATCTCCCTTCCTCCTGTGACCTCCACACTGCTTCCTTTCCCTCTCTGCGCTGGGTGAGTCCATGTCTCCCACTGCTCCAGTCTGGCTCTGGATGTCCCATAGATGATCTGAAGCTTGATTCCCAACATGGCATTATTGGGAGATGGTAGGACCTTTGCAGGGTGTCTTCAGACAATGGTGGTTGTATCTTCAAAGAGGACGTAAGACTCTAGTCTTGTCTTCTCTTTCTGACACAAGATAAATGCCTTTTCCGTAAGTACCAGAAACGATTTCATAAATGTGAAACAGAATTAACCTCTCTCTCTCTCTCTCTCTCTCTCTCTCTCTCTCTCTCTCTTTCTCTCTCTCTCATTTTGAGGTATTTTGTTTCGGGGTGTGTGTATGCGGGCATGTGCAGCACAACGGCACAGCACATGTGAAGTCAGAGTACCACATGCAGGAATCAGTTCTTCCTGTTCGTCCTGTGAGACCAGGAGGTCACACGCAGGTCAGTGGGGCTTGGCACGAGTGTCTGCCCCAACCCACTGAGCCATCCCGCCAGGTTACAAACAGAAAGTCACTGGAGACAATCTGTGGGTTCTCAATCTCCATGCTATGACATACACACCTGAACGCCATCACTTTCAGCAAATGAGAAAATTTTTGCTCACAAGGACACAAAGGAAGGTATTTAGAAATTAACGTGGTATATTAACTTCGAGATCTGCTCACGGAAAATAACAAAGTTATAATAAGAGAAATGAGTTACCTCTTTTTTTTTTTTTTTTTGGTTTTATTTATTTTTTGGTTTTCCTAGACAGGGTTTGTCTATGTGGCCCTGGCTGTCCTGTAACTCACTCTGTCGACCAGGCTGGCCTCAAATTCACAGAGATCTGCCTGCCTCTTCCTTCCAAGTGTTGGGATTAAAGGCGTGTACCATCACCACTGGGAATGAGAGAAATGAGTTATTTCAAAGCTGAGCTTGAGGCTCTCTTTGGGGGAGCAGGAAGATTTGAAATGGTAACATAGACATCGAGACCCAAAATCTCCACAGGAAGTATATTTAAAATCCATCTAAAGACAGCAACGACAAAGCTGGGATGAGATCATTCTGTCAAGAAAAGGAAAAACAGAACCAAAGACTTCAACTTCCCAGTCAATTATAGAACAACAGACTGGAGAGACGGCTCAGCAGCGAGAGAACCAGCTGCTCTTGCCGAGGACCTGGGTTCAATTCCCAGCACCTACATCGGCTCACAACCACCTGCAACTCCAGCTCCAGGGGATCTGATGCCCTATTATGGCCTCTGTGGCCACTGCACACCATGGTGCACAGACAAAGGAAGGCAAAACACCCATACACACAGTAAAGTAAAATGTATGCTAATGGCTCAAGAACAGCAAAAAATAACCAATGGGATAAAACACATGGATGCCTAAATTGTATGAGTGCTGCTAGTGACAGTAACAAAAGACACCAGGGAGAATTAACATCCCCTGAGATATCTTTGAAGAGCCTGGATGACAGTGATGCTGGTGTTAGTGAGCGTTGACTCTGTACAGAGTTATTTATGAGCAATGATCTCATCCTAATAACAACTCTTTGAGGCCTGTTCTATTGCCATCCCAGTTTTATACATGAAAAAAAGGAGGCACCAGAAGCCTGTTCGAACCTGCCAGAAGCCACACAAGGCAGGGTAACCATCCCCAGGCCATACCTCTGCTTTAAAAGGATTAAAATCCTCTTAATCTATACAAAGAGAATTTGTGGGCTTGGGTGATGGCTCAGTGGTTGAGAGCACATGCTGCTCCCGGGAAGGACCTGGGTTCCATTCCTAACATCCACAGGGCAACTCAGTTCCAGGGGATCCAGCGCCCTCTACTGACCGCTAGAGGCATTGCGTGCGTGCGTGTGTGTGCGCTCGCGCGCACGCAGGCAAAACATCATATACATAAAATAACAACTTTCTAAAATTACAAAAAAAAGAGAATCTGGCTTAGTTGTTTAAATACAAATGCTTTTATAATAGTAAGAAATTATCAGTGACAAACGATTCATTAAAACTAATTTTCGGGAACAGTCTCCATGCTCAAACTCCTGAGCTCAGGTGATTTTCCTGCCTTCAGCCTCCTGAGTGACTAGAACTATGGGGTGTGTACCGCCACATCCAGCATTACAAAGGATATTTGAAAAGCTGTTAACAGTTTTAAATTTTGCTAGAAATAATAATTCAGGAACAAATAGGAGGTAATGAAAGCTCTGGGTTCTTTGACTGCCACTGTAGGTAGATGGTCAGACACACTTCGGTTGAAGGACTTAAAGAAATCAAGCCAGAAGTGACCCGAAATTTCCCTCCCTTCTGGCTCGTTTCCACGGTGCTGGAAGAGGCTGTGCAGACCGTGGAGAGACACCAGTGGATTTACCCAGTGGTGAGCCCCGTGTGCTACAGTACCGGCTTAGCAGGCAAGCTCTGCCTACTTCCTGGGGGCAATGGTAAGATGATGGATGGTGGAGTAACCAGACACTCTGTTTGGATTTGAGGTCTGCCCCACAGGAAGGAATTCATCCCAGGTACTGTAATGTGATCAAAGGCCCAGAGCTGGAGAGGTCAAAGGTTCTAGAGGAGAAATTTACCACTGTCGGTTTGCTAAATGGAGTTGTCAAACTGCCTTCTAAATATTTACAGATTCCTGCTGCTCTCAGCTTTGATCAGAGAAGTTAATGCGGAGACTTACAAGTGCTCAAAGTGTTGAAAATTTTGCACTGAGCCATAAATGATGCACGTATTTCAACCCCCCTCAAGGCCCCAGGAACACTGAGGATCAGGAGGCAGAAGGAATACAAGGGCTTGAAGACCGGAAAGAATGAAGTCTCCTGGACATGACATGACTGTGACACCCGTGAGCTCACTGCACCTATGGTGCACAAGACCTACACCAGATCGAGCCAATCAACACTGTTGCATGGATGGGGGAGGAGCTCCAGAGCTGAGGAGCCATTGGCAACTGATGGATACCGGGGCAGGGCCGGGGAGTAAGTTTTCTGGAGGGGTGTGGCTGCTGGGGGGTGCTTCTCCTGCTCCGGAGAGTGGCTCCCCATGCGCATGCGCACTTGGCAGCACTAACTCAGCGGGTTATTTAAAAAGAGGTCATGAAAGCAAGAGGAGGTGTTTGAGGGTTCTGGGGGAGGGAGTGGCAGGGAGATTTGAGGGTGGGTATGACCAGGACACATTGTACACATATGTGAAATTGTCAAAAAATAAATTTAAAATATTATTTAAAAAATAAAAGGCTAGTCCCAGCAGCACAAGGACAGACATAAAAAAAATAAATAAAATAAAGAAACCAACATTGCACCGAGCGCATGTAGCGACTTAGACATGGCGATAGGTAAAGCTGTAGACATGTGGTATGATCCAGGTATATCTGAGGTATATACCCAAGACAGTAAGTGCATATCCTTCGCAGAAGAAGAATTTCTGTCATCTTTATTCACAGTAGCCAAACAACAACAGAAACTAGCAACAACCTAGGTGACCGTGGGACAAGGACTGTGAGAGACTTGCAGGGTCTCAGTGAGGGTACAGCTGTGTGCCCAACGCCGTCAACTTCAGAGTCAGTATGTAGGCTGTGGTGGCAGGCGTGGCGCTGTGCGTGAAGCCACAGAGAGTATCTGGGATGCAGATGTATTCTACAGGCTGGGGAGAGAGGAGGAACGGGTAAAAGGGAGGTAGACAGAGATGCTGTGGGAACACTGAGTGGGAAGCAAGGAGGAAGAGGAACAGCTCAGGCCCTGGAGACAGGCAGGGGACAGGCTGGGAGGCCATGACAGTCTAGCCACAGTGCATCCCTGCCCTAGTGAATGTGGGCAGAATATTGTTTTGCATTTATTTAATTGAGGAAATGTTGCTACCGGACAAACTGTGGGAATCTGTTCTCTCCTCCCAGCCACACGGGCTGGGGATTGAACCCGCCAGACTCAGTGGCAAGTATTTTATATGCTGAACCATCACACAGTCCAACTAAGCATGTATTTTTTTTTATTTTTGTTTGTGAGCCTAGCCTTTAATGGCTGAGCCATCTCTCCAGCCCGCATGTACTTTAAAAAAAAAACAATATTTATTTTCATTCTTATGCGTATGAGTGTTTTGCCGGCAGGTATGTATGTGCAGTACATGCATGCAGTACCCATAGAGGCCAGAAGAGAGCGCCAGAACCTCTGAAGCTGGAGTAACAGGCGGTTGTGCAGCTCAGTGTGGGTACTGGGAACTGGTCCCTGTTCTCTGCAGGAACGAGAAGTGCTCTTAAGAGCTAAGCCATCTCTCCCGTCTTCCCATTGCCACAGCCTCCAACTTAGTGTATCCTGAAGCTAACAGAAAGACATAATATCCATGGCAGGCTAGTCAGAAGTAAGTTTAGTACAACAGGGGAGGCAATAAGAACAAGCATCTGGGCTGGAGAGATGGCTCAGTGGTTAAGAGCCACTGACTGCTCTCCCAGAGGTCCTGAGTTCAATTCCCAGCAGCCACATGGTGGCCCACAACCATCTGTAATGGGATCTGATGCCCTCTTCTGGTGTGTCTGAAGTGATAGTGTACTCACACACAGTCATCCATGGAGGGTAAAGAGAGTGAGGTCTAGTGATGGGAGCTGTGGAATCACCAGACACGTGACAACACTGATTTTTTTTTTAGTTAGATTGTCTACATTAAGGAATGCTAAAGAATTGGTAGAGCTGAGAGTATTTGAGGATGTTTTTAGAGGAGACTGGCATCTGAATATTGAGGGTGTGACACTCGAACGGTAGCTGAGAGCGGTTTCATAAATGGCGCCCTGGGCCTCCGGGACACAGCACAGCCTCTCCCAAGACATCTCCGAATTCCCCAACCCTGAAAACCGAACTCCAGTCTGATGGCATCTCTCATACCCGGAGGTGCTCAGAGTCTGTCCTGATGGGTGGAGACTCGGGTGGGCTCAAGTCCCTCTGTTTCGCGGCCCACCTTGCTTCCCAAGGTACCTCAAAGAGATTTCCCCTGCGCCGCTGCCCAGCTGGTACTAACTTTCCAGCCCCAGCCACAGAAGCGGAGGTTTCTAATGGAGACCCTGAGCCTTTTACTTAGAGCCTCTCCGGTGGGCACCACTCTAATTATTCCATGGCCTGATTCCATTTATCTTTTGCGGTCCATTATGTGCCCCCAACAGGCTGCGTCTTCCTCGGCAGGTACACAGCCTACACTAATGCACTCTGGGTGACAACAGCCACATAGACAGAGGGACTTGGCTGGCACCTAATTCTCCTCCACTATAATTTTATAAATGAACGAGGCAGACACATTTTCTGCTTTAAGATAAATATTTTATGAATTGCCCCTCCGATACATTACATTATCAGTACATTATCCTTTCCTCCTGAGCCGTGAAGAGCGGCGCGCACACACTCGGGAGGACATTTGGGTGATATTACTGAACACGCTGCTTTTAAAATCTAGGGGAAAATAATTTCGTTTCATCCAAAGGAAAAGTTCTTTAAACGCTGTTTGGTTATTTCACTGTGGAATCGGTCTTCAGAGACTTTTTTGTCTGGCCAGCGTTTACAGTCTACTTTTTTGAAAAAGACATCGGCTCGCTGAGTGTTTCCTTCTGGCACACAGGGCCACCCAGCAAGGCGCACAGTAGAGGCTTGCAAACCATGAGGGAGAATCTTGCTCGCTGTCAGAAACGAGCATTATTTTTCTAAAAGATTCTCTATCTCCCCTGACAGGGTCTCTATGTAGCCAAGGGTGGCCTCGAGTTTATAATCCTCCTGCCTCAGCCTCTCCAGTGTTGAGATCCTAGGCATGTACCAGACACAGCTCTATCTTTCTTTCTGAGTTCATTTTTTTTTTTAAATAGGATGTAGCTTGTGCTATGCAAGCCTTATTTTTTAAAAACCAAATATTTGTGTCTCGATTCCCCTTCATCCTATGGATGTTTTAACTCGGGTGCGGGTGGGTGGGAATGGGGTGGTGGGGAGACCGGAGGTGGGAGTCGGCAGGGATGGGAGTGGGAGGGGTGGGCGTGGGGAAGATGGGAGCATCCAGCACGTTTGAGCCCCTGAACTTCCAACGTCACCCTGCTCTAGCTGCCAAGAAAAACTCGCTGTGTGTGGCATCGGTCCACACGTGACGGATATTGTGCTTTTTCACAGTCGTAAGCCAAAGGGTGTGTGCATTATCCAAGCAAAAACCTCTTGTCACCCCCGTTATTACTTGGTAGCCTTTTTATCTGGAGCAGATGTCCTTACACAACATTGGAAGGCTGAAGGTTTTTGTGGACTAACAGAACCTGTGGCAAAACTAAAGGCTTGCAGCCCCAAGCGAAAATATTAATTTTCTAAGGGCTGTTGTTGTTTTAAATGAGAACTAACCCTGCCAGCTGGAGACGCTATGCTAGCATGTTCACTTACAGAAATAACTAGACCTGGATTCATGGAGAACACTAAATAACCCGACCAAACACCATGGACGAGGAGACAGGAGTCTGCCGTGAGGGGAGACTGTCAGCAGCATGTCTGCACGGTCTTAGGCTCTCCCATGAGTGTTTTACCTTTGCCGCAAATGAAAACATTTAAATTTCTTTAAAATTACATTTGACTTAATTACACCCGGGCCCCGATACTCCGAGGCCCCCATTTTGCCTGCTTTTCCCCAGAGGATGGAAGCGGCAGGCTCCTCACCCCATAAAGACCTGTTTTTCTCCGGGACGCTCGCTATGTGCAGAATGTTAATAGGCTGGCTGAAAATGAATAGCTCTGTGGCTCCACTTGAAATATAGAAAAATGGCCCAGACATTAAAAAAGATAAAAGCGAAAAGGGCAGTAATGAATTTAGAGGAAAATGAACATTAATGGTCCTGGCATTACTCGTGTTCCCACATAGCGGATTATTGGAAATCTGTCAAGCACACCAAATTATCTACTCGTCGGCTGCTGTGGGGCCCTCTACAACCATCCAAAACCAGCAAAAGCAAGACAATTTAAGCTAATTTTACTATTTATAACAATAGAACAGGCCATTAAGATAAATTAATGTCATTATCAAGTTTCTATGAAAATGACAAATGCCACTCTCTGGAGCAACTTAGGGACTGTTGACGATAATGAAACCCACCGCACAGGTACTAAAGACAGACACTCCACATAATTATATTCTAGTAGTCTGTTTGTTTCCTGCCCGTTCATTTGCTTTCCCCACAATTAGTTCTGTACACAATATGGCGGTGACTAAACAGTCAACACCAAGAAGCATTAGGACTAATTGGGCCATTAGGATGTAGTTTCCAACCTTTCTTCTCCTAAAGGGGGCTGGGAGTAAACAGAGCGGGGGAACAATGGTGGGGGTCGTCTTCATTTAAAAAGATACAAACAGAATAATCAGCCAGACAGGTGAAGGGCCCTGCGCAGCATCCCCCCTCCCCCGCTCCCCTCTCCCCGAGATCTGGGGATGCTCACAAACTCCACAGTGAGCTCTCCTGCTCTACCTAGTCCGGGGAGGGAGCTGTCACGTCAGGATGACCCAGCACCACAGTGTGGGCTGGAACAGGGCCATCCAGAGATGCCAAGAATTCCTACCAAGAAAGTTAGACCTGGTAGGACTGACTGGGACCAGCTGGGACAAGGCTGAGTCACTTAGGGTTTGGCTAAGGGAGAGCCCAGGTCTGCAGCAGGGCTGTGCCAGTCTGTAGTCTCTAATCATTGCCTTGGGGCCAAATTACTGTGAGGTCATTCAGGGACTGTCAGCAGCACAGGTCGACTTTCACTAAATCAGAGATTTAGTGGGAAAGAATTGTCCCTGGCTATCCGGTGAGAGGTTGGTCAGGCAAAGATGGTCACAGGATCACAGTTCTTTGGCATGCGTGGCCGATGTGTGTCGCGACACAGTCCACCCTGGAGCTGCGGATGCCATTCTGATATAAGGGATGGGACTCACCAGCGCTCTCACAGGGGTGTGCAGCTGCCAGGGCCACAGTGCCGTCCAGTCTGGGCTATGTGAGCTCATCTCACCTACCTTTGCTCTCAGTCTGTGACTCTCAGGACATAGGAAACATACAGATAAGAACCCCAAAGATCCCAGAGGATCAAGGAGTTAGCGTGACAGAACTACCAATAAGAGGAAAAACAAGCGAACAAAAACGGGCACAGCATGCATGGGAGACTCTTGAAAGCCAAATCAAGGGGTTGGGGATTTAGCTCAGTGGTAGAGCGCTTGCCTAGCAAGCGCAAGGCCCTGGGTTTGGTCCCCAGCTCCGAAAAAAAAAAGAAAGAAAGAAAGAAAGAAAGCCAAATCAGGTGAGACCCTGGAGTGGCAGCCACTGTATCATGTCATCTCCCGGGGCTTAAAATACATCAGCAGAGGTGACCTTAGAGATGAGCTCTAAAGTCACATCTGTAGATAGCTGAGAAACCAAGAACCAAGGAATCCCTTTACCAGACTCCTCCACAGAGGTAGAGGGGCGCATGCGTGTGCGGCATACGTGCATGCGTGCGTGCCTGCGTGCCTGCGTGGGTGTTACGGGTGTTACACGTACCACTCCAGCTCAAACACCTGCTGATTCTCATTAAGAATAGGCCCATTTGGGGCTGGGGATTTAGCTCAGTGGTAGAGCGCTTACCTAGGAAGCGGAAGGCCCCAGCTCCGGAAAAAAAAAGAACCAAAAAAAAAAAAAAAAAAATAGGCCCATTCACAGCGGGAATTACAAGACCAGAGCTCTTCTAAGAAGAAGCATGCCCCTGCCTCACAGGCACCCTGAAGAGGCAGTTGCTTATGCCCACATCACAGTCCCCAGGATCTTTCCCCTGCCCTAAAGGGCCAGCCACTAAACACTAGCCCCTGAATAACTCCAGCCATTCCTACTGGGGCAGGGTAACTAAGTATCTTTCAGGAGTCAGGGATATGGTTTTTCTCTTCCTTGTCTTCTATTAACATAAGCTTACTGTACAAAACGATGGTTTTTTTTCATTATTCTTTGATGATATTCCAACTCCCAGGACTCTTGCCATTGTTCCCGCTAGCTGATCTCTTTCTTCTTCCCAAGGATACTTTCATGACTGTCCTACTTTGCTTTCTGTGACTCTGACAAAAATAAATAAATAAATAAATAAATAAATAAATAAATAAATAAATAAATAAATAAATATTCCACTCTCAGGTCACAGTCCATCCTCGAGGGAAGGCAGGCCGGGAACTCAAGCAGGAACTGAAACAGAAACCAGGGAGGAACTCTGCTTATTGACTTTCTCAGCCTGCTTTCTTACCTATCCCAGACCCTCCTGCCTAGGGATGGCACCGCCCACAGTGGACTGGGCCCTCCTAAATCAATTAGCAATTAAGAAAATGCCCCCACAGGTATGCCCACAGGGCAATCTGACTGAGGGAGTCCCCCAGTTGAACTCCCCCAGATAACTATGGTCTGTGTCCAGTCCAGGTGACAGCTGAAACTAACTAGGGGAATGTCTTTATTGTATTTGATCTATGTTTTATGTACATGAGAAACCATCTTTGTCTTTCTGTTAGTTTAACTGGCTTAACACCCCTGACCCCCAGTTTCAGCCATTTTCCTGCAGATGACATTTCATTCTTCTTTATGGTCAAAATAAGACTTCACTGCATGTGTATGGCACATTTCCTTTGTACAGTGACCTGTTGATGGGTTCCGAGGCTGGCTCCGTATCTTGGCTGGTGTGAATAAATATGGGTACTCGGGTGTCTCTGATAGTTGGACTTGGATTTCTTCAGGTGTAGATCTAAGAGTAGTCTATTGGGATCATATGCTGGCTCTAGTTTTAGTTTTCTGGGGGAACCCCCATACTGGTTTAGGGTGCTAACTTTCTGATTTGAAGAGTAAGTGACACACAGTCAGGGGCCAGGGCGTAGGAGAGGGAAGCCAAGGCGAGGGCTCCTGAGCTATTTGCAAAGGGATCCTGTTTGACTCTGAGGTCTCAGCCACTGTGTTCCTTCCTGCTTAGAGCCGAAGTCCCCACAGAAGACATAATGCTTTTGCTTCCCCAAGTAGGATGCTTGGGAACTTGGGGACTCGGAACCCAGGTTCCATCCTGTTTCTAAGTTTCTTGGCCATGTGCCTTTTCAATGGGTGTCATCCAGTTAGTAACTGTACTCGTTGCTGGTGGTTCCTGAACACATGGTTTCTGAGCCAACGAGACAGGACAGTGATGACGCGCCCACCAGCTGAATGAAGACACTCATGATCATCATTAGTCTCAAAGCTCAAAGCTCTCCCAGTGATGAAACCGATTATCCTCAGCTTCCCCAAGGAGTGGGCCACTTTATTGTCTCAGCCTCCCCACAAGGAAGCCAAGTGACCCAGAGGTGAAAAGTGCAGGGAACAGTGTGGAAGATTCAGCTCACCACACTGTGCAAAAACATCCCACAGTCATTCGGCTGCCATTGTGTCCTTCAGAGTCAGAGGCCTGCCTGGGTCTCCCAGGCTATTCCGCAAACCTTATGGTAGCCTAGCTGTGTGCTGTGCTGAGAGACTCTTGGCTGTCTTGAGTTAGACCAGACAGCAGGCACTGGGACAAGGGGATTTTGTGTTTCATGCTTCCCCTGTGAGGCAGGTTTCCTTACAAGAGAAAATGAAGCCTAAGTCCATAACCAAGCCCATGCCTGGCACTGGCGCTAACAGGCACAGAGATGTGTTAGAATTCAGGGCACCTGCCTGAAAGGCTCAGTGTTGTGCTCCCCCGGGGACATTTCCCCCACTAAGGCTTTTCCACCAGCAAGTTGAAGATGGCAGAATCCTGACCCCATCACCTCCTGCCCTTCGCCTTGACCCAGTTTTACAAATCTCGAGCCTCAGCTTCCCCATCCATGAAATGGGGTTGAGCGTTATCCCCATCCGATCATTAAGACCGTCAAAACAAAATATTTCCACTCCCAGAGACTCTTTGACCCTCTCTGGTTGATTTCGAAGCTTCTAGGGCCTCGCTAGCCGATTACTGACTGTGACAACCTCATTCTGCAAAAATCACACAGGCTTTTACAGATCTTTACGGGAAGGAAACAGGCTAATGCACTGTTTTCCCTGAGTGTGCCGGCGCCCGGTCTTTCTCTAATGGGCTCAAATTGCAGTTTTAAAACCTAACCATGAACTTAAACCTTCCCACGGGCATGCGCAGGGACGATGTCCTCACTTCTTATGTTTCCAGAGAAATGAAAGCTGAGAGAGAGAGAGAGAGAGAGAGAGAGAGAGAGAGAGAGAGAGAGAGAGAGAGAGAGAGTCCTGGCCTTCCCCTGCCTCTGAACAGCAGGCTTTAAAGTGGGGCTGTCAGGTTGATGATGACCTCCACCCAGCTCCTCCTAAAGGTGAAGAATGGGTTATAGCTTCAAGCAGGGATTGATCTCTTTGTGATGCTGGCCCTCTGTAATCTTCCTGCCTTGAGAAGGGCAAGACAGGGCCTTAGAGTCTACCCGAGTCTACCTGGCCGTCAGGGCCATGGCTCAAGAGCCACAACTCTGGTGGCCGCAAGCCACTGACCTGCATCACCTTCATCCCTTTGGAATGCTGCTACCCTCTTTCCACCCGGGCCCTCTGTGGCTTAGAGTCTTGTGAATCAATTTTGCCTTTAATAAATACTTTCCAGTCACAAACTGGTAAGCTAGCAATTAACACACCGTGCATGGCTGGGCACTGTGCATGGGCATCGATTCCCTGGGGACATGTAGAGTCCTGTAGAACAGACATGGTTTCAGACTGGAACTGAGGGGACTAGACCTGGGTTTAGTCACCTGCTTGCCACACCCACATACTTGGCTGACAGGACAAGACAGTAGCTAGATCACTTCTGATCCTTCCTTTAGCTAGACTGCCCTGCCCTGCCCTGTCCTGCCCTGCGCTGCCCTGTGAGTGCCCAGGATCCGCCATGACAGAGCACTGTTATGCTGGTAGACCCAGCAAGAGTGATCCTGTAACTGAATAAGACATTCACCATGGAGATAAAGGTCCTTGACAGGCTAAAATAAGACTTTGCTCTTAAAAACAATTATTTCAGCGTGTGTGTGTGTGTGTGTGTGTGTGTGTGTGTGTGTGTGTGTGTGTGCGTGCGCGCGCGCGCGCGCGCGCGCGTCGTCATGGGAACCTCTTTATGCCAGGTTGCGAGCTGCCCAGTGTGGGTGCTGGGATCCCAACTCTAGTCCTCATGACTGAGCGGCAAGCTCTCTTAATTGATGAGCTATCTCTCCAGCCCCCAAACTTTCCTCTTTGTAAGTTGGTTGTTGCAGGTGTTTCATTCAAGTAATGGGAAGATGGCTTCTGACACTGAACTGTAGTCTGCTCCAAGGGGACAGGAAAAACATCAACTTTCTTTATTGTTTTCTTTACAATGTGAGTTCCTGGTACAAAAGAGTATTCAGTTATAGGTGTACAAAATAGATTAATGGATTACCGATTAATGGATTGCTGAGCAGGTAAAAATCCCTGACAGACCTCACCTAAAGCCACCAATGGGGTTTGGACAACTTTCCTGATTTTTTGTTTGTTTATTTTTTCTAGACGTGTTTTCTCTGTGTAGCCTTGGCTGTCCTGGAACTCACTGTGTAGATCAGGCTGGCCTCGAACTCAGAGATCCACTTGCCTCTGCCTCCTGAGTGCTGGGATTAAGGGCGTGTCACCACTGCCTGGCTCTTCCCTGGTATTTTTTAAAAAGGTTAAGTTTTTATGTATGAATGTTTTGTCTGCACATGTGTGCATAGTCAGAAGAGGGGGTCAGGTCCCCTGGAACTGGAGTCACAGATGGTTGCCAGTTGCTTATGCAGGTAATAGGAATTGAACCCAGGTCGTCTGCAAGAGCAGCAAGTTCCCTTAACACGGTGGTCCTATGACCCACAGCTCCTTTAGAGATTACTGATCCTTCCACAGGGGGTTCCTAAGACCATCAGAAAACATGGATATTGGGGTTGGGGATTTAGCTTAGTGGTAGAGCGCTTGCCTAGCAAGCGCAAGGCCCTGGGTTCGGTCCCCAGCTCCGAAAGAAAGAATAGAAAAAAAAAAAAAAGAAAAGAAAACATATTTACATTATGATTCATAACAGTAGCAAAATTACAGTTATGAAGTAGCAATGAAAATCATTTTATGGGGTTGGGGATTTAGCTCAGTGGTAGAGCGCTTGACTAGGAAGCGCAAGGCCCTGGGTTCGGTCCCCAGCTCCGAAAGAAAGAATAGAAAAAAAATCATTTTATGGTTGGGGGGGTCCCCATGACACGAGGAACCATCATTAAAGGATCATGGCATCAGGAAAGTTGAGAACCATTGCCTTGACCAGAGCCATCCCTCCCCTTCCCTGGTATTCTTGAGTGTGGTCCTGATGATGGGTCCACAGATGATCTCCCAGATCTCCTGTGGTCAGCAGAACTTCCAGAATAGGTCTTGCTGCATTTGAGACCAGTTCTCTACGAGATTTACTGTCTCCTATCAGGGTAAAAGGAGCACATTTAGTTCCTGTGGACGCCTCTGGACAGACTCCAAATGGAGCCCTGGCCTTTCAAAGGCCTCCTCTAAATCTTAGCCAGAAGTTTCTAAATACGTGCTTCTGAGATTGTCCAACTCCTGTGTTCGTGGGGTTTCTGCTATTGTAACAAAGGCCCGAGTATTATAAGGAGGGAATTTGTATTCTGGTTCACAGTTTCAAAGGTGAACAATTCGTGGTTGGTAAGTCCTTTTGTTTGGGGCCTTTGGAAAGAGGCACATTGCAGGGTAGAACCCGGAGAAGGAAAAATATTCATAAAAGAACCAGGAAGTGGAAAAGAGAGGAAGACAGAAGGACTGGAGAGATGGCTCAATGGTTAAGAGCACTTGTTGCTCTTACAGGGGATCCGAGTTTGGTTTCCAGCACCCACATGGTGGCTCTCAGCCATTAGTAATTTCAGTTCCAGGGGATTCACTACCTCTTCTGATTTCTGGGACGTTGCACACAAGAATGGTTATATCCAGATATACCCTTCATGGACATGTAAACAGAAACCTAACTTTCCCAAACTACAATCTACTCTTAGAGGTCCATCCCCAGCCCCAAGTCACCATGGGTTGGTCCTAGCCTTTAGCTCATGGGCCTCTGAGAGAGCCTTTCCCAACCCTGGTTACACCCAACCAACTCTTGGAATGAGATGAAGCACACATTTCTTAGCTCATTTATTAAATAGTGTCCAGTTTGGGGCTGGAAGGACGACTCAGAGGTTAAGAGCACTGGGTGTCCTTGCAGAGGTAGCATCACCCACGTGCCGGCTTATAACCACCTATAACTCCAGTTCCAGGGGAGCCGATGCCCTATTCTACCCTCAGTGGGCATGGCACATGCATGGTGCACCTACACCCACACAGTTAACAATATAGACATAAAATAAAAACGAACAAATCTACAAAGTTAAAGAATGTGTAGATTGGCATTTTCCTGCCTTGCCATGAGTTGAGAACCATGAGTTGGAAGAGCTTCTCTGGAAGACATGCCGGTGGCAGCCGGGAGAGCTGCCCAGGTCCTAACATGGCGATCGATGTCTGGCCCATCATCTACATTTAGCCCACTAGTCACCCCAAAGGCCAGAGGTTTCACTGTGGTTTGTCCTCATCAAAACTTGTGGAATGTGGGAGGTGTGGATCACGGGAGCGGTTCTTGCTGTTTGGGGCTTAGCTTAGCTACCTCTCCACTCTTTTTGATAGAGGTGGACCTTGCGTTCTTTGTCTTCTGTGGACATGCTTTGGCCCTCCCCCTTTTCAGAGATGCTGGGAGCATGCGTACCCCAGGCTGTTGAACTTCTGGGTCTCCAGCTGTTGGATTTCCGGGTCTCCGGCTGTTGGACTTCCGGGTCTCCAGCACCGCTAGCAAATCACGTTCCTGTATTGTCATGCTTCCTTACCTATATGAGCCATGCAGTGGCGTTTTGCCACAGCGACAGAAAACAGGCTACGTCAGCAGAATTCTCCCAGGCCTGATCCCAGGGAATCAATGCTCAGGGCTCACACGAAAGCACATCAGGGGGATAACAAGACCCAAAGCAGGTATTCAGACTGAACACTGAAACTGGTGCTTCCCCATGCAGGTTAGGAGCTGCGTGTGGGCTGCATTCTGCCGGCACCCACCTGACTGAACAAGTCCCCTACTCCCTCTAGGCCTGGCTTTTCTCACTGGGACTAAGATGTGTAATATTTCACAGTTCCATTCTAAGTCTTAAAATGGCCGTACTGGGTTTTTGTGTTGGGTCCCAAATCTATTTGCCATACACAAAATCTGATTAGCTTTGATTCTATTCCTTACAGGTTGCTGTGGGAGAGAGGCTCCCTCTCCTCTAGAGATCCCACCCACAGAAGAGGAGGGTGGGTCTGTTTGTAATCCCTCAGTTCCTGGGAATGGCAACACTAATTTACAATGCACGCGCACGTGGTCGGCACATGTGGCAGATACCCAGGGAAGGAAGCAAAATGCGGGCCACCTTGTCCTCATCTCTCACGGAGACATCCCCGTTGCGACTCTTTGAACAACGTCAAGTCATAGGACAGGCCATTCCTATTTGCTCGGGTTTTCCTATTGTTTTGGGTCCAGCTAGTGTGATAAATCGGGATCTTACTACCAAGCTAATAGTCGCAACAATTTGTGACTTACCGTAATATTTAAAGGCGGTGATCCAGAGCAGTTGAATTCTGTCACAATTACAACTTACAGTGGGAGTCTGCTCAGGCACTTCATGGATCTCGAGGGAGAATGTGGGAGACCCTGGGAACTGGCACTGCCCCTGGGCTCACTTAGCTGTCTACTCTCTTGCCTGTGGTCTGGGAATGAAAGCCTGACCCAGGAAAGACTCCCTTTGTCCCTTAGCTCCTCCTGTGAAATATCTGTCACCAAGGTTCAGCTAATCCTACCTGGAGTGAACAATGACTTTGGGGTGTTACATTTTCTGGAAGTATTTTCTTTCAGAGGGCACCCTTGAGCTTGTGGGGGCCTGTGTGGCAGCCATTTCTGCTTTTTCAGTGAGATGAGACAGATGAGCATCAAGGTCTGGCCTGGGATGAGAAACTCAGAGAGGAAGCCTACCAAAAGGGAGGTGTCCCCAGTTCTGGGGAAGGTCAGAACGCCTCAGGCCGCTGTGGAAGTGGAGAATGTTAGAGCTTTCTGGCACGAGGGAAAGCAGGCATTACTTACTGTCTTTCTAATCAGTATCATGAGGCGTTTTACAAATTAACCACTTTCCTCCAACACTTACCGTATTGAGTGGCTCTAGGTACAGCCATCAGGGCGGACTCCGCCATCTGCATTCAGAAAATTGCCTATACATTTATTAAAGTGAAATTCACCCATTAATTAATGCCGTTCCCCCTGAAGACTCTCATTAGCACATTGAGCTAATTGCTGAAACCGCCAGGCCCAAGGGTTGGTGGCGGGGATTTTTTTTTTTTGTGCTCCCCCCCCCCCCCCATTGCAGTAAGATTCGCTCCAGCTTTGCCCTTTGTGTGATTTGCAAAGAGATATGACGATCTGAGAATAAGCTTTCGCAGCAGGAACTGAGTCAACTTGCAGAGTCGCTTTCCTTCTGTGTGAGGTACAGACAGCTGGGCCCTGCGACAAGGGATCCTTCAAGCATGAGAGGGGCCCCGGTGTACAGCCAGCTCTGCAGCGCCAGTGTCCCGGATGTTGGGCTTGGACGGTTAGGAGATCGATTTGGAAGGGATCCTGAGATCCCTTCGGGGTGCTCTGCTGTACACTGTGTCTCCTCTTCTCTTTCCCAGAACCCTTTGGTTCTCACATCCCTTTCAATAAGCGGATGACAAAAGGGACTCAAACAGATCAAAGGGCTTAGGTGTGTTTCTGTCAATGGGGGAGGAAGGGCATCCAGGGAGTTCCGGAGTGGGGCCTGAGAACTGGATATGGACCCGCCCTGTGCCTCCCTGCTAGCCTCAGTCCTTGGTGTTTCAAAGAAAATATTTATTTACTCCAGTGGCCTGAGACCCTATGTTCAAGCCCCGGCACCAACAACGCCCACAATATAGATACTTGTTGATCAGACAGGATGGAGATGAGTTTAATCTTTTACACATCACGATGGTGTCTGAGGTTCATGTTTCCAAGCACACTGGCATGCTCTTTCCAAGCTCACGTGGCATGTTGCCCTGTCCTCTCCCACACTGGATCCTTGGGAAGTCGGGGTAGTGAGACAAGTAATTAAATCCCCACTCACCATCGAGGATCCGATCCCTGCAGCTTCAAACGTTAGCTCATATCACAACAAGGACTGCAGAGGTGACAAGGTAAGGATTGGAGATTGGAATGGGATCCCAAATTACCCAAGAGGCCTTGACAATCACTCGTGTCCACGGGAAAGTATAACAGAGCATGATTAAGCCAAAAGTGAATCCAGCAACAGAAATTCTGGAGCCCACTTAAGTCCTCTGCAGGAAACAGAAAACTGTCCCCTAGAGTCTCCAGAAAAATGACTTTGAACTTCGGCTGCCAGAATTGTAGAAAAAGAAGGGCGTGAGGCTCACATCTGTTCCGGTTGCACTCTTTTGTTGTTGGGAGGACACATCGAACCCTCCAGGTTGCCTGGATTGGGTAAAAAGGAAGCTTGGTGTTGCCCTATAGCTCAGACAGGCTGTTAGATGCAAACATTTACTGTGTGAAGCCGGTGACCGGATGATTTGACCCTGGGGGGTTAAAGCTTGCCTCTTTTGCCCCACCTTTAAAGTGGTACACATACCTAATTCTTAGCCTTTCTTTTTTTTTTTTTTTTAAAGATTTATTTTATTTATTATATATATAAGTACACTGTAGCTGTCTTCAGATACACCAGAAGGGGGCATCAAATCTCTTTACAGATGGTTGTGAGCCACCATGTGGTTGCTGGGAATTGAACTCATGACCTCTGGAAGAGCAGTCGGGTGCTCTTAACCGCTGAGCCATCTCTCCAGCCCACATACCTAATTCTTACTGCGTCACTTGCAAGGGTGGAAAGAATCTGTGGGTATTGCACACGCCGCACGCAGCAAAAGCGGTGCCTATGACAGTCTCATTGTCACCTACCGCCTTCCACTGTAGGAATGGTGTCCACCATACTTGCCTGAGTCTGCCCAGCCCAAGATGACAAATAGACAATAGATCAAAGCATCAGACCCGAGCTTAAGGATGAAATTAGTTTATGACCCAAGGTAATTTCATACGATGTTTTCAGTGCGTTTGCACATTTTGAGTGTGCTGTCCCCCTTCCCTGAAGCAAACACTAAACAACTGAGACAAAGGGGAGTTTCACTGCAGTAGAAACACACACACACACACACACACGTGTTCAAACACACACGTATGCACTCTACAGGCTCATTGTAAATTATATAAATACAGAAAAACATACCCCCTCTCTTTCTTGTAATTCTGCTTTTATTCTGACAAATACATTTGAAAATAAATTTCACACCAATGTCAGGAATATTAAACACAAAACCTAAACCTTCCCAGACTTCAAGAAGTGTTAGATTTATGCCGTGTTATTGCTTTTCTTTCCCTTTCCTGGGTGCTTAAGTTTTTTTTAAATTATCTAAATGTCTGGGCTTATTTTATTATGTGGGTTCTTTTATGTTTATGTGTACGTGTGTTTTACCTGCAGGTGTATGTGTGTGTCACATGTGTGAAGGGTCCACGGAGGCCAGAAGAGGGTTTCGAATGCCTTGGAACTGGAGTCCCAGATGATTGTGAGCTGTCATGTGGGTGCTGGGACTCAAACTCAAGTCTTCAGCAAAAGCAGCCGGTGCCCTAACCCCTGAGCCATCGTTTCTACCTTGCCTGGATAGTCTTTAAAATGCCTGCATGGCAGCCGTGGTGGCGCACACCTTTAATCCCAGTACTTGGCAGGCAGACCTCTGAGTTCAAGTTCAGTGTGGTCTACAGAGTGAGTTCTAGGGCAGCCAGGATAAATAGAGAGACCCTGTCTGGAAAAACAGAAACAAGACTAAAACAAAAGCAAGCAAACAAACAAACAAACAAACAAAAAATGGCATTCAAAGGCTCCTCTATCCATCCATCCATCCATCCATCCATCCATCCATCCATCCATCCATCCATCTATCTATCAAAGAGAGAGAGAGAGTGAGTGAGTTATGTTCCTTTCAATACATACATGTATGACAACTTTCCAGCTTGAAGCCACCACAATTATAGTTGTCAAAAGATGACAGTGGCTGGATGTGGTGACTCACACCTTTAGTCCCAGCTCCAAGTAGGCAGAGTTCAGGACCCCCAAGGTTACATACCTAGTCTCAAACAGGCAAACAAACAAAACCCATCTAGTCTGGGACAATAATTGAGCCATGAGAGGTAGCAGGGTAAGATTGGTTGTTGTTTTTTTTTTTTTTTTTTTTTTTTTGGTTTTTGTTTTTTTGGTTTTTTTGGAACTGGGGATCGAACCCAGGGCCTTGCGCTTGCTAGGCAAGTGCTCTACCACTGAGCTAAATCCCCAACCCCAGAGATTTTTATTTCAAGAACTTTCAGACCAGTGTAAAAAGATATTCCTTAGTCTAGCACATGGCAGGAAGGGACCCATTTTCTCAAAGAAGGGATGGCACCCAAGATTGCTTTTCTCATGAGTTCTGCTAAGTCTGCTGGGGTAGAGATGATGGTATCCCCAGGGTGCGCTGATGGATCAACACTGTTTCCTTTGAAAGCAGAAACATCTATTAGGCGCAAGCCATTGCTCAAACCCAGAGAAGTCTCTGGAAACAAAAAAATGGGGTTTCGATGTGGGGTTAGGGGAGTAAGGATCATTTTCCCAGGTCACAGCAGGGCTTCAGAATCGGAGGAGGAATGGTCTTCAAACCATGTATGGTTCATCTTTGAAGACCCTCAAGATTCAAGTCCTGCCCAGTGTCTGCACTGCACGGATGCCTGAGAATGCTAACGTCTGAGACAGGGGACTGGATGGGTGGTCACTGCAGGCTTCAGGACGACTCTTCAACAGTGACACCTTGTGGCCACTCTCTGAAACTGCAGGTCTGGCACCTGGAGACTTCAATCTCTGAGCAGGTGGAGTCCCTGGGGAATCAAGAGTTCTTGAGCAACACCGCTGGCAGAAATGTTGGAAGGTGACTGTGGGAGGGACATACTGGACTTGCAGTTCTCAGTCTTCTATCAACTGATGTGAAGAAAGAATATGACGAAAGAGATGTGGCCATTGTGTTACACTGAGCTTTAAACCAAGCCTGCTGTGGACAACCGAAGTCAGACAGGTTATTAAAAAACCTATTAACAGGGGCTGGGGATTTAGCTCAGTGGTAGAGCGCTTACCTAGGAAGCGCAAGGCCCTGGGTTCGGTCCCCAGCTCCGAAAAAAAGAACCAAAAAAAAAAAACCTATTAACATTACAAAGACTTAGGCAGATCCAAGGGCAATGTAAAATTCTTAAAGAAGAATATAAAAAGTGCATGTAGATGTGCTCCATTTTGTCCTGTATATAAAAAAGAAGACCATTGGCTGCTAGTTGTGCCATCCACTAGGGAAGCGGAGGTAGGCGGAGTTCTGTGAGTTCAAACCCAGCCTGGTCTACGGAGTGAGTTTCTGAGCCGCCAGGGCTGGAAAGAAAAACCCTGTTTTGGAAAAACAAACAACGGAGGACTGTATGAGGAACCAAAGAGGCTGGGTGAGACCTGCTATCTGGGCGTGGGTGAGGGTGGCTACACCTGGCTTCTTTTCAACTTCCTGCAGTGGTTCCCATTCTGAAAAAGAGAGTCTGGAACCCCATCTGCAAAGCATGTGCCTGTGTGCGGCCCACTGTGCCCCTTCACAGGTGCCCTACACTGTTGGGCCCGGGGTCTCCCTGAGCTTGTGAGCCCAGTTATGTTTTTTGGTTTTGTTTTTATTCTGTTGGGGTTGTTGTTGTTGTTGTTGCTTTGCTTCTGTCTTTTGAAACAGGGTCATACTCTATGACCTAGACTGGCCTCAAACTCATGATGCCCCAGCCTCAGTCTGCTGAGGGGTGAGGGATTACAGGTATGAGACCCCATGCCAGTTTCTCTATTAGAACAGTAGAGTGCTTTTGGTGCGGACATTGCATGCAGAGAAGATATGGATAAAGTCCACCTCAGTAAAAGGCAGACATCCCCTCCTCTCTTTGCTGGGAGTTCCGCTCTGTGGAAGGTGCGTGGCCCAGGATGTCCTTCCTTATGAATGGGAAGAGGGAAAAGGCTGACTAAATGCTGACAGTGATTTGCATAGATGGAACCAGCTCCACTGACAGCCAGAGAGGAAGTCCCCAGGGAGACATCCCACATAACAAGCCTTCCTTTGTCAGTCTTGAGTGTCCGGCTCATGCGTCCTCCTGGGAGTCCTGACTGACCCAGTGTTTCTCACTGAACAATCAGTGTGTGAGTTTATGTCTCTCTGATGTGGGGAAGGGGAGTGCCCAGACCTGTGGCTCTGGGTGTAGCCAGTTACTGGCTCTAAGCTCATGTGCAGAGAAAGGAGTGGCCGGGCCCCAGTCAGTGGTGACTTGACAGCCATGGTGGGAGTGGTTCTATGGTCAAATGCTCTCCATGAGAGTGATCCATTCGCTGGCTTTGCTGCTGGAGACAGGGAGGCTGTGGTGTCTTGCAAAGACGTCTCTGAACCTTTGCAGGCACCAGAGATCCAGAACTCCCCACCACCATCTTCCGAAGAGAAATGCTACCTTGCCCGTGCGTCAGCACACTTTGGAATGGTTCTGGGGAGCAGATGTGTCCTGAGCCATAGCAAGCATTAGGTTAGATCTGGAGTGTGGGGAGAAAGAAGCATAGAGGCCTCACAGAGCACCCGCTGGGTGCCAGGCTGTCCGCTACTGCTTGACTCTGTAAGTGCCCTGGATCTGCATGATGGTAGACGACTCCTTGGTGCAGGGGACGATGGGGTTAGGGCATGTGACACCTCACACAGAGTCAGCCTCAGCACTAGCTACACTCACCTCCAACGTTCATTCCTCGTCTAACTCCTACCCATCCAGCAGCTGCGGCCTCATGGCCTTTCCTCAGAGGCCAGGCGTATGGAAAGCCTAAACACTAGGCAAGGCTCTGATGATGAAGGGAAGACTCAGGGGTATCCAGATGTGTAACGACAGCTATGAGCCCTGCAGGGTGGATACACAGAATACCCTGAGAGATGTCAGCTCTCCTGACCTGAGTGGCTGAAGGACCCGAGGGGCTTTTGCCAGCTTTACACCCACCGCCTCAGGTCAAGATTAGGCCAAGGACCAGCTTCCCACCTCAGGTCAAGGCTAAGCCAAGTTCCATTTTCCACCCACAGTTCTTGGAAGAAGCAGGGCCATTCTTGAAAAACCACAGAATGTACTGACTGATAGTCACCTGACCCTCTGGTCCCAGATGGAGTTTGAATGCTTGTCATATGCTTGCTAGCCAACACATTCAAAGGTTGATATGCTTAGCCAGTAAGTTTAAGCTGTAACCTTGATGGTGTAACCTGTACCCCTAAAAAGTATAAAAACTGCTTGTTATAGCCATTCGGGATCATCTTCTAGTCACTCGCCACGAGAGACTGATTGAAGGTCGACCCGACACATGCTGGAAAATAAACCTCTTGCATTTGCATCGAACCCTGTTCTCGTGTCTCACTTGGGGGGTCTCCCGGTAGCTAAGACTCACTTCGAGCCTTACATGGCCTCGTATGGGTTAAACTTGTAGGGTGAATTAGGCAGGTTGAGAGAGGAAAATCACTGCCAAGCTTGGCTGTGGAGGGAGAGAGGCTTGCAGGGGGCAGGAGTCCTGAGTAGGGAGCAGAGGAAGTGCAGGGAGGCAGTCCCATAAAGGGACATGCTGGCCAGCAGGGTAAAGATCGGGACCTTCTTGCTCCAACTGGGCAGAAGGGGGTGGGGGTGGAATATAGTCAGATTAGCGTATTCAAATGTGACATTCTTTTTTTTTTAAAGATTTATTAATTTATTATATATAAGTACACTGTAGCTGTTTTCAGATACACCAGAAGAGGGCATCAGATCTCTTTACAGATGGTTGTGAGCCATCATGTGGTTGCTGGGAATTGAACTCAGGACCTCTGGAAGAGTAGTCGGGTGCTCTTAACCGCTGAGCCATCTCTCCAGCCCCAAATGTGACATTCTTAAACACTCCAAGTAATCATCAACAAATAAGTGGATACACACACTCTGCCCTTTTTTTAAAAAAAATATATATATAGTATGGAATAGAGTTTATTCAGGGCATGGTGAGGGGAGTTGAGAGGGTGATAGAGACAGAGAAAGGCAGAGAGAGAAAGAGGGAGAGTAGAATAGCAGAGGTGGCCATGAACACATAGAGGAGGGAGTGGCGAAAGGACGGAGCAGGAGGAAGAAGGCAAGAGCAAGAGAAGTTCTGCTCTAAAGAGAAAGAGACTCCGAGAACATACCTCATTCATCCTCTCTGGCCTCCATGTTGAACCTCCTGGGGGACAGTCTGTCTTCCAGAATGTCAGCTTGCTGTTTGTCCCACTGAAGCTGAACTTGTCAACAGGACGTGAGTCCTGCCAAGTCTGAGCACAGAGTGGGACACAAAACCACTTGTCATCCTATGCTCAGTGGTGTCCTGTAAACCAGTGTCTTCAGATCCACAGTTTCAGGTTATGGCTATTTGATGTAAGAATGGCTAGGTAGGTCTAGTCATGGCCAGGTACCCAATGCCCGGCAGACTTGTGGGAGATTTGACTCTTTAGAATGCTATCTGGCCAATTTGAGTCTCCACCTATCGTAGGGTTTTATTGCTGTGAATAGACCCAATTCTCAAAGCAACTTTTTATAAAGGACAGTTCATCATCATCATGGTGGGAAACATGGCAGTGTGCAGGCAGAGATGGTGCTGGAGAGGGAGCTGGGAGTTCTATCTACATCTTGATCCAAAGGCGGCCAGAAAGAAACTCTCTTCTGTCTTGGGCAGAGCTTAATAGAACCCTAAAGCTCATCCCCTCAATAAGGCACTTCCTCCAACAAGGACACATCTCCTCCAACAAGGCCACACCTCCTTCAACAAGGCCACACCTCCTCCAACAAGGCCACACCTCCTTCAACAAGGCCACACCTCCTCCAACAAGGCCACACCTCCAGATAGTGCCACTTTCCAGGGCCAAGCATATTCGAATCACCACACTGCCCCAAGAAAAAGGCTCCCCCTACCCTCCCACAGGTATCATGCTCTATCTTCCTGGGTTTGGGATTTTGTGGATCATGGTAAGAGGCCTGCCATGTTAACTTTGCCACAGGGTATCCAAAGCTGACCTGTGATGGTGACCGTGGAGGAAATATTGGCTTTTAACATGCAGTAGTCCTTGCCCTCTTAGCCACCATTTCAGTTATGTCTGGTCAACCATGGTCTGAAAATGTCAGATGGAAAGTTCTAGAAATAAAAAAAAATTGCAAGTTTCAACATCTTTTATTACAGCAGTGTTCTATTTTGTAATTATTGATACTAATCCTAGCTGCTGTTGCAGATGTTGTGGTGTGCAGGCCCTGACTGCGGCAGCAAGGCTTGTCCTGGCTTATATGGAAGTGTAATTCAGGTGTGGGACATCTTTAGCCCCACCCTTTCCTCATTCTGACAGTGACATCTGCCTCTCTGCGTTTCCAAGTGAGCACAGTGGGCAGGCCAGAGGCAGATGGGGTGTGCCTTCCTTGAACCCCCAAAAGCAGAATGTTTCTGCATCACATGTCAAGGTGGTCTTCAAACACGCAACGGAAAGAAGGGAACTGTTAAACTGCTAAGGGAGAGAACAGTTTATTCCGTTGAAAACAAGAGAGAGAGTTTCATTTAAATCTGTGGCTCTAGATAAGTCATGTTGCCAGCATGGCCAATTGAGAAACCCTGTTTCAAAAAAACCAAACCAAGACAAAGCAAAAAGTGCAAAAACAATCAAAAAGGAAAAAGTGTATCACTGAAGTGTGCGCACCCTACATCCAGTCCCAGGAAGCCACATGACAGAAGGGGAGAATTGACTCCTGTGAGTTGTTCTCTGACCTCTGATATATCTCTGGGTTGTACCTGTGACCGGCCCTCACATTCACACACAAGATGAATAGGTAAAGGTAATATTAAAAGATTAAACTGTATCTCAATGTGATTAACAATTCACGTTGTCACCTTTCCCGTTCAGTGCATGCGCAGTTGAGGTGGCAAGCACCGATGCCCGATCGCGGATGCCGGATCGCAGATGCCCGATCGCAGATGCCGGGTCTCTGAGTCTCATCTCCTACATACTTCTACTGCAAAGAGGGTCAACGTGCCTAAAACCTTAAGGACTTTCTGTAAGAAACGCGGCAAGCATCAGCCTCACAAAGTGACCTAGAATAAGAAGGGCACGGGTTCCCTGTGCGCCCAAGGATTGCAAGCAGGGTGGCTATGGCCGGCAGACAACGTCAAGTTTCTGAAAGAAGGCTAAGAGCACTAAGAAGATTGTGCGCAGGCTTGAGGGTGTGGAGCCCAACTGCAGATCCAAGAGGATGCTGGCCATTAAGAAGAGCAAGCATTGGGGTTGGGGATTTAGCTCAGTGGTACAGCGCTTGCCTAACAAGCGCAAGGCCCTGGGTTCGGTCCCCAGCTCCGAAAAAAAAGAAAAAAGAAAAGAAAAAAGAAAAGAAAAAAGAAAAGCAAGCATTTTAAACTGGGAGGCAATAAGAAGAAAAAGAGTCAAGTGATCCAGTTCTAAAACTTGTGTTCTCTGAGGAAAAATTACTGAAGCAGTACAAGAATTACCTGTTAGAAAATAAAGCTATTGTCAGTGATACCAAAAAAAAAAAAAAAAAAAAAAAAAAAAAAAAAAAAAAAAAACCAAAAACCAAAAACAAAAAACAAAATCCACATTGATGTATTTAAAAAAAAAAAGCAGGCAGTACTGTAGGCTTAGATTTTTCAAAACCTACTTTAATAAGGACTCATATACACTTCAACCTCCCTTCTGGTCCATCGACCAAAGTTAAGGGAGAAAGAGGTTAACAAGACAAGAGATATATGGACCTGTTAGAAGTAGTTCTTTGGTGGGGTTGCGGATTTAGCTCAGTGGTAGAGCGCTTGCCTAGCGAGCACAGGCCCTGGTTCGGTCCCCAGCTCCAGAAAAAAAAAAAAAAAGAAGTAGTTCTTTGGGGAGATTCCAATCTTCATGGTCAGGATATCAGCAGTCCACTCCAAAGCATCAAATATCAAACACGCACAGCGGGAAGTTCTTTGGGACGTTTCTCTCTAAGAAGTCACCACAAGAGAAGATCGGCAAAGACCAGAAAAGTGTTGCAAGGCGAACCAATGCAGGAGCCTAGTTCACTGTCTGTGGGGTTCTACTTATAAACGTCACGCTTCCTCTCACGTGTCTGCCTCAGGAAAAAACGTCCTCTCATAAGACAGTTTCCAGAAAAACGTCACGTGACACAGCCAAGTCTCCAAAGAAACCAGAAATTTCCATTTCGCTGTCTAAATCTTATTTTAAGGGATGCCAGACAGTTAACAGGTTACAGATACAGTAAACTAGAAAAAAAGCCACTTAACTCACCCCAGAGTACTGACAAAGGCACACGAATAACCCCATCGCAGCCATACTCAACGAAACAGCCTCGCTTAGGAAGTAATTCCCACCACCCTCACGACGGATTTGACCACATCTCTGACAGGCTTAGTGGGCAAAGCCCTTGCCTAGCCAGCAGCCCTTCCCCATCGGTGTTTGGAACTGGGCTGTTTACAGGCTTACGTGTCTTCCTGCCGTGACCCTCCCGGGAGTATGTGCACTCCATAGTCCTTCATCAGATGCTAAGCACAATGCCTCTGTGCCATTTGCAGTGTTCATGTGTACAGCAAACGGTTCTTTTTCTATTCTTTCTGCCGTGCCCAGGATCACGGCATCCTCTTGTCTCCCTGGCCTCTGTGGACTACAGCCAGCGACGTCGGAGAGGATGCTCTCTGCATATGCCTCGCTTTGGCTCTTGCCTGCTGGGTGCCCTCTGACCTCGAGCTGGCTTTCCTAAAATCTGTCCTTGCCAGTTGTACCTGGGATGACGATTGCGTGATGTAATTAAAAACATCCACTGTGCTGAAAAGTGTATCTTGCCCGGACTAACTTCAGGCACCATGACGGTTCTTAGGTGTGTGGTAGGCTATTCGTGTAAGTCTGTTCTGGAATGTTTGCGCAGTGACAGAGTGCCTGGTGACGCGTTTCAGGGTGTCTCTCTGTTGTGAAGTGATTCGTGACCTTAACACATATGCCATGAAATTGTGCATGTCGGGAGGATATTCACAGCTGAGTTGCAGTTTCGATATCAATGCGTCACTGAGAATAAAGGTCTGACAGGGCTGGAGTGAGGAAACTGAGAGCTGGGGAGGGGATAACGGAGAACACGGTGTGTTCTTAGGACTTGGAACATGTCCTTAGTGGCTGCAGAGATGTCCCGCAGTTAAGAGCAGATGCTCTTCATTTAACCCTGTTCCAGCCGGGTCAGGTGACTCAATCATCTGTAATTCCAGCTTCAGCTCCAAGGAGACACAACTCCCCTGGCCTCTGTGAGAGCCTACACACACACACACACACACACACACACACACATACACACATGCACACACACACATATGCATGCATGCACGCACACATGCACACACACACACGCACATACACACAGACACACACACAGACACACACAGATACACACACACATACACACACAGACACACACACACATACACACACAAAGATACACACATACACACACAAAGATACACACACAGACACACACATGCACACACATACACAAAATAAATAAAAATAAAAAATAAATCTTTTAAAATATCTGAGCTGGGCATTGGTGGCACAGCCCTTTAATCCCAACACTCAGAAGGCAGAGTCAGGCAGATATCTGTGAGTTCGAGAGCACCTTGGTCTGCATAGTGAGATCTAGGACAGCCAGGGCTGCACGGAGAAATGCTGTCTCAAAAAAAAAAAAAAAAAAAAGCCAACCAAACAAAATGTCTTTAATTTCTTCCACATACTAATGAATATATATCATGTGGGAATATAATGAATTTATAATTTTGTAATCATATATTCATATATGTGTATGTAGAGACATATATAAATGAATTTCAAGCAGGAAAAAAGATGGGCTTCATAGCAGAAAGGGGCAGATTAGTGTAATTGCATTCTTTGAAGATTAATCTATTTAAATAAGTATCTATTTAAATATTTTTATGAAATTTTGAGAATTTTGTATTATTGCTCGTTCTCACCCCCATAGGAACACATTCATTCCCTAACTCCTCCCAGATCTACCACTACCAATCTCATTTTCAATCTTTTTTTTTTAAGATTTGTTTATTTGTACTTTGTGTATAAGCCTCTTACTTGCCTGTTTGCACATGCACCATATGTGTGCAGTGACCCCAGAAGGCAGAAGGAGGCATCAGATCCCATGGAACTGGAGTTCCAGATGGTTGGGAGCCACCATGTGGGTGCTGGGAATCGAACCCTTGTCCTTTGCAAAAAACAAACAGTGCTCTTAACCACTGAGCCATCTCTCAGTACTAGTAAAGAGAACCCTATTTTGTTTATTACAACAACAAGCCCCCGTTATCTTGTGGTTTGGAAGCAATACTCTAGTATTCCCTTGTTCCTGAGGATTGATGCAAACTTCATCCTCACCACGGATTCCAGCCAAGTCACTCTCTGAGTCTTTCATTCAACGACAACAAAGAGCCTCTACCTATGTCCTGAGAGCTTGGCGTTAAATCTCTGGACTTCCGGCAGGGCAGTGGTAGCTCACACCTCTAATTCCAACACTGGGGAGGCAGAGGCAGAGGCAGAGACAGGCAGGTCTCTGAGTTGGAGGTCAGCCTGGTCTACAGAGTGAGTTCCAGGACAGCCAGGGATACACAGAGAAGCCCTGTCTTGGAAAAGAAAAACCAAACAAAACTTCTGATACTGCCCCTACCCTTCTTTCCTGGGCCAAAGTGGGGAGAGAAACTGAGACCTCAAGAGTTTGAGGAAGAGTATTTGTCTGTAGGTCAAACACTTCAACCTACCCCTCCTCCCTTCCCACCCGGCCCCAGCACTGTGTGAGGGGTAAGGAACAAAAGCAGACAGTGCGGAAGCCAGAACACAGCCCTGCAAAGGCAAGGGCCGGGTGGATTCAAAGGCACTCGAGCCCTATTTCGAGAAGTCTGCTAAACGCATGCGCGGACTCCAGATCCCCCGTGAAGCAGTGGGAGTGGGAACCAGAAGGGAGGTTTTGTTCTGTGGCACTCTGGCTCCGCGTCTGGGAGCGCAGTTAATAATTACCATCTTCCTTTTTAAAAAGCTGCTTCGGCAAGGCTGAAGTGTCACCGAGAGAGGAAGAACAGTAATAAGGAGATGAAAATGTATAAATAAACCCAGCAGAGCTTAACAAAGACCGTGCTGGGACCTCCACGTAGGAATCGAATGCAACCCTCGTATGATTGGCCTGGTCTCCACCCCAAATTCCATGTCTCCTGACCACCAGTTTCCTCTCTTCTTCTAGTCTCCCGATTAAAAAAAAAAAAGGTACCTGGATGCTCACAGTGATGAGGTCCCCAGTAAGACCCGCCATGTCAAAACTCACTTGAGAACGTCTCGAAGGAATGTGGGTCTTGGCAGACAGAAATAGTAGCATCAACACAAATCCATCTACGGCTACAAAATGCAATGGGAAAAAAAATCCCCAAACCATCTGCCTCACGCTGACCTGAAATTCTCCCCGCAGGAAGAGCGCAAAGAGGAGAGAGAATAGAGTCAGCCATGGTGGAGAAGTAGCATTATGGTGTAGGTAGAACGACTCTGTACAGAAGCCGTCAGGGTTCGCCTGCCTCTCAGCCCTGCGGGTTCCAGCCTCAGCTGCAGTCTTGCTGGCGTGTTCTGCGGGGTCAGGGTCACTGCGAGCACCTCTTTAGTGGCAGTTCTTCTGCAAACCCTGCACCGGTCTACCCTTCCCGTCTGATCTAACCATCAAACGATCATGATAAATGATTGCGCCTCATAGCTTTGAGACATGGGGAAATCAAGTTGAAACTGGGCGGGACATGTCCTCCTTTTAGGTTAGCTTTTGTGGGACCAGAAGGTGCCATTTAGGCTGCTGGGGGGAGAGAAACCATTAATGGTTTTGTCCAGTAGAGAACCCTGTACGCCGTAATACCAACCTGCTAGGCAATATATGTAACTAAAGTAATATTGATATACATGGGACAGGGTAACGGATTGTTTTCTCGGTGGATTCGAAGACTGTACCACAGACAGGAATTAGTGCCTGGTACTGTAAGACCAAAGCCCGTGGCTGGAGAGGTCATGGGACCAAGTGGGGAACCTACTACTGTAGTTTTGATAAGTGGACATGTTGTCAAACTGCCTTCTTAATATTCAAGATTATACACCTAGGTTAGCTGCGGTGGACAGTGGCTAACGCCCAAACTGGTAGCTGGCCAGAGTGCTGAGAAGTGTCTGCTGAGAGCCTGACTGAACAAGAAGTCTTTACCACCCCTGCCCTTTGCAAGGCTCAGGTGACATCCATAAAAGAGAGGGCAGAAAGCATGTAAGAGTTGCAGCATAAGCAGTTGCTGTGAGATGCCATCGTCTGGGCATGGTACGGTCATTGTACTCATTAACCCACCGCAGCTGTGGTCATCTGCAGGAGACCTGCACAAGGTCAAGTCCAGAAGGTCACCCGATATTTCAGTACCGATGGGGGGAGGGCTCAGGAAGCGCCACCCCAAGCTAAGGAGCCACTGGCAGTTGAGGTCTGCTGAAGAAGGGAGCCTTATCTTTCTTGAGGGCCATGGCTGCTGCTAGATCGTCCGCGCACAGATGCATTGCCATACTCCCCTGCCACAGGGTCATACTGTTCTGTAAGGGATGGTTCTGAGGCAGACATGTACCACTGAAGTCTGGCAATGGGGAGGGCAGAGTTCCGGTTAGTACTTCCCTCATAAATAATCATGTGCGCTCAACTGAGCTCCTTCCTCAAGTTGGAAAGCTGCCACTCTTCTCTCTAGCTTCCCAAAAACCAAACTTCTACCCCAGATCTCATGGACTACGGGCGTGATGGTCGGTGTCAAAGCACCGTTTCATAGACTGAGACCAGGTGTCGTCACTGGGAACAGAACCTGCCCAGGGGAGACAGACGGACTGACCGACTGTTCGATACAGAATGCTAGTTCGGAAGGTGTGCTAATGAGGGTAATAGAGACAGGAAAGGAAAATCACAATTCAGTTCAGCAGTGGAAAACCAGGGTAATGTGCATTACATTGGTTAATGGCTGTGTGCTGTTGGCATTTGTTGACAGTGGATTTTGAGATCAAGGGGCTGCCTTGTCTCAGACTCAAGCATATTTTTCTGGTGTCCTCTAAGACTAGACTAACCCTCCTAAGGAACACAGGGCTTTGGGCCCTGTCATGGAGAAAAGGAAAAACACCCAACACTAACGGTATTCAAAGCACTGTGCTCTTGAGAACACTTAAAAGGCAAACCGGTTCCAACAGGAGTTACTATTCTTGACCCGGTGGTATAAAATGCCTGTGGTGGGAACAAAAAAGTAGAGGCTCTTCCCTCGAGAGCATCCCAGGCTGGGGCTGAAAATCTGTCCCAGGAACCCAGGATGGCGTCTCAGCATGAAAATCCGGATGACAGCTCAGCATCCTTGGGTCGGTTGTTGCAACCTGGGTTGAAACCATCTAGACGCTTGCCTGGTCTCTCTCTTTCCCTTTGGCTTGCTTCATGCTTAATGAACTCTCTTTTGAAACCTGAAGAGTGGCTGCTGCCATCGGCTGTTCTCTGGACAGACCCGCCCAGAGCATCTTTGTTTGTTTCCTGTTAGCGTCTGAAGGAAATGACAGGCAGGGAGTTCCGCTATGTCAAGCTCATTCTGGCCAGGAATGTGGGTTGACTTGGAGTAAGATGTGCTGGAGACCACTAGGCCAGGGAGACCGAACTTGTCTTTGAACAGAAATTCAGGGGCGGGGGACCCAGGAAAGCTAACAAGGCAGATGAAACAATGGGAAGGGGGAGGCTTTAGAAATGGCTCCTGCGTGAAGAGCATTTGGTGTTCTCTCAGCGGAGTCAAGTTCCAATGCTGGCACCCACATCTGTTAGCTCATGACCGCCTGTAAATCTAGCTTCAGGGACATCTGAGGCCTCTTCCTCCTTGGGCCCCTTCATTCCACCTCTGTGCACACACTGTGCATTCCGCCACTGTGCACACACACACACACACACACACACACACACACACACCTCTCTGTACACTTATTGTTGAAGACAAACAATAAGAGGTAGCAGGCAGTGTAATGTCAGAAAAGGATAAACAACATATAAAAAGAGCTGCAAGTTCGAATCCCATGTTATCATGGTCACTTAGCATAGCAGCATTTAGCACAGGGGTGACGATATTATAATGTCACCTTGTAATAATATAGTTATAATGATGCTGCCCCTTAAACAGCGTATGCTAAACTCCAGATATCAAAAACATCATTAGAGAAAGCATTAAAATGGTAAGTTTTTATATAATACAAGGGGCTGGAGAGATAACTCAGACATTATGGACACAAACTGCTCTTCCAGAGGACCAGAGTTCAACGCCCAGCACCCACACTAGGTTACTCACAATCACCTCCAACTTCAGAGGGATTTGATGCCTCTGTCCCCCTTGCACACCTTCACACACACACACACACACACACACACACACACATACAAAACACACACAAACATATACACATACACACATACACAAACACACATATACATGCACATATGAGCACATATACACAAACATACATACATAAACACAAACACACACACACAACACACACATATACACATACATATACCTGCACACACAAACACATACACATGTACACACACAGTTAAAAATAATTAAAAAAAACCAAACTTTTTAAAAATGCTGAGTATAGGAAATTTGTATCCATTCGAGAGGTGAGCTTAGAGGTCTAGAAGATTCTCATACACAAAACATCTTAGATCATAAACAACAACCAAAGACATTCTAGCCCTACCTGAGATAAACGTGTTTTCAAATGCACATGACTTTGCTGACCACTGAGAAGAAAGCACGGACTGAGACATCAAAGCTCAGTGTGCTAAAATATCCATTAACCGGACGTATAACCTCGCCCAGGCATGCCAAACCTCCTAATCGAGAGAAACATCTAAACAACACCTGAGGCCTAGGCAGACTACCCGACGTAGCAGGTAGTCTCCCATTTTCAATGACAAGGCGGATGTGGACTCGCTGTCCCCTGAAAGGACTTCCACAGAGTCCATCTGTGAATAAACTGGGGAAGAGAAAAAGCTCAGCAGCTAAGAGCACTGGGCTGCTCTTGCAAGAGGATGTGGGTTCGATACCCAGCACCCACATGGAGGCTCACAGTCACCTGCAACTCTGGTTCTAAGGGACCTAAAGCCCTCTTCCGGCCTCCTTGGGTACCAGGCAGGCACGTGCAACACATACATACAACACAGTCAAAAGACTCACCCACCCACAAATACAATTAAATAAGATAAACCCTAAGAAAGACAACAGAGTATCAACTGTTCACAATGGGTTTTTTTTGGGGGGGAGGGGCTTACGTAGAAACGCAAAAAGAGCAACTGCTGTTCAGGATGGTGCTCCAGGTTTAGAGAGCTGTACTTCAAGGGTAACTTAAGAAAGTCTTCTCTGGGAGTTTCTAGAAAGGCTACCCTAAGATAACCCAGGGAGAAATACAAAGAATCTTCCGGAAGGCTGAGCTCCTGCTGCCGATGCACTGTCCCTCCATTTCTAATGAGGACTTTCTTCGGCGTCCCTTCAGAGATTATTTTTGACTTAGCCAAGCAGGGGGCCCATTTTAAAGCCTGCAATGTGAAAATCATGGGTGCTTTATAAAGCCTTCCACCTGCATCCCTTTTTAGGAACGTGGCCCCTTTATTTGCTAATGGATGAAAACCCCCAGCAAGCAAAAAAAAAAAAAAAAAAAAAAAAAAAACTTTGTTAAGCTGTCAGTCTCGATAGAGTGAGGGGAGAGAGATGGACAAAGAAAAAACAAATGGCATCTTCCAATACGTTTTTCTCGAAGCCCTTGTTAGAAGCTATAACCTCCGATGCTAACTAAATTTAACCCACCGCGACCCTGGAGGTGACCTTCACCTCTCCTTTCTCTGCTTCCTGAGGCTGCTGGAGAAAGCTGGCTCCCGATTTGGAAAAGGCTTCTTAGTACCACACAAAGACCCAGCCTTGCTGCCACCCTGCCTGGAGGCCCCTTGCTGCCCGAGGGGTCAGCACCTGGGCCGAGAAGCAGGTGACAGTGGCAGGCTCGCATCCTTCTAGATGCAAGCTGTAAGGGTGTCTACCCGTCAGGGATCACGTGACAGACCCTGGCATTCAAACTACTGAAATCCAGGTTTCCTTTGTGAGTGCAGACTTTACACAAATCAATCCATTGCTGTTCAGCTGACTGTAAAATTGGTAGATTTACTGTTGCAAAAAAAAAAAAAAAAAAAAAAAAAAAAAAAAAAAAAGAAGAAGAAGAAGAAGAAGAAGAAAGAAGAAGAAAAACAGTTTTCAGTTCCACGTTGGCAGGGCCACGGATGCATAGGGCTGCTGACAAAGCAACCTTTAAAAGTCTTTGGCTGGGGAACTTAGCAGGTTTTATTGGGAGGGAGGGGGCAGTGCTAAACAATGACCCCAAGTGGACAGCGAGCGAACAGTCTTCTCTGCACAGCACACATGTAAAACTCCACACTCTGGGGACTTGTAAAAGGAGAGTAATTGCCTTCTAATTCTGCCTCAAGGAGAGGGAAGTCCAAATATTCCATCACTGACATACTTATGGCAGAGCTTCCTTAAGTAGCAAGTAACAGGAAGCGGTGTTGCGTTGTAAGTGAAACGGAAACGTCTGGGGATATCTCGGTCTTGTGTTCTTGTGACCTCCACAGTAGAGGGCACAGAGTGTCCTGTACGTTTTCATGTTCTTCCTTGTCCCGCACGGCGTGACATGTGAGCAGTGAGAATTACTTGCTTCTATGGTTCCACCCATGAAGGAAGTTAGGTCTGAGGACATAGTTCAGCTGGTAAAGTGCTTGCCCGGCAAGCATGGAGGATCTGAGTTCGATTCCCAGCACCCATGTACAAAGCTGGTTGTGGTAGTACGCACTTATAATCCTAGTGCTGAGGGGGCAGAGACAGGAGGATCCTCGGAGGTCCTGTGTAGTCAGCCCAGCCTAACGGAAGAGGACCAAGCCAATGAAAGACTGTGTCAAGATTTGTCAAAAGACAATGTTTGAGGCGCAACGCCCAAAGTTGACCTCTGGTCCACTGGTCCCACACATTTGTATACACACACACACACACACACACACACACACACACCAGTGACAGAAGTTAGAAGAATCACTCCAAAACCCAATATTTTGCTTTTCTGAAGGAGATTTTCGAACCCATTTTCTGCTTCATTCAGTTGAGTAAAAAGACCGCGTGGAGGGGAAAAGCATCTCTGTAAATATTGCGTTTTGCACACATGAAAGCTTTAGGGAAACTTGTCACGACGCATAGACTCAGACACACTTATTATGCTTGGTTACAGTTATTAATGGGTTTAAAAATTGGCGTCATCAGTTTTCGACAAAGGAAATGTTTGATCTGGAGTGCGGTGCCACGAGGGACCTTACCCACAATGAGGAAATTCTCTGGATCTAGTAGTCTAAGGGCACAGTGCAGGGTTGCGACACAAACGTGACCACCAGACGTTCTCCAGGTCTACTGGGGACCATAACTAAGTAGCCAGGTAATAAACGTAAGTCACACAGAGGCTGATTCTCAAGCCCTACACATCTCGAAAGCTCAGCTAACCCTACTGCAGTTTTTGTCTTGTTTTGTTTATTCAGCTCATGAGTGTTCCCCCTGTCTGGAGTGGATGACCCACAGTCCCATCTGAGAGAAAATGGCCGAGAGTCTTCACGAAGACTTAGCACGACGATCCTTTACGATACGATGAACATGAAATGGGGCTGGTTGTCTCCAGGAAGATTTGAACGCTTTTCCTAACACTGCCAAAGTGCCTCCACTCTAGCACATCTTGTCTCCTATGTCCCCTCTGTCAAATCAATAAGCAAAACGTGACCATGCATCCTCTCAGCTGGCCCTCCATGTTGACAGTGCTGCCTTGAATCCATGCATGTTCAGAGGCATCTACACAACTTCAAAATAAGTCAAAGAATGTTACTAGTATGCGGTGTGTGCTTTGAAAACCGTTACTGTCCCCAGTCGCCACACAGGGGTGTGTGTGCAGAGGCATGTGCCTGCTCTCTCTTCAACAGCTTGTCCTAAGGTACCCTCTCTGGTGTCCTGGGTGTCCTGGGTGACCTGGTTGCTCCTCCGAGAGGTTGGACTCATTGGCAGCCTCGCTGTGGACCTCAATGTCACACTCTTTGGTGTGTGAGGACCACTTGTTCTGAAATTAGTTTGAGACAGGATTTTTGAAAGATCGTTTCCATGGAGACCTTTTCAGCAAAAGTGAATTTTGGAGAAAATATCGAGGACTTACAGACCTGCTGACTGACTCTTCATTAAACAGTACATCCTGACAGGACTGTTTATGCAACCACAAGAGACAAACGTAACAGAGGCGCCCATAGGACCAGAAAGTCTTAATACAGAAAGAAGCCTCTGATATGTGCCCGAAGAGTCTGAAGTCTTTTTATGATAGACACACCAGAAACTGTGCCTTGGTAACTAGAAATAAATGCAGAAAGGCAGTCTTGGGGACAGGATGCTTGCTTTACGTACTGTCCATATTCGAGAGTCTCCAAATCCTGCCACCACCAGGCTGAACCTTCATTCTCAGAGGCTCCTTAAAGTAGGCCATATCCTATTTTATGGGGGCTAAAGCAGAGTTCAGGAGGTGAAAAAAACAAGGCAGAAGGAGGTGTGGATGTACTGAGAGTGCATCTGTAACACCCTTCCTCCTGTTTCTTGTTTGAAGCCCCTCGGGAGCACAAAGCCACGGTCCTAGACCCAGCGAGGTGGCACTCATCCTTAGTCCTAGCTGAGGCAGAGGGGTCTCTGTGAGTTCAGGGCCTTCCTGGTCTACTTTGAGAACCCTAGGGCAGCCAGGACTACATACAGAGATCCAGTCTCAAACAAAACAACTACAATAAAAAACAAAACACAAAAGAGAGCATCCTGTTAGGACAGCAACCAATGGCGGCTGCTTGAGCCAGTTTACTCTGGTTACATGGCCTTCAAGGAAGGCTAAAACAAGATGCTAAGCAGGAAGCTGCCAGAAATGTCTGTCTGGTTAAATTTCTTTCTTTTTTCCCCCTTTTTTAAAAAAAAGATTTATTTATTTTATGTCTATGAGTACACTGTAGCTGTCCTCAGACACACCAGAAGAGGGCATCAGATCCCGTTACAGATGGTTGTGAGCCACCATGTGGTTGATGGGATTTGAACTCAGGACCTCTGGAAGAGCAGAGGTGTGGTGGTTTGAATATGCTTGGCCCAGCTAGGGAGGGGCACTCTTTGGAGGTGTGGCCTTGTTGGAGTGGGTGTGGCCTTGTTGGATGAAGTGTGTCATTGTAGGCATGGGCTTTAAGACCCTGGTCCTAGCTGCCTAGAAGCCAGTCTTTTCCTGTTTGCCTTCAGATCAAGAAGTAGAACTCTCAGCTCCTTAGCCAACACCATGTCTGCCTGCACGGTGCCATGCTTCCCGCCATGATGATAATGAACGGAGCCTCTGAACCTGTCAGCCAGCCCCAAGTAAATGTTGTCCCTTACAAGAGTTCTTGGTCACCGTGTGTCTTCACAACAATGAAAACCCTAAGACAATCTGTCACTGAACTATTTCCCCAGTCCTTCATTCTTAGTTCTCCTTTTAAAATCTTTTTAGACTCATTTATGTTTATGTATGTATACGTGTGCCTGCATCTCTGCATGTACACCACATGCATGCAAGCACCTCTCGGGTAGTAGGAGGGCACTGGAGTTCTTAGAAGTAGAGTTACAGGCAGTTGGGAGTGCTGAGAACAGAACCCAGACCCTCTGAAAAGAGCAACACTATTAACCACTGAGCTATGCCTCCAGCCTGCTTTTTACATTCTTGATTCTGCTAATAGCGTAATGATGGGACAAGTCATGTAACATCTTCCTGTCCCAGTCCCCTCATCTACAAAATGGGTAATGATGACTGTGTATCATGAGGGTATCTTGAGGGGTAAACTAACTCAGTACATGTTAAGTGCTTAGAACTGTGGTGCTTACAGAAACATTATGGCAAGCGTGAGCACTTACAACCACTATGGACCTGTCTGCCTAGGGGTAGGCTCCACACTTTATCCCCACAACTATGCTTCTATCTCCCCATCGAGGATTAATTCTGGCAGAATAAAAAGCATCTGTAATTCTTCATTTCACTTAGAGATGGCTGACATGCTGAGCCCAGCCCTGGCCTTTGGGTCATACAGAATAGCTTCAGCTTTGCCATATCACAGATACAAGACTCATGGGCCACAGGCTGTGATCTGATGAGGAAAGGGAGACTTGGGTGTGGCTCTAAAGCTATTTATGGATGACCTAGGTTCCTCATTTGCAATAAAAGGATGTTATTCTGATGCACCAGCAATAGTTGTAATTGGGTATTACCCTGATTGAGTTATTTGGTGAGGATTAAATAAGACAAGTGTTCCCATGGTGTATAAATTATATATTATAGACTATAAACGCAGCCAAACGCGTATACCTCTTTTCACAGAAGGAACACACTCCCACATTTAGCGGCTTCACTAAGGAATTCCCTGATGAAGAACAGAGAAAAGCAGGGACAAAAGTAGGGGGTAAAATTAAAACCCTAGTAACATGGGTGCGGGGGCCCCAACAGCTAGCAAGTGCAACACTCAGGGGCTTGAAGTTTCTGACTTCCCTCTTGCCTGACTCTGGGCAACGGAGCCAATCATCCGGCGTGTGGGGGATCTGTTATGATTTCTCCCAGTTCCGACAGCACTCGAACCTGAATCCATCATTTTTTCTCAGAAGAGAGCAGTCTTGTGAAGGAAGCTTGCACCCTGTTACCCAGCCAGAGCTTTCACTACCCAGACCTGCTCATTCGCAGGTGGCATTATTCTAATACTGCACAGCAGTTGTCTGGACATTTATGAAGCACTGTAGAAGGCATTATTCAATTGGTGTTAATGTAACTGGCAGACGCGATGCAGTGACTGTTCCAGGGTTTCTTGCTCAGGCCTGCTGCACTTTTTTTTTTTTTTTTTTGGTCGGAGGACTTTATTCCACTAGCGGAAACTGCAGCCCGCAGCTGCACCTCCCCTTTAAAAGACTCAGGAAGTTCCGCCTGCTACGGAAGCCGACGCGGCCCTTCGGCGAAGCCCGTGTACGGACTTTCCAGTTCTTCCTGCTCACCTAACCCGACCCAGGTAACGCTAAGATGAGGGCTGGGCGGCGGGGCTGAGGTGGGAGGGCATGTTCTGAGAACAGTCTTTGCAGAGAGCCCTCAGTGGACGTGGGGTGGTGGCAGCACCAGGCTTCGGGGTTGAGCCCAGTTGCCAAGCTCGGGAGGGCCACAGCCTCGCATTCCCAGAGAGCGCGCTGCTTTTACAGATTTGGGGGCAGGGTAGGGTGTAGGACAGCGGGCATCCTGGTGGGCGTGGCCCCTGGTGGGCGTGTTTGCTGCGGACCCCCTGTGAGGCTTTTTTTTTTCTTTGATTTTTGATGTTTTTGAAACAGGGTCTCACTATGTAGCTCTGGTTGTCCTGAAGCACACTGTGTAGACCAATCTGACCTCAAACCTATAGAAATCCGCCTGCCTCTACCTCCGAAGTGCTGGCATTAAAGGCGTACACCACCGTGCCAGGACTTTTGAAACAACCTTACAGAAAAGAAGGTGAGAGAATTCAGTCATAGGATGAAGCCAAAGTTATTTTCACAAAATATGGAATTTCCTAGAACCCATTCCTTCTGGAGTGAATAGGTGTCAATATGACCTCATGACTATGAAGTGTAGCAATTCAGAAAACAGGTGAAGAAGTAAATGATAGGAATAAGTGTCGGGCCAGGTGTGGTGCCTGGTGCTTTTTAGCCTTGTTCCTCGGAGGCAGAGGCAGGCTCTTGTGAGTTGGAGGCCAGGCTGGTCTACGGCAGTGAGATCCAGTCTCAAAGAGAAAGAAAGAAAGAAAATCAGTAACTATCATTGTGTTAGTAGGCAAAGTAAACAGTTCAACGCCTGGAACCTAAGGTGTAAGGAGAGAATTAACTCCACAAGGTTGTCCTTTGACTTCTACACTGGCACCCTGGCATGGGTTCCCAGACACACCAGACAGACAGACAGACAGACAGACAGACAAGCACCCTTACTCACTGGGCCGTCTCGCTGGCCCTGAATCTTTGCTTAATATTAGAAAATGTAGACTGTGAGCACAGACAACACTTTTCAGAGTTAACCGATAGAGTTTTATAATTTTTCCGCCCTGAGAAGGCTGGGTTGATAAATAGCATTTGTATGTATAGGATCACTTCCGAAATTATTGGAAATCCTGCCCTAATCACAGGCCATAATTCATTATTTATTATTACTGTTGTCGATACTGTATTAGGAAACTCAACTCGGGAACTCAAATGGAGTTTGGAGCACCGTAATACATTACAGCGTAGAGATAATCTAATTGGGCTCATACTGAAGAATATTAGCAGAAAAGTGCTAAAAGTTATAAGAGCAGAAGACTGTGGGAACCATGAGTAATGGTTCTGTATTGAGGCGTTTCAGGCAGTTAGCATTTGCTGGTGCTGTGTTCTCTGAGAGCAAAGTAGGCATGGAGTCGGCTTGTTGTGTGTTTTGACGAGACCAGGTAAGTTCACCATGGAAGGCTGCAGTGGGATGGCAAGCTGCAACACGGGAGCACATTGGCAGAAGCACCCTGGGTCCATCTTGTAGGTGTTTGTGAATGAATTGGTTTTTCCTCATTCTGATGCCATTTTCTTTCAGCTACCACAGTCAGTTAAGCAGCCCCTAGTTTAAGGAGCTGGATACTGCTGGGTGGTGGTGGCACACACCTTTATTTAACTCCAGCACTTGGGAGGCAGAGGCAGGCAGACCTCTAAGTTTGAGGCCAGCCTGGTCTACAGGTCTAGCGAGTTCTAGGATAGCCAGAGCTACACAGAGAAACCCTGTCTTGGAAAAGGAGAAAAAAAAGGAAGAAAGAAACTGGATACTCAGACACATTTAAATTGTATTCTAGGAATGTTCGTTGCAAACCCTCACTGCTGCCTCAGAAAGAACACGGTAGATCGTAAGGACAATGTGGGTCATGTGGTCATCAGCCATTCTTTTAGGCTTAAGAACCAGAGTGCTGGGGTTGGGCATTTAGCTCAGTGGTAGAGCGCTTGCCTAGGAAGCGCAAGGCCCTGGGTTTGGTCCCCAGCTCCGAAAAAAAAGAACCAAAAAAAAAAAAAAAAAAAAGAACCAGAGTGCTGGCTTTATCCATAAGATCCCAGGCCGGAGCAGCTCAAGCATTTGTTGATAATAAAACTAGGCAGTCAGAGTGCCTAGCTATAACCCAGTGAAATAAGTGAGAAGCTATAACCCAGTGCCACAGCCCCAGAAATGAAGCATACTGCCGTGTCTTATGACAGAGACACATGCTCTCTTGGAACAGACAACGATACAGTAAAATCAGGATAGTGACTGGCGCTGGCTCGGAGTGGAGGTGCAGATTGCCTGGGAAGAGGCCTGAGGGCATTCTCTGTGAGTAATTGTGTATGTGTTAATTGGAGTTACTAAAACCAATAGAAGACTTATGAGAACATATGCAGGGGCTGGAGAGATGACTCGGAGGTTAAGGGGTGGTTCGCTCTCCCAGATCTGGTCCCCAGCACCCATATTGGGCGGCTCACAACCACCTGCCAGTTGTTGTCTGACAACTTCTGGCCTCCGTGGGCACCCACATACATGTGTGCAGACACACAGGCAGATGCATATACATAAATAAGGAATAAAATCAATCTCTAAAAATACGTATAGGCAGTACAACCCAAAGACACAGCGAGTAAAGAGAGACATGCCTCATAGTCTGTCAGTTTGTGACCCAGTATTTAAATCATTTCCGTTTCTTACTGGATATGTGTATCAAACATTAAAATTACTGGGTCTCATGTCCCTTTGACATAATTGAGTCGACATTCTGTCGCTCATTCTGAGAATGCTACTCATACTTTCTCAGAGGTGCTCCTCTGTGTGGACTGTTTCTTCAGTGTGGCGTCAGCTGTGAGACCCATGTGATACAGCATGATTTCCGTAAGGTCTGAGTAGCTGGCTGCCAATCGGGAACGAGCATCTCATACTATAAATGCCTGCATTTGGAGTCACTGAGAAACATGGCTTCCACAGTATTGAGGCCTTGGAAGGAAGGAGAGTCCAGCTTACCCCCAGTTGTCTTCCGTTCTTTATTTGATGCTGGTCTGCTCAGCCTCATATCTACGGCTAGCAGAGGAAGACTCACGGGAACGTCCTGGCTCAGTGACACTTCACAGAAAAGCAGAGAGGGTGTCTATATGCTGAAAGCATCCCCAGGTGATGGATGCTGACCGGCCTCTCGTTTCCAAATAGCCTCAGCTGAGAGTTATCAGAATGTGTGTAAGCTGTCCTTGACCCTTGTCATTTGAGACAGTGAAAACCTTTGAGATTTTGGTTTGACCAAAAGGAAATGGAGAATCAAGTTCATACGTGTTACAAAAACCTTCAGAATTGCACGTTTGTAAAATCTGTATTTCTAGTTCACTTATTCACAGGCTGTGAAACTAATGGTAAGTGTGTGTGTACCTACATAGTAATACGCATACCCCAGTTTACTTTCTATTACTTTGAGAGATAAAACACCATAACCCAAAAGCAGACTACTTGGAGAAGAAAGGGTTTATTTGGCTTGCATGTCCAAATCATAGTTCATCATTGAGGGAAGTCAGGACAGGAACCTGGAGGTAGAAACCAAAGTAAGACCACCAGCTGGCTCCCCAGGGCTTCTCAGCCTGCCTTTCCTACCACCCAGGATGGGTAGTGCCCACAGTGGGTTGGACCTTCTACTACACTTAGCATTTACTCAACACTTGCCCACAGACGTGACCAGATGACTCTAGCTTGTGTGAGGTTGACATAGAGAACCAAGCAGGATAACGCACAAAGCCAACATGTCCGTTCAGTTCAGTAAGATGACACCTGGTCACTGCAGGCTGGGTTCATCACAGTGACATGACTACTGAGCTTCTGGGCCACCAGTTCTTGTTTGTTTTCTTTGAACAAAGCAAAGAACGGAGAGACGAAGAACTAGCAGCCACGTAACGAGATTCAGTCAATGCTGCCATAACTCCATTTTCTAACTCCCATTTCCAGCTGAGCTAGTTCAGAATGACACATGCCACGATCCTAAACACGTCAGGGCTTGTTCCCTGAGAATTTTATTCTCACACTGAGAAACTGACAGCACTTTTTGCAAGTTTCCAGTACCTAATCTGTATTCCTATTTCCCTAATCCTCTTCCGAGGATTTTTCTCAAACACGTTCCATTTTGTAATTTCCCTAGCTTTTTATTCAAAAATCAGCCCATCTTCCCCTTTCATTGTCACCAAGCTACTGTCTCGCTCATAGTCTGGGTTTGTGAGATCGCTTCCCTGTGGTGTCCTCCAGGTCTTTCCTCTCTGGGTCCAGCCTTGTTCTGGGAGCTTGGTGGAGAGGCTGGCCAGTTTGGATTACCCAGGGCAAGGCTGTGTTGTGGAAGGCTCTGCGTATTTGCAGCACCTTCGAATCAGGAGGCCTGCCTGGGGTGTCATGTTTTTCCTCTGGTGGCAATGCCGCTCTGGCTCTGACCGTTGGTCATGATGGCGACAGCGAGCTTCCTCATTAGCAAAGCGCTTTTACATATTTAATCTGGACGCAGTGTGTGAGTAACACTCCGGCCTCAGCCTTGTACGTGAAGATGTTTAATTATTGACTAAATGAGCATTTTCATTGGTGGCAAAATGGTGGTGGAGGAGGTGGTGGTGGTGGTTATTCTTACTGTCGTTATTATCGCCATCTCTATGCTGGGAAGGAGAGCTTTCCTCATCAACATAGATGGGCACAGTTTCTCTTAAAAAGAATAAATGCTTAGGTCTTTCTGCTGAATTACCAATTTACCAGTTTTCAATGGAGTCGGGGTGTGACAGTGACACACAGTGGCAATTAGCGTCCTAATAGATGTTTGCATATTCAGCGTGTTGAAGGGAATTACAGCCATTTTCCTTAATGTTTAAATTATACAACCGGCTGAAGGGAGCCCCTTCATGCTGCCAAACTATAAATGAAGTGTCACCACCAAACACAATTATAATCCTCTCAGGGAGACCTGGAGCCAGGTATCTGTATAGGATATCATGGGATAGACACCAGAGCAGGCACCGTGGTATTTGCTGGTGGTCTGCTGCCCACTTTGGAACAGATCATGGCTGGTTGTGGCTGGAGGAAGAAACCAGTTTCAACTCATGCTGTTTGTCCTACCGTCCTCTACAGAAAGATTTCTAAGATTGTTGCTCTAAGGATTAAACCAAGGGCTTTGCACACATTAGGCAAATTCTCTACCACTGACCCAAATCCTCAGGCCCTTAATAAGGAATTCTGAATAATAAATAAAAATTATGAATTTGTGGGTTTTTTTTTTTTCATCTGAAATAGGCCTCACTGTGTAGACCAGGCTGGCCTGGAACTCAATAGAGATCCCTCCACCTCCCCCCCCCCCCCCCAGCCTTTCGGTGCTGGGATTAAAGACATGGACGTGAAGCACAGTGAGAGACGAGAGAAACGCTTTGTATTGCTTTATTGTGGTAAGGAGGCATTTTTTAAAAACATCAACGTGTCATTCATTTTTTTATTTCTTATGTTTTACAAATGCTTATCCCAATGTGTGTGTGATCTGTGCAGCGCATACGTGCAGTCCCCCCCAGAGGCTAGAAGAGTATGTGGGATCCCTTGGAACTAGTGTTACAGTTGAACATGTGGACACCATGTGGGTGCTGGGAATCCAATCCTCTAGGAAAAAAAAAAAGCAAAGGACTTTTAACCTCTGAGCCATCTCTGCAGCCCCTGAAGCGGCATTTCTGCTACGTCCTCGTAAACAAACCCCATATGAACTTAGCTTTTGGAGCTGGCACTGCAGGACCTAGGAGAAAATAGATGTCATGAATGTGGAAGAAAAAGAGATTGACGTAGCACGCCAGCTGCACTAGGGACAGTGGCAGCCAAGAGTCCATGTCTCTGTGTTGCCTTCCTGCAGGCGGATGTGCTGGTCTGTGTGCTGTAAGGCTCCACAGACCCACCCGTGCCGCCCTCAGCAGCACCCCAGCAGCCCATCGGCATCAGTGGCTGCGCTGTAATAAACTTCCCGTTTCTTTACTAGGATGGCTGTTCTTCTGAAGAGGCTGATGCCACAAGCCATGAAGACTGACAGCAGCTTACTCAGGAGATGTTTCCGAAGACACACTGTGAAGCCAGACCTGGCACGGCCTTCCCTGACTGCGTCTACCCCGAAGCTGTTGCACCTGATTTCTGCAAAAGGTTTTAGTACTGTGGGCGACACCGAGGGTGAGAGGAGACAGAAAAGAAGGGATGCTTTTTCTAACACAGGGCGGAAGATTAGTGAGCGAGTTATCCGCGTCCTGGATGAGAAGGGCGTCGACCTGGGGACGATGCACCGAGCGGATGTGATAAGACTCATGGACAAGCAGGACTTGAGGCTGGTGCAGAGGAACACCACCTCAGAGCCACCGGAGTACCAGCTCATGACCGGAGCGCAGATCCACCAGGAGCGACTAAGAATCCGGGAACAGGAAAAGGCCAAGCCCAAAACTGGTAGGTGTTCCAGTGTTTGTGCCTTGAATCCTTTGGAACGGTGGTTGTCAACCTGTGGGTTTTGAACCCTTTGAGGGGTGGATGACCCTTTCACAGGGTGGTGTGTCAGATAATTGTTATGATTCATAACAGTAGCAAAGTGACAGTTACGAAGTAGCAGTAACATAATCTTATGATTGAGGGTCACCACAACATGGGGAACTGTATTAAAGGGACACAGCATTGGGAAGGGTGAGAACCACTGCTTCTGAACAACCCAGCAGCACTCAATTTCATGTTTGCCGAGGTGCCGTGGACAGGAGACACTGGCAGCCTCTGTGCTTCTGGTTTCACCGCACTCCTCTGGGGCAGTTCCTCCATCCCCCACGTCATCCTTTCCCTTCCTTTCTGATGCCCCGTGTCCATTGTCTCTTCCTGTAAAACTGTAAAGTGGGGGAGAAGTTGCCTTCCCATCTTGCAGCCTTGGCTCCAAATGCAGTACTGAGCCTCGTGGGGCACTGATAGGGCAGTGAAGTGATAGAGAGATGTCCACCAGATCTAACCCTCTCCTGTCGCTCCGCCTTTTAAGCACCTTGTAAATCACAGAGCGCCTCTTGCCTTTGTGCACAGCCAGTCACCTTCCCAGGCACTTGTCATGGAAGCCACTCAGAAGCCAGGAACTGAGTACTAAGACTGGTTGGCCTTTGATGGCTCCCAGTGGTGGAAGGCTACTCCATGGCCTTCACAGTGTGACAAGGATGGGGCCCTAGCCTAACTGTACAAGGCTGTGCACTGTGAGGAAGGAAAACCCATTTTATAACCACAGGAATGCCGACCAGAAAACAGGCTTTCAAAGGAAACCAACCAGGGGGATAAGGATGTCAAACCATGGCACAGCCAGAAAATGTTGAAGAGAATGGAGACCTTGAAGGGCCAATGTCTGCGAGGTTTTACCTCATTCTGACCGAGACCCAGAGGCAACTGGTGGGAAGCAAGGGGGTGCTAAGAACTTTTCAAATCTAAAAGCCTACGAGAAAAGGTAGTAAACAGGTGTTACCTATCATCTAAAATCAGTGATGAACTGGCTGTGATTCAGAGTTAACATCTGAACAGTACGGAAAAGTTGAAGTCCTCCCCAGATGTTCCTGTGTGCTCTCATGGACTTGAGCCAGTGTTAATGTGACACATGTTCAGAAACGGCGTGCAGATTGCTTTTTTAAAAAATGGCACATTGTTTTCAAGATCTATAAATTATAGGGTAAATTATAATTACCACGACAACTAATAGGAATCCATCAAATTTGTTAATCTTTTTCCATGGCATGGGCCTCTTCCCAGTTGTTCATTCTTTATGAACAGCTCTGGGTTCTGTGAACCTAAAGGGACCAGGCTGCCAGCCACAGCGTCAGCCGAGGCTCCTCTGTGTACTGTCACACTGTCAGTGTCAGTGAGGAGGCCCTGCTCGCCGTCATGTCACCCTTCTACCGTCTGAGGCACTTCTGTGAGTTGCCTGCTTGTGTCTCATTGTTTCTCTCAGGTCTATAGCTCTGTCTAACACTGGGTCTGGGGGATGGTTCCTTGGGTCCAAATGCCTGTGCACAAGTGCTAGTTTGAAGCCCCAGAACCAAGGAAGAGCCAGTCTCAGTAGCCAGTGTGGGGTCTGCAAGCCTGGTCCTATAGGGAGACATAGGACGAGGGGGGTACAGTGTGAAAACAAGGTAGAAGGTGAGGACCAACACCCGGGGTTGTCCTGACCCCACCCCCACCCACGCCTGCACTCACAAGCACACCCACAAGCTTAGCAAGTTTTAAATATTATTTAGCACATTAAAAACAACAAGCCTTTACCCTTGGCAGGGAATAGGGAGGCAAAGTTTAGAACAGAGGCAGAAGGAACACCCATTCAGAGCCTGCCCCACATGTGGCCCATACATATACAGCCACCAAACTAGATAAGATGGATGAAGCAAAGTAGTGCAGGCCAACAGGAACCAGATGTAGATCTCTCCTGAGAGACACAGCCAGAATACAGCAAATACAGAGGCGAATGCCAGCAGCAAACCACTGAACTGAGAATAGGACCCCTGTTGAAGGAATCAGAAAGGACTGGAAGAGCTTGAAGGGGCTCGAGACCCCATATGAACAACAATGCCAACCAACCAGAGCTTCCAGGGATTAAGCCACTACCCAAAGACTATACATGGACTGACCCTACCTAGTAAGGGCACCAGTGGAAGGGGAAGCCCTTGGTCCTGCCAAGACTGAATCCCCAGTGAACATGATTGTTGCAGGGGAGGGTGGTAATGGGGGGAGGATGGGGAGGGGAAGCCCATATAGAAAGGGAGGGGGAGGGGCTAGGGGAATGTTGACCAGGAAACCGGGAAGGGAATAACAATCGAAATGTAAATAAGAAATACTCAAGTTAATAAAGATTAAAAAAAAAAAACCAAGCCTTTAGGGGTTGGGGATTTAGCTCAGTGGTAGAGCGCTTGCCTAGCAAGCCCAAGGCCCTGGGTTCGGCCCTCAGCTCCAAAAACAACCAAACCAAAACAAGCCTTTATGCCGGTCTCCCGTCCCTGGGGCTGAGAGTGCACGGATGGCTGTGGTGGCCTATCAGGCTTCAGATCTTACCATCTGTGGGTGGAAGTGGAAGTAGAGGTGTCAAAGAGTAGGAAACAGATCGATGGAGCACTAAACGTCACTGTCCCCAAGCAGGACCAACTGTGACAAAGGAGCTCATTTTTTCCTCAAATATTGGACAGCATGATTTGGACACCAAGAGTAAACAGATTCAACAGTGGATTGAGAAAAAGTACCATGTTCAAGTCACCATAAAGAAGAGGAAAGACGCAGAGCAGCCCGGGAGTGAGATGGTAAGTGTGAGCACCCGCGGGGCGCTGGTCTCTGATGCAAAGATAAGATTGTAGAAAAACAGGGTGAGCCTACCACAGAATACTCCCAGCTTCTTAGTGTCAAACTAGGCTTAGTGTGTTTTCCATTAGATTTGTCACATGTGGATTGTTCTGGGGGCTAGAGATGGTTCAGTGGTTAGAGCACTGACTACTCTTACCAAGGACCCAGGTTCAGGTCCCAGCAAGTACATGGTAGCTCCTAACTGGCTATAACTCGTTTCAGGAGAATCTGACATCTTCTGGATTCTGTGGACACTGCACATAATAAATGCAGGCAGAACACCCATACACATGTATCTTTTAAAGCAATAGGAAAGCTATAAGTTACTCTACTTTAAAAACTGTTGGCCGGCTACGTCTTAAAATAGAAAAGGTAGGCAGTTCATAGGACTCTCTTCCACACGCCGGAGAGCTTTACTAGTTTAGAGTCCTTGGCATTCACATGCTGTTGGCGTTTAAACCTAGCTCACTGCAGCTTCACCTAAGGCTGCACTGGTACAGTGGGTCTGAACCTTGGCTATGTGCATCACACACTTAGAGGTCACAGCTCAACCAGGCAGGCTTTGGGGAGTCCAGTGGGATCTGCCTCCCTCCCTTCAGAACAAGAAAGGCACTCTGCAAAGTCCCAAACCCAGTGTTTGATTTTGGGGAAGCTTGAGCGTGTAGACGCTCTGTGCTGTGACAGTCAGTGTCTGTCAGTGTGAGTTGAGCATGAGTTCCTGTGTGGATGTCAGTCACACAGGATAACGTAGGACCAGACCAGCCTTTCCCAGCAGCTCTAAGCGTGCTGTCATGTGAACGCTCACATTTCATCACACCCCCAGTTTAATTTAACCATGTACTGTTGTCCTTTGTAGGATGAGATATTTAACCAGATTCTCCAGACGATGCCTGGAATAGCAACCTTCTTGAGCAGGCCGAAAGCCGTTAGAGGAGGCACTGCCTCCATGTGTGTTTTTCGTCATGTGAGCAAGAAAGAAGAGAAGGCGTACAGAGAATCCCAGGAGAGCCAGAAAGGAGACACTTTGAGCAAAGACGACAGAAGCAGCAACAAGTCGGACGTCCTGTGTCAGTGATTTAATGAGAAGTCCGGGCTTCTCCAGAAGCCTCTGCTAGCCGCTCTGAAGTCCCTCCCAACTAGTGGACAGTAAGTAACGCAGCTGGGGCGAGCATCGTGGCCTCTGGGCTGCTGCTGGACTCTGTGCTGTTAGGCAAGGAGCAGTCGGGCTCTTGTTTCCCCTTAGGAGGGACGTACCCGCTGAGGCGCGAGGCCAAGCTGCGTCTCTCCCGAGGTGGTCTAACCTTTAAGAGAACAGAATTCCCCATCAGAATTACCTGTGTTTCTCAACGGATCTCCACCTCAACAGATCAGCCCCTGCTGGGAGTCACACCCTCAACAGGCAGACACACAGGATGGTGGGGTGGGAGGGTGGACGGACAGATGCCAAGCAGGCCTTACAGCTGGGTGCTGGCCTAAGCAGCTGCCACTTACTTTGAGCTTCATCCTCTTCTTGTCAGGATCGTGCACGACACTGTGCCTCATGAGACTTTGCTGTAGTACAAGGGAAAGAAAGAGACTTGATCTGGGCCTGGAGAGGTGGCTCCATGCTTAGAGCATATCTTGAGGACAGGGGTTCAGTTCCCAGCACCCGTATGGTGGCTTACAACCACCCATACTCCAGCAGTTCCAAAAAACCTCTTGGTGTCTGCTAACGTTAAAAATGCAGTGACACCATGCAATAATAAACTACCAGCTGCCTTTCTGTTGTGTAGTGGATGTAACCTTCACCCGACTCCCTGACCAGAGTCAACTCCTTAGCAGAGTGGCTGTCAGTCGGCTGACGCGCTAGGAACTGACTCCATCCCAATGTACTGCCTTTTAGATGGGGCCGAGCAGGGAAAGCCTGCTCCGCTTGAACGTCCAAGCTCATGCTTAACTGAGTCTACCTCAGCTGCGTTCCTGAAGGCCAGGGGGAAACCTGGCCTCTGCCCTACTTGCTATGACAGTGGTGACCACGGCACCTTTGGCGTGGCTGGTCTGGGTTATGTTCAGTGACTTTGGATTAGTAAGAGCTCTTTAGACGCCAGCTAGGCAAACTGTTCAGTTCCCCACTAGGAACCATGTTCCCACCTGACCCAAGATCCCAGAGCCTAGAGGTTGTCCATTTGTGCCACCTACCTCCTTTCCCAGGCCCTAGGCTCACACAGAATACAGCTAAGTAAACAGAAACACAGGCCCCAGGCTCTCCACTCAGCATGGCTAGAATCCCTGGGTCATACACCAGACATCCTGAATCATATGTAGGATTCATACCAAGAGCAAAATTACAGTTATGAAGTAGCAACTAAGTGACTTTATGGCTGGAGGCCCCCACCACATGGGAACTGTAATTGTGTCCCAGCATTAGGAAGGCTGAGAACCGCTGCCCTAGAGTGCTTGTTAAGTGGCCTGTTCAGCCGCCCAACCCCAGGGCTTCTGGCCCAGTTGGGTCAGAGTGGGAGCCTGGGGCTGGGCTTGTCAACCTGGAGGACCTGCAGGCCGGATGTGAACAACCAGTCCGGAGCAGGAGACACTCACTTTCATTGCAAACGTCTTGCCACAGCCAGCGTGCTCACACACAAATGGGCGCTTTTCCTCGTGGAAGGAGAGAATGTGGCTCTGCAGGTTGAACACGGTGGTGTAGGTCCTTGCACAGCCTTCCCGCGGGCAGCGGTACACATCCCTCTCCGGAGCGTGAGTCTTCATGTGCTGCTTAAGGTGATCTTTGCGCTTGAACATCTTCTGGCACACTGTGCAGGTCACCTCCTCTGCCAGGAGAGACACACGGTTCACCAACTTCCTGTTACCCAAGCACGTGAGTAACATGTCTTCCTCCTGTGACTACAGACCCGGGACTTCAGAGGAAACCTCAGTTTATCCCACTGCTATGGCTCCAAATCTCTCAAGTTCATGGCTCCCAACGTCCTCACCTGTTAAGGAGCAGGCATCTCTGGCATCATGACTGGACACAAGAAATTATGCCCGCGTGGCATCTGCCTTTGTCCTCTGACACAGCAGCATCTGCCAAGTCCTGCAGGGCCTCAGGAAAGCCAGGGCACAGCAGCACCAGCCGAGGCCTGCAGGGCTCCCTCGCCTGCCAGCACTACACAGAACTCGATGCAGAACCCCTTCCTTTCCGGCCCAAGCATGTATCTCAGCCTCCCAAAGCACACCGTCCGCTCTTCCACAGCTCCTGCCTGCCTCACCTTTATGGGCTTCTCTCGTGTGCTTCAGAAGCTCTGTCCACGTTTTTCCCACAAAGGAACATCCCTTTTGACATAGGTAGCCTGTTCAAAAACAAAACAAAAAGTTACCCACTGCCTTTTCTGAATGCTCAGGGAAAACCCTGATGACAGCCAAAAAGAAAGCACGTGTCACGTGCTCATCCTCCTCTCGAAAGTGCCGCTCTGCTGGGTGCAGCGCAGCGGGTCCCCTGCTCTGAGAGCCCCTCCTCTCTAGACTTTCACACACTTAAGTGGCACACAACCGGGTGCTCAGTAACAGTCCAACACTGGGTGTTCGTGGGAACGAGGACAGCGGCAGAACACAGCATGGTGCCTCTTGGGACGAGAGGCCAACACTCAGATAACATAATAGGCTCTTGCTTGTCACACAGCTCTGTCTACTCAGTGTGACCACCGAACAGACCCAGCACACCCTGCTGGTAGTAGGCGCCTGGCTGCCAGCACAGTCCCCATCTACGTACCCTCGTGAACCTTCCCATGCCGTTTCAGCCTGCTGGGGGAGGCAAAGTGCTTCCCACATCCCTCGTGGGTACACCTGGGAAAGAAGCAAGCAAATTGTTAGCCAGACCCTTTCCATGGAGAATTCTGACATCCTTTCACCACACCAAAGCCCATCTCTTCCCACGCCAAGCCTGTCACCAAAACAAATATTGCAGTCCTAAATACAAAGACAAGTGACGTGGCCAACTTTGGAGCACAAAACACTATTCTGAGAAAGAGTCACATCTTTTGTTTGTGTTATCAAACTAGTTTGTGGGTGCAGAAGTGACTTCAAGAGGCTGTCTGACTTGGTTTACACTGGACCAGACAGAGAGCTGTTGTCTGTAGTCTGCCCAATATGCTGCATACGGTCAGATGAGAACACAGCACGAGCTGGGGACCAGCACCAGAAAAACACGAAATGTACACAAGTCGGTGTGCAGCGCCCCAGGCACCAGCACAGACAGGCCACAGGCCTGTGGGTGAGACCACACTGTCACACAGCGCCAAAAGGTAGCCTGTGGGAGCCAGGGGCAAGGCCCCATCAGCCCAACTGTGCAGGGAGACACTGCCCAGCAGGCAGGCAGCCCCACCCCCACCCTGTCCTTGTGAGTGCTCAGGAATCCCTCAGGCCCATTACTTCTGTTCTACAGTAAGAAAATAAAAGTCCCAATGACTTCGTGCCATAAACCTGAACCGGCAGCTCCTCACCTCCCTTCAAGCTTAACCACGACTACAGGCTCGCACAGCTGACTCCCACACATGCAAAATGGATGTTAGAGAAACAATGGAACTTTTCAAGTCCCCGTGGGCACACACAAGCGCCTCCCCGGGGATCCTGATCTCTACTTTCCACTCTGAATTCTAGAGTGCTGGCAAAGCACCGACCTGAAGAGTGGCTCATTTGTGTGCTGGCACTGATGGGTTCTCAGCTGCTGGTGCTTCTTAAAGGCCTTCTTGCAACCTTCAAAATTGCACTGTTAAAAAAAAAAATAAATGCATGGTTTAGTACAGGAGAGGATCAACAGTTGCTGAAGTCCTTTCGAGGGCTGGAGAGATGGCTCAGTGGTTAGGAACACTGGCTTCTCTTGTGCAGCATCCATGTGGTGGCTCACAACCTTCTCTAACTCCAGTTCCACAGGACCTGACACCCTCTTCTGACCTCCACAGGCACCAAACATGCATATGGTATACAGACACATATGCAGGCAAACACTTGCACATAAAGTATAAACCTTTTTAAAATCAAACAATAAAGTCTCTGGATTGAAGTATCTCAGGGAATATAAACTTTCATCCACTTAGTCTCCGTGAAAATGCTTCATCCCAAGAAGCTTAAAGAGCAGCAACATTCAGAAAAGCTTGTGCTGGGGTGGTCACCAACAAGTCACGTGAATGTGCCCCAAGTCAGTTTGCAAAGTGACAACTTGAACAATGAGGACAGCCAATGCTTGTCTTATATATCCAGCAAGATAAAACTCACTTTGGTAGTGAATGTAAAAACAGAAAGCTGAAACACATCAAGCCATACTCACCACATACTGTTTTTGTGGATTTTCATGTTTGCGTTCAATGTGTTTCTTCAAGTTTGACTTTGTGCTGAATTTCTGATTACAGCCATTATCTGCACAACTGCAAGAGAGTATATGAAGCAATACATAACACACCGTGGGGAGAGACATTAGGGGGCTGGAGAGATGGCTCGATGGCTAACACCCTGGCTGTTCTTGGAAAGGGCCTGGGCACCAGAGTTCTGGGCACCCACATGGTGACCTGTAACCATCTAACTCCAGTTCCAGGGGACCTGATGCCCTCTTCTGGTCTCCACAAGTACAGGGCACAAATGACACACATGAACATGTGTATAATGGGGGTGGGGAGCAGACGACACCACCAAAACTGATAGTCCCAAGCACCAAAGCATGTCACACAGGCCTGCTTGGATGGAGTCTACAATGGATGCTTTGCTTCTACACTGGGCAAAAGCGTACTGGGCTAGCCAGCCGCCCCCATACACTGGCAAAGGGAGGGGAACCCTGGCCTCAGAGGCCTGAAGATTGCTCGGGCTCCTTTAAGTTAGAATCTAATAACCTTCCTTTTGTGAGAAATGTCATCATAAGCTGCATTTTCAACTGAGAGCCTGACTCCAGTTCTGTCATCACCCGTACAACATGTACTTGGCACAGGATCATGAGCCACTTGTCCCCTCTTGGATGTCAACAGACCACTCCAGTTCGTTCCACTTGAGTTAGAACCTTGGCCTTGAAAGAGTTTTGCCCCTTGTGAAGATGTCATGGCCCTGGGCAACCAACCGGGTCTTCTCATTGCATGAGAAGACTCTCCTTACACACCGTGCACCTGGGCAAAGGGGTCCAGAGATGCGAAGGCACAATGGGAAGACGGCGTGCAGAGACCACAGAGCACATGGGAGAGCTGCTATGTACCTCTGCCCCTGCAAACAGAGGTGGCCTCATGGTGCCTAAAATGCACACAACACGGGTTGGGGATTTAGCTCAGTGGTAGAGTGCTTGCCTAGGAAGCGCAAGGCCCTGGGTTCGGTCCCCAGCTCCGAAAAAAAGAACCAAAAAAAAAAAAAAAAAAAAAATGCACACAACACATCTCTTGCCCTCCTTGACACAGCAAGACCCTAAACAGGGTTGAAGCCCTAAGATGAGAATGGGACCCAGAGACCAATTTGGAGCCCAGATCCCTAAGGAGCCTGGAGTACCCCACACCTTTCAACTCCACTTCTGAATTCCAGTCAGGACACAAGCCAATGCGTAAGCATCTAACACAGGCATGTAAACACAAGCCCAGGGCAGAACAGGGTCACAAGTTCTGGCAGGCACCAAACGGCAGGGGCAGAGGCAGGGGCAAGGGTAGGGACAAGAAGTATTGTTGCTAAGCAAAGCCACACCAGTGTCATGTCTGGGAGCCAAGCATAAAGGGGAAGGTAAGAGAACAGCAGAGGCCACTCGATGACACAGTAAGGGATATGACCACTGTCATAAAGTCACCTGCCTGTGACAAGAGAGAGCCAGTCTGAGCCACAGACAACACTTTTGAAGATCAAACGCAGGCTGTCAAGCGTGGTGGCAAGTACTTTTACCCGCTAAGCCATCTCACCAGCCCACCCTCTGTCCTTCCTCCTAAGAATCAGCCATCATCCTGCCGGGGCTACACGACACAACCTACTCCCGTGGCCAGTCAGCCCCTACTCACACAAATGGCTTTTCTCCGGTGTGAATCAGGATGTGTCGACTCAGATGGTAGTCCCTGATGAAGGCTTTGCCACAGCCCTCATAGTCACAAACGAACGGCCTCTAGCAGAAAGAAAAGGGGAGGAAAGGAAGTGTTTACTTTTTTAAAGTTATTTCTGTGGGGAGGGGGACATGTTTGTACCACTGCATTCTTGTGGAGGTCAGAGGACAGCTTCCTGGAGTTCTTTCCTTCTACACTTTGGGTTCCAGGAATCCAGTTAAGGTCCTCAGGTCTGGTCCCTCCCCACTGAGCCATCTCATCAGCTCTATGTTGTTAAAAGTCTGATTTGTGGCAGGCAACACCAGACACTTCCTTCCAGGGACGTGTCCATTCAGAAAGATGCCTGCCGCACTTGGGCAGGACTTAATTCTGCTGCACCGAGTTCCACATCAAAAAACGCCCCATCTTTTCACGAGTCACCATAGCACACAGATTATTATTGTTCTGTGGATGGACAGCATCTGACAGGCAGGTAGGTTAGCTTGCTCCTTTGGGACACAGGCTTCCCCAGGAGACCCCTTCTCAAGTTTGATTTGACATGAGCCCAGATAGCCTGTCTGCGCATCTCTCTGCCATAATACCATTTTACCACCAAGGAGGAGAGGCAGAAGAAGGAGCAGGCTGTGTCTCATCACAGGTGACCTCTGTGTCTACAGTAAGAGAGATCAGGCACAAAGACAGGAAAATGTGTCACAGCTGAAAAAGCTCATAGGTGCAAAGGTAAACGAAGGAAACATCTCCCAGCCCTAACTGCGATCTCCAATTTGGCTCCCAGATGTGGGGGAGGGGATGCTGTCATGAAACCCACAGTAAAGCTACAGCATATCCCAACATCCAATTGGATATTTCCTAACTATGGGAATACTCTGAGATCCAAGACTTTCATCACAGTACTAGACTGCCAGTGGACAGGAAGACGTAAGTGAGCCGCACTGCTCAGCATAAAGTCAAAGAACCTTGTTCAGATCCAGTCCTACAGTAGGACCCGTACTAGTCAAATTATTGTCCAATCTGGAACAATAAACACAACTTCAAAGCCAGGTGTGGTGGTGCACGCCTTAAATACTAGCACTTAGGAGGCAGAGACAAGCGGACCTCTTGAGTTGGAGACCAGTCCGGCCTACAAAGTGAGTTCCAGAACAGCCAGGGCTACACAGAGAAACCCTGTCTCAATAATGATAATGATGACAAACCGTAACTTTAATTGTCCAACCAAAGAACAGCATTCTGGTCTAAAATGCAAGCTCTAACTCGGACACAGGGACAAAGAAAGGCCAAAATGTAGGAAGAGAATGTTCAAGGAGAAACGGGGGTAAAGTCACAAAGATGTTATGATGACAGTGGGTTGGCAAGTCTGCCAAGAGAAAGAAACCAAGGTGCATAAAACAAAATAGAGGAGCCAGGGGAAAGGGCCAAACAGGAAGGCTTTTCCTGTTCACTCTAACCCACATAGCCTTGGTACTTGACCAAAGCCCGCCTGCAATTGAAAGGGTGCACACTTGTTGCTTGCAAGAAACCCTGACGTCCTAGACCTCAGTCTTTGCTGAGCACCTGCCCCGGCCAAGTCCAGGACCCAACCTCTGCGCCAGGCTCCACCATGCACACCCGCGGCCAGGTTACCTCCCCCGTGTGCTTGCAGAGGTGCGCGTCTAGCTTCCAGGCTTTGTTGTAACTAGCGCTGCAGTCAGGAAAGGAGCAGATGAACCTGCTGGGGAGCGCGGGGCGCGGCGGGGCGGGGCCCACACAGGCCCGAACGAACGCGTCCGCGATGGTCAGGGACGACACCGCTTCCGCGACCGAGACCCGCGGCTCCAGGGCGACGCAACTGCGCCCGGGCCGAGGCGGGGCAGCCACGTGCTGTCCCCGGAACGCGGGACACAAGCTACCGGCGCCCAGAGACCCGACACTTCCGGGAACGCGGCCCGCAAAGGCGCCAGGTCCCGCCCATTAAACCCCATGCGCCAGGATTGCGCATGCCCTGAGAGGCTCGGTCGCGTAGCCTGGCCGCACATGCGCATCAAGGACTCTTCGACTGAGACGGGCAGCCAGGCTCTGGTCTCCTGGTTCGTGTCTTAGGGAAACAGGAAGCGCTGCTTAAACGTCCCAAATATTAACCCGACATGACTTAAGGTGGCCTGTTCTTCACATTCCAGTTTTGCCCTCTGCATCCTGACACAAGCCTCAGAACGTAGTGGAACCCAAGCTTGTCTGCTCCTTCGAGTCACGTGGAAATTTTTCAAAATTCCAAAGCCCAGAACTTAACCCGGACCAATTAAACCTTAATTTCTGACGTCAGTTGTGTTGGTTGTTGTTTTGTCAACTTTCTCTTTGTGTCACTGAGTCCTTAGTGTTTGGGGGGTATTTTTAGCTGTGGGATTTCCACTTTTCCCTCAGCCTGATTTAACCTCCATAATGGCAGAGACTGAAAAATAACCTCTGTGAATCCTTCCTTAAAAAGTGGTGTGCAGGGGTTGGGGATTTAGCTCAATGGTAGAGCGCTTGCCTAGCAAGCGTAAGGCCCTGGGTTCGGTCCCCAGCTCCGGAAAAAAAGAAAAGAAAAAAAAAGTGCTGTGCATCTATGAAGGGCTGAACCGGTCTTACTGTTAGTGGATGAAGATAACCATGGGAAATCTTTAAGCTTTTTTGGCTAATGGATATCTTTACTGCAGAAGGTTTGAATGTACTTAATTCCCTCGCGTCAAAGCAATTCAAATGAAAAAGGACTGAACAGAGGGCTACAGGGGTCTCAGCACTTGTTGACAGGTCATTGTTGTTGGGTTCGCATGCTTATGCCCCATGCGCATGTGCAGATTGCTGACTGTCTCTTTCTTCTTTCCGGTCCCTCTTCCCTTTCTCGCTTTCTTGTCCGCTCTACTCCATCAGCGGACACTCTTTTCCAGCTCCAGTCTTCTGTTTCTCCTTTTCTCTGAACATCAGCTTCTAGAAGATTCTGAGGTCCTTCCCCTGTGACTCTTGTTTTCCAAGGACTTTGGTCTCAGTCAAGCAGCCTGGACTTTACATAATTTTTTTCTCCTCTTAGTTAATAACCTTGGTTAGACAATATTTGGCTCAGCTAGGATTCAGGCTCTTTCCAGACCCAAACATACCAATCCCAGGGTTGGGGGTTGGGTTGGGGGATGGGGAGGAGGATTGTGAGTCTTAAGTGTCAAAGCTAAAGATGAACCCAGACAGAACTAGCTTTAATCCCACAATGGAGGCAGAAACAGGTGAATCTCTGAATTCAAAGCCAGCTTGGTCTACAGAATGAATTCCAGGACATCCAAGGCTACACAAAGAAACCCTGTCTCCTGTTTATTCCACCAAGACCTTCCAATTCAGCTGACATCTGTGATGTCATCAGATGGCACATATCGAAAACCCTTACCCTTTCAGCACACCACAGCCCATAATTGAGGAAGAAGTCCCTTTCAGAAGCAGGTCCTACCAGCTCTAACATTGTCTATGACTAGAAAGAGTCATAGTGATCACTTTTTTGAGCCAGCACGGGAGAGGGAAAATATGATACTAAAGGAGGAGTGGTAATAGAGTGGATTGGAGAGAAAATTCTGAAATACTGAATGTATACAACGGGGCTGTTGTCATCAGCAAAGTCAGGTGTCTGGTCTCGAGAGGGTAGCTTGGAAAGGAGACGTTATATAAATGACCCGGTGTACTGGTGATTCAGCTACCCTGCTGTGAGTCAGAGGCGTGGGCTTCGGGGGTTCTGTGACCTGACTTGGCATCCTATCTCCTAATTGACCTGAGTCAATTAATTAATTTCTGTGAAATCCATGTTTTCTTTGAATAACTATTAGAATGTCTGTGGCCCACAGTGGTATGAAATGATCACTTCAGGTGAGCTGCTGTGTTTTAATTACTTAGCCCTATGTGAAGTGGTTCACATGACATCTTTCTTGCCTTCAGTGAAATTCTTGGCAGTGAACACTTTGGAAGTTCCTGTGTTGGGGAAGTCTATGTGGTAAAGGACTAAGGTGACCTCTGGCCAGCAGCCAGGTAAGACCCCAGACCCTAAAGCCCTAAAGGATCTTGTCTCAGTCAGTCCTTCAGGAAAACTCTAACCCTGGCCTGTGGTGGATTGCCCTAGGGCCTTTGCATTCTAATGTTAACTCTGCTTCCTCAAGAGCGGCTTCAGGTGAACCTTCTTCTCCCCATTCTAACTGGTCAAATAAAGGCTAGAGCCTGTGATTGGGCTGTGGAAGGGAAAGGTGGGGCTGGAGGTTTTAGAAAGTGGGGGGAAGAGAGGGAGAGAGGGGAAGAAGATGGAGGAAGATGAACAAAACCACGTGGCCCGGAGAAGCCACGAGTAGCAAGGGAATCTCATAGCTGGGGAAAAGAGTAGAGTAGTGGTAAATCTGCCCAGTCTAGGCGTGCAGCTTATAAATATTGTAAGTGAGTTGTGTGTTTTTGCATGGGCTTCCTGGGGTTGGAGATTTACCACCACACTGGCCCATTTCTCCATTGCAGCCTGGCAGAGACCCCAGATGAGCTGTGCCCAGACTCCTGACCTACAGAAATTGTGTGATTAAAAACTGCCGGTTGTGGGGCTGGGTGTGGTGATGAATGCCTTTAATCCTAGCACTTGGAAGGTGGAGACAGGTGGATCTCTAAGTTTGAGGCCAGCCTGGTCTACATAGCAAGCTACAGGATAGCCAAAGCTACAGAAAGAGACCCCCGTCTCAAAAACAAAATACCAAGCCAAATTCAAAAATTAAAAATGCATGTTGCATAGCAACAGCAAAAAAAAAAAAAAAAAATGTGTGTTGGTTTAGACCACCAAGTAAGGAACTTAGGGAATTTGCTACTTAGCACAACGAACATGAAGGTCCAAAGTTTTGTGCTTCCCGAAATAACTCGGGATCAGGTGGCACTGAGCTCTCACACAGGAGAGCAAGAGGGGCTTTCTGGGACCAGGGGAGACTGACACAGAATTCAGTCGACTATTGCTGGTTCTGTGTATCTGGGCATCATGTGTGCCAGAAGAGGGCGGCAGAGCCCCTGGTTAGAGGGTTCTGAACCACCGTGTGGGTGCTGGGAACCCAACCTGGTCGTCTGGAACAGCAGCCAGTGCTCCTAACTCCTGAGCCATCTCTCCAAACGGAATCCAACCATTTTATGTTTCTTTTTAACCCAAACTCGGATATATAATGTACCAGGGATGAGTGTGTCTGGTAATTTCGGGACCTTACACTCTCAGCTGTGGACTGCCCTAGGCAGTCTTCAGCATGTAATTCTGTTTATCCCATTCCCAGCTGGAAACTGAACTTTGGCTTTGTCCAAAAACATGCCTTGAACTTAATAAACGAGGCGTACTATCTGTTCTTTCCTCTTATTTGAGCAGTGAGAAGGTCTCACTTGTGTAGCCCTGGCTGGCCCGAAACTCACTATGTAGACTAGGCTAGCCTCGAACTCAAGAGCTCCACCTGCCTTTGATTCCTGAGTGCTGGACTTAAAGGTGTGAGCCACCACACCTAGCAACATGGCCTTTCTCCTCTTCTGAGCCAGGGAGTAAGGTGGACAGATCTTTGGGTTGATTCCAATTGCCACTACCTGCATGTGACTTAAGCAGCAGCCCCTACCCCTTACTGGCTCATCTATACAGTAGTGGGCACCCGGTCCGACAGTCCCCGCACAGCGGTTTCAAGTTTCAAAAGACATCTCAGCAGGCTACTTGATCTCTCTACTTCAGCTACCTCACAGGTCACAGACTCAACTAACCCCGCCCCCCCCCCAAAGCCCAAAGCAAAGCACGTGGCTGAGGGGAAGGGTCTCACTGCCACCATTTCTGTGATCTGCGTGTAAATCACAAAATATCACGTCTGTTAATGACAGTGGGCTCTCGAGTGCTGGACAAGGCGGAAAAAAATGGTTGGATGGGTGGTGTTAAATAAACCACGCAAAGTTAGAAGACAATGGCTCAAGAGAAAAAAAAAATCTAACCATTCTGTGCCCTGGATTAAGCAAGAGAAATGGGTGGGTCCCTTCTCCAAAGTCAGAGAAGCCAGGCAGAAATGAGACAAGGCCCTCCCCCTCCCCCCAAGGACATGTCACCACCAGCTACAGTCCTACTGTGCCCCAGCCTTCCTGAAAGCCTGCAAGGTTTCTATCTAGTCACCCAGTAAGGGCAAGCTGGCACTTGTGGCCCTCGGTTGTACAGTCAGCAGACGCCGGGCCATCCACACTCCCGCTCTTTGAATGTTCCTGTGGTGTTTGCGTATCTAGAATCATCTTGCAGACCGTCGCTGGCACTGAGGCATGGTTCCACTGACGACTCTTCACTTTCAGCCTGTTGTCACAGGACTCCCAGCATTTTCTGATTAGCTCTCCTCTCCCTTGGTCAAATCATGTTTTGCCGCCATAGCTCTGCCAGAGGATTGCCACGAGCCTGGGCTTAATCGATGACACCCACTTTAAATCCATTTTAGTTCGCAGGGACCAGATTTTGTCCAGAGACTCCTGCTCAGTTGCTCCCTAATTACCCTTGGGGTCAGGCTCAGGAACGGGCAGCCTCCGTCGGCAGCACAGCAAGGGTTGTGTGTTTGATAATTTCTCCCGACAGCTAGCAGACAAGTGCCTGGCAGAGGTGAGCAGGATACCTTTAGGGAGTCCTTGCCCCATTTCTACGTGGCTTCTTGGTTTACTTTGGAGGGAGGATCCACCCATTTCTCTTCCCTTCAACTGACACCTTTTTTGATCCAGTTCACTGTGGTCACCCCTGAACTCAGCCACAGCCAGCACCTACACTCATCCTCTCTGAGCCTTTCCGCCACCGCTCAGGGCTCCTTCTCAAATTCCAGCTGTTTGAGAAACAAGCCGCCATCTTTGGGACGGAGTCCCGGTTCCTTTCTGGTATATTTGCAAGGTCTCACAGGACCTACCAGCATCTCTCACTTCTTACCCTCCCACGGTGTCCAAGTATGCTTGGCGGAGCCGTCTCTGTCAGTCACACAGCCACACAGACACTACCAGATGCCGTAGAACCTCTGTATTCAAAGGCTCCTCACTCACGAACTCAACCGATCCCAGACCAAAAGCAGACAGGCGTCTTTCCTTGCTGTGATGCCTACACGACCTAGAACAGCAGTCGTTTGGATACCATAGGCCTTTCGAGGCCTCTCGAGATGTATAGGTTCTCTGGGAATACCGTGTCATTTGACAGGAAGGACTTAGGGATCTTCCTAGTCACTGAGAGGTCAGGGTGCCAGGGACCATGGTAGCATCTCTTGGTCTCGGTTATTGCCTCCTTCCCCCACCACCTTCCAAATTTTACAAAAGCCCGCCTACTTGTCAGATGGCTGCTTGGACTCAGATTTCCCCATTAATCTTACCAGACCCCCTCCAGCTAGCCACCGGTCCTGTTGGGAGTGGGGACAGACAGAGAAGATGTCAGATAAAGGCAACTAGACCTGGATGTGATACCTGAGAGGGACCTGATTCATACAGCCCTATATAGGATATGTGGGCGCTGCCAGGATTCTCTTGGAAGCAAAGAGGTAGGAGAACAGTGGGTGGGCAGTCTGGACTCTCAGCCTAGCTTGCCAAAGGCCAGGCAGGTTTTTAAGCTTGAAGCAGGTTTTCTCCCTCTTGGAACTTTCGGGTCAAAGGTCAAAGGTCAAGTGATGCCTATCCTGTATGCCTATCTGACCAATACTACAAGACAGAACAGAAGAGAGCATTAGAAGAGCTTTGGGACCAATTCTTTCTTGCTGGTCTTGGGGTTAACAGACTCAAGAACCATCTCTCTTTAAAGTGGAGGGTTATATGGGGAGAGGAAGCGGGCAGGAGGGTCTGCGTATTCCTCCAGAGGTCTGGGGTCCTGTTAGAGACATGCAGGTGACTCCCGGAAGACTGTGGCTCTCATTAGCTGGTTACTTCTAACGCACTGAAAGATCTCAAAAGGACCACGCTTGCCCACGGAGAAGAGCTAACAGCTGGGTTCTACAGTGTGTCTTCTAAAAACAGGGCTTTGAGCAGATGTAGAGGCAGCTGCTGGCTCATCTGACCACGGGCCCCACCCCCTCTCCCAGAGGGAAAAGGAATCTAAAAGGAGAGAGGATGCCTTCTTGCAGCTGCAGCTGGAATGGAACAGTCTGCTTGGATTTTCTGTGTTCTAATTCTTCAGACCTCCGGTTCAGGAAACCTCCTATGTAGGTCTTAGCAAGCAGAGGGAAGGCAGGTCCTTTCTTACTCACCTTACTCTGCTATCTCAGCCATCACGAGGGCTCCCTTTACAAACCCAAACTGTAGCGCCAGTCCCCCCCACCCCCCAGAGGGCTGCAAGCATGCGCGCCCACCGAGCAGCTGCCGCTGCAACTGTGCACGCACATTGAGGTTGCGTGTCCGGCCATTTTACATTGTTCAGGGACTGGACTCCCACCACAACGGGTGTGAACAGGCAACAGGCGGCAGAGCCTTCGTATGTGTATACATGTGTCTATGCGGCATCCCAAAGGGTCTAACTGCTTTATGAACGGACTTTAAATCGGTTCCCCTATTTCTCGTAGACATACCTACCCCTTCTCTGAGACAAAACCTGATCAACAAGGGGGTCAGACGACCTGGAATTGGGCTCTCAATCTATGCTTCCTCTCAGCCGTGGATCTGGGCAATCTACTCATCGTGTCTGGACCTCAGTTGCTCCACCGTAAAAAAGAAAAGAAAAAGAAATAAAGAATCTCCAAATAGAATTGTATGCATGGCATTAAGCTCTGGGAAAACAAGAGGGTGAACCAATGGATCCAGCCCTTGCCAAAGTGGCAGCATGCAGGCCCTGTTTAATCCGGGATGGAGAAGAGCCAGGGGCCATGAAGTACTTGGGGGACAGGGAAGGAAGGAGTAGATTTCACTCAGCAAGGAAAGGAGGTGGAAATCACTCCTTCCAATCAGCCCATGTTGCTTCTGAAGGGAGAAAAAAACTATACAGTGCCATCTTGTGGTGAGGAAAAACATAACGCCTCCAATCATAGTTCTTTATTGGATTTTATATGACATTAGCAGGTGTAAATAAATTGCATGCTATTACACCCTCAATTCCTCCCATATGGTTGGGCAGCATTTTAAAGTGGTCAGCAAATGTTGACAGCAATCTATCCTGGTCCCACTAACACATTTACCACAAGTAATTAACTTAACTACCTGATAAAAATGTCATTGGCATATTGTAATGCTAGCTATTGTCTGAGAAGACTTTGACTGACAGTTTCTTATGTTGGCTCTCCGGTTATCTTTATAGGCACATAATCAAATCCAAATTTGATCATTATTTTATGATTTGATTAAAGCAAACAGCCAAACTGTGTAATCGTCATCCAAATAGATGTATTCTTTGCTTCAATGATGGGCTTTGGATTTTTATATTATTGGAAGACAATAACCAATTAGTCTGATTGCTTTGTGATGCTGCCAAATGCCGGGGAGCCACACCCACCCTTCTTATGAATGGAATTCATCAGCAGGATTCCACGGGCTCTGAAATATCAATTTGTCTGCTTTCAGGGTTCCTTCGCTGCTCCAGGAGCGCCCATCATTACATGGAAGCCTTTCATTGCTTTACAAACAGGAGCGGCACAAGCTGAGTTTCATGAACCATGGCGAGCATGCCCGCCTGCCTGGGGTCGGATTGGCAGAGGCTGAATGGCGAAGCAGCAGCTGTCTGAGCGCCAGTGGCGGGGGTTCCACGCAGTCCTAGGAGCTGTGGATCCAGGCTGTTATAAACAGCTTGAACAATGGAAAGCTCCTTGGGGTTGCTTCAGCTGTGATTAGTGAAGGAAAAGTGTGCCTTTTACCTCGACTTCAGTCTTCAAATCGGCAGTCTTCTATGTAAGCTGGGCATACATTCTCCTCCTGTGTCCTTGTGATAAAAGACGCCTCAAAAAAAAAAAAAAGTGACAATTGAGCCCAAGGAGATGACTCAGCAGGAAAGAGGTTTTTTTGCTATTGCCGAGGGTGCAGAAGCCATTCCCAGCGCCCACACGGTGCCTCACCTTATCTCCAGATCCGGAGGATCTGATGCCCTCTTCTGGCCGCTACGGGCACTGCACTCATGTGGTGTGCATGTCTGGACTCAACACATGTTTATTAATATGATTTCTCAGCCCCCTGCCCAGTGCTGGGGCTCGGTGACTTTTGCTACCTGTGCCGGTGACGGCCATGTTTCCAAACCACAAACTATGAAATAGTAAGACCTCAGTAAAGTGTTGATGCTTCCTGCAGAAAGCTTCCTGCAGAGACAGAATCAAGTAATGCCTTTGGCTATTTATTTGAAAGGCTAAGGTAGGATCAGACCAATTTCTTTTTTCTTTTTTTCTTTTTTTCGGAGCTGGGGACCGAACCCAGGGTTTTGCGGTTGCTAGGCAAGCGCTCTACCACTGAGCTAAATCCCCAACCCCCAATTTCTTTTTTTAAGGAGTCTAAAAAAAAAAAAAGATTTATTTTATTTTTATGAGCACATTGTCACTGTCTTCAGACACACCAGAAGAGGGCATCGGATCCCATTACAGATGGTTGTGAGCCACCATGTGGTTGCTGGGAATTGAACTCAGGACCTCTGGAAGAGCAGTCAGTGCTCTTAATCACTGAGTCATTTCTCCGGCCCTCAGACCAATCTCTAAAGCCCAGTTGCCCATGTCCTGAAAGCAATCCTTATTTATCCACACCCATCCAGCCCCCCCCCCCCACATCTGAGGCAACCTGATCTTTGCCCAGAAGACACACAAGTGCCTGCCAGCCTCAGCCCTGGACCCATATGGTCCTCTGAGCTCACTGACTTCCTGTAGGTACTGCTTAAGCACCTACATACAGGCTCCTGGCTCCACGGGTCCCATCCTGGTTCCACCCATGCCGAGTAACACCTGTGCCTTCCTAGCAAGAAGGTAGGTGCCAGGGAGCAGCAGGCCACTTGTGTAGAGCAGGTGACAGCACCACTTGTTTGCTCAGTAAATGCTCCTCGTGGGTTTATTCAATTAAAAAAACAAAAAACAAAAAAGACAGGGGAGTGAGGCACAAAACACCACACTTCCTGCACGCAGACTGTGTACAAGGCCCTAGGTCACTCAGAGGTCTGGGGTGAGAGACCACAGTGACATCAGAGGTTGTTAGCCGAGAGGCGCAGTCTTCCGCTCCCGTTCACTCTGCTGTCAGCGACTCTGTAAGCATTTAGCTGATAGGACGGGAGCCATAGGAAGTCCCGGTGGCTCCAGACATTTAGCCGAACTCACTCAAACTCAACATTGATCCTAGACACTTCCGAAGCTCCTGATGTGACCTGCCACACTTAACCTCGGTGCAGCAGGAAGCTAAGGGGACATTGGCACTGCCAATTCCAAATTACCCTTCGCAAACACGGTGCCCTTTACAGGGCAAACACCACCCAGTTCACAAATCGTGCGATCGGGAAAGAACTTTACCCACCGTTAATGTTTTACAACCTTTCTCAAAAAGTGTCACCTTTAACCCCCGAGACTAAGGAGGGACTGCTTCCCGGTGGGTTCTGAGTACCAATGCTATCCCTGCCACCAAGTTCCTTTCATCTGCAGAAACAACCAGCTTCCTTTCTTCTTTTTCTTTTTCTTTCTGAGACAACTGTTTCTCTGTGTGTAACCCCGGCTGTCCTAGAACTCACTCTCTAGACCTGACTGGCCTTGAACTCAAAGGGATCCACTTGTGCTGGGATTAAAGACCTGTGCCCCCACCACCCAGATAGATGGACTATTTCAAGCATGGGAGGAAGCTAATCTTGACTTTCTTCTTTTTTTTTTTTTTTCTTTCTTTCTTTTCTTTTTTTCGGAGCTGGGGACCGAACCCAGGGCCTTGTGCTTGCTAGGCAAGCGCTCTACCACTGAGCTAAATCCCCAACCCCTAATCTTGACTTTCTAGAGCTGAACTAGTCAGCCACTCGGCCTTCCTCTAGACTGATATATGACTAGTGTTCCAAGCTCTACCTAGCCTGCAACAGAGCCTGACCTCTGCTCTAGGAAGGCAAGGAAACTCACTTTTGTCTCAGAGATCAGGCAGAGGTTCTGAGGTTGGCCCAGCTCTAGCAGCAGTGTGCCAACTGGCCCTCCGAAGGACAGGAGGCTTCACGAATGGCATCAATGAAGCCAAGCTGGGTCGACGGTGAGACATCAGGGATGCAACAGAATTCCAGAACCTGGGCTACCTCCCTGGACACTCAGCCTAACCTAAACAGTGCCTCTGTGTAAAGGACAGGCAGCACCAGGAGTTTCATTTTTATAGATAACCAGTGTCCAGTTATTTACAACCTAAGAGGCGAGTCATTAGGAGTTGGTACGATTAGTGAATAACACAGTAAAATTAGGCAAAAGTAGGACTGACTGAGAGGACTCAGGGTTAGGGCTGGGTTCCCTCCCGGAGGCCTGCTGGCTGCCTCTGGACCCTGCTGCACAGTTAGCTAGAATTCCTGTAACCCAGAGGGGGAAGCTTTGTTATTGCTGTTGTCTTTACAGTCACAGATATTCTTGGGTTTCCTTTGTTTATTTGTTTTGTTTTAAGTTTAACTTCCTGTTGTGCCTGTGATCTTTTAATTTCCGTAGTTTGCTGGGCTTGTTCGGTTGGTACATGGTTACCGTATTTCAGAATCTGCCTGTACCATTTTCGTAGCTTCACCTTAACATATAAATATATGACTCACCTGGACTCCATCTGTGCCCCTTGTTTCTAAGTCATGAACACTGTGTGTGTGTGCACGAGCTTGCACATGCTCCCACATGCATGCAAGAGTGCATGGAGGGGTAAGAAAGAAGGGGAAGAGAGAGAGAGAGAGAGAGAGAGAGAGAGAGAGAGAGAGAGAGAGAGAGAAACAGAGACAGAGACAGAGACAGAGAGGTGGGGGGTGTAGAAACTGATGCAGATAGACCATATAGTTTTTGGCTTGTCAAAGTGTGGATGTGTGTGTGTGTGTGTGTGTGCACTACAGGACAACTTTCTGGAGCCAATTCTTCCATTTTTATGTGAATTCCAGGATTGAACTCAGGTCCCCATCAAATGTCTAGTATTTTTTTTCTTTTTTTCAGAGCTGGGGACCGAACCCAGGGCCTTGCATTTGCTAGGCAAGCGCTCTACCACTGAGCTAAATCCCCAACCCCAGTATTTTTTTTTTAATATATGAGTTCACTGTAGCTGTCTTCAGACACACCAGAAGAGGGCATCGGATCCCATTACAGATGGTTGTGAGCCACCATGTGGTTGCTGGGAATTGAACTCAGGACCTCTGGAAGAGCAGTCAGTGTTCTTAACCACTGAACCATCTCTCCAGCCTGTGTCTAGTATCTTTATCTGACTAGCCCCGATGTTAAAAGATTCTGTGTGTGTGTGTGTGTGTGTGTGTGTGTGTGTGTGTGTGTGTGTGTGTGTGTATTCGTGTGTGTGCATATGGGTGTGTGTATGTGCAGGAGCATACGTCTGAAAAGTCCCTCAGAGCTGGAGTTTCAGGTGTTTACAGGACGTCTAGCTTGTTCGATGGGGACTGGATTCTGAAGTCTGGTTCTCGCTGGTTGAGCATCGAGCACTCTTGACCGGTGAGCCATCTCTTTAGCCCTGGGTTATAATATACATACATATGGCATAATAGACAGTGGTTCTATTTAATACTTGGTGCAGACGACTCCTGAAGAGTCTTTCTAGCCTGTTAGCCAGCTCTGGTGTAGCACACAGTGTGCCTGTGACTGAGAAAGGGCTGCTTGCTTTTCCATGTTTCCCATCCCAGTTTCCCTGCCTTTATAGTTTACCCAGCTGAGCCTGGTTCAGCCTCTTCACTGCCTTTGTCACGGCCACCAACCACACAGTGGCCAGATCTGGAGATGAGCTGTGGCTTTTGTGTGGCCCGTGTGCAGCTGAGATGGGCCAGGGAGGGTTGGAGAGCAAGGCAAGCAAGCAGCAGTTTGGAAATTAGGAAGACAGTGGTAGCCAGGGCTATAAAAATCTGCCCCGGTGACTTCTCCAGAAACAAGGTGTGGGCTTTAAATGGGGTTTTATTTTTCTCTCCCTGAAGAATCTTAACCCCAAACTTTATAAGCCGTAAAACTCCAATTCCAGTTTCGAAGCTGTTGCCAAAATGCACACATATAAATCACACACTTATTGACTTTATTCCCTGACTTAACATCCTCCTCACCCCTCCCCTGTGTAAAAAATTGCCTCGGTTGTATGAGTCAGGTGTGCGTTTTTCAAAGCTTGATTCCCATCATATCACCTTTTAAAAAGTTATTTATCTCATGTGTATGGAGGTCTTGCCCACACCGTGTGTGTACAGTACCCTCAGAGGCCAGAGCAGGATGCTGGAACTACTGGGACTGGAGTTACAAATAGTTGTGAGCTCCTATGTGGGTGCTAGGAACCAAACCAAGGTCCTTTGCAAGGGTAGCCAGTGCTCTAACCACTGAGCAACCTCCCCAGTCCTGGAGTCACCTTTTTATCAAAGCAGGTCTTTGTGTCTTTCAAAAAAAAGGTTTTCCGAGTTCAAAAACACAATAAGGTATAGCACATTCCCTCAATGCCCACTTCTGTTTATATGTTGGTAGGAACTGGGGTCCTTCTGCTGGGAAACGTTCTAGAACTGCCCCAGCTTCCAGCTTCTAATGTGTGCTATTTCTACCAGACTCTCGAATTCTTTTCTCGGAAGAACTTGTACCTGTGGTCTCCTATGGAGAATGAGCTATTTAAATATTTAAACATTTAAAATGATTGACTTAGGAGCCATGTGGGGCTGCTGAACTCAAAAACCTGCCCTTTGTTAGACATGACTGGGCAATAGATGTCAGATGTTTCAGTCTGTTCACGTAGATTTTAAATGATGGTCTAAACGACAGCAAGCCATAGGTTAATTGTTCTTTTTTTTTTTTTTTGGTTCTTTTTTTCGGAGCTGGGGACCGAACCCAGGGCCTTGCGCTTCCTAGGTAAGCGCTCTACCACTGAGCTAAATCCCCAGCCCAGGTTAATTGTTCTTGACCTAAGAACCGCACACACACACACACACACACACACACACACACACACACACACACACACACACAGGCAGACAGATGGAAACCCTTCTCTTTATAATCCAGGGGAAACAGCCACTTTCAGATCCAACTATCTGGCTTCCAGGAGAAATGGGAGGGCCCAGTCTGCAGGCATCTGGGAAACAGACACAAACTGCTGTCATACCAGACAGCCATCAGCACTAGCATTTACGTTAATACAAACTGAATTTTTAAAAAAAAAATGGATCTCACTTTATAGACCAAATTAGCCTAGAATTTGTGGTCCTCCTGCCTCAGCCTGCTCCAAGTACATTTCTCCTTCTGCAGAAGGGAGCGTAGTTTGCCTGGGCCTTCGGTGAGTTTCACATCTCCTCCCACTTCTAGTAAACCCAGCTGTCAAGATGGTTCCTGTTGAAAATGGCCGGGTATGGGCACTGCTGGGGTGACACCTCCTAGCTTTGCGTTTTGCCCACATCTCCCAACAGCCCTTGGAACTGTCCCATTTGCTCCCCTAGACCTCCATCTCCGTGGGTTATAGACATCCGGACAACGCAGTGACTCATCTCCTATCTCGGAGGTCAGCAAATCAAGGCCTGTGAGCCTTCCTTCCCAGGCCACCGATTTCCGTCCCATCCTGCTCCAGGTTCCATGGGTAGGCAAAGTGGGGCAGAGCTCTCCAAGCAGCAGACATCAAAGTGGCTGTTGGAAGGCTGGAGAAATGATGGCTCAGTGGTTAAGAGCACCAACTGTTCTTCCAGAGGTCCTGAGTTCAAATCCCACCAACCGCGTGGTGGCTCACAGCCATCTGTAATGGGATCTGATGCCCTCGAAGATAGCTACAATGTACTCACACGAATAAAACAAAGTAGCTACATAAAAGCGGCTCTTGGAACCAAAGGCTTACCCATGAGCTGATGTTTCTCAGTGCGGTTCCAACTCCCACCACAGCGGATGAGAGTCCCTTCTGGCAAAAGTCTTGGTGATCAGGATTTTGGGGAGACTAGCTATGAATCTAGATTAGTCATCTCACACAACAAACCCTAGAAGAGAAAATTGTCATTTGGATATCAGCTCAAGATTAGAGACCGACAAAACTCAATTAAATAATAGGTTTTTATTTATTACATAGCCCCACCTGCATTTTGTCCAAACTTTGCATCTGAGGATAAAGTTATGTACAGCAGTCCAAATTGATAAAAAGTGAATGAAAGAACCAGAAACTTCTGTAAGCTCTGCTCAACCTGGAAATGGCAGAGGTGCAGAGGTGCCCGCCCTCCCAAATCCAGGCTGTTACTTAAGGACAGACATAGGTTTAGCCCAGCATGGCGACACATGCCTGGAATCCCAGCACTCAGGAAGCTGGGCAGGAGATTTTGGGTTGAAGCCCGCCTGGGTTACCCCTAAGACCCCGTCTCAAACCATCAACACTAAATGCTGGACATGGTGGTGCAGGCCTAGGACAGGCAGGTAGATCTCTGTAAGTTCTAGGCCAACCTGGTTGATATAGTGAGTTCCAGGACTGTATAGCAAAACCCTGTCTCAAAATAATAATAATAACAACAACAGTAGTAGTAGGCTTAGTCAAATATTATTTGAATCATGTTCCTCATAGGGCTCCAGTAGTTTCAAAGATGTATAATTTCCCTGATTATTGCATAGAAATTTAACAGCTAATAACCATTTTAATGGCCACCATTCATTTTTCCAAATAGTGAATAAATTACTATTTACAGGCAAATAAAACTTGACTCATTGTTCTGTTTGGTCCCTGTGCATGGGCACTGACCCTCGTTCAAGAATGTTGATTTCCAAACCAGGAGACATGCTTTCTTTCTTTTTTTCTTTTTAAAGAACTATCTTTATTTATATGAGTACACTGTAGCTGTCTTCAGACACACCAGAAGAGGGCATCAGATCCTGTTACAGATGATTGTGAGCCACCATGTGGTTGCTGGGATTTGAACTCATGACCTCTGGAAAATCAGTCAGTGCTCTTAACCACTGAGCCATCTCTCCAGCCAGAGACAGGCTTTCTTATATGCCTCTTGTCAACTACAAGTTAAAGTTGTCTGGGGAAAAAATGGGGGCTTGTGCTTTCTGCGTCTCATGTCATGGCCCAGCCTATGCTGTGTTACCTTCTCTCCTCCGCCCGAGCCCCTCCCCCAAACCCATAGATCAATCACAGCATTGATGCTTGTGGCATTGGCTCTGGCACTGGGCGGCCCTGGGAGACACAAGCAGCGAGTGCAAGCTGCACGTTGACTATCATGGCAGCCACCCTTCACCTTCTGGACCTTGCTTTTACCACCTGCATAAAGAGGTTTGATAGGGTTGTTGAAGGAAATAAAGGAGATAACCGTGTAAGAAAATAAACACGCCGATGGGAATGCTGTTTGACCTATTTGGATCAGGAGAGTCAAGTTATATCAGCCTGCATCAGCCAGGAAATCACTGGTCCAGAGTCCAAAGAAAAACAATCTTCCACTTCAGTTCCAGTGTAATAGCTTCTGGAAGGTTCTCAGCCTCTTTGATTGTGTGGGCACAGAGCAGTCCTTCACTGTCTTGGACTCCTGAATTATTATTGTTGTTGTTGTTAATTTATGTCTATGGGTGTTTGGGTTGCATGCATGTCCGTTCTCCATATATATGTAGTGTCCACGGAGGTCAGAAGAAGGCATGGAACCTCCTAGGACTGGAGTTACAGATGGTTGTGAGGCAACATGTGGGTGCTAGGAGTCAAACCTGGATCCTCTCACAAGAGCAGCCAGTGCTCCTAGCTACTGAGTCATCTCTCCAGACCCCCAAGACGATTGCTCTTCAAATGCCACTTCACATACTTGAAGTTTAAGGCCTGGAAGTGTTTTGAGTGGCTATAAGGAAGTAGCTGGGGCTGCTAATCCTGTGCTACAGATGGCTTGATAAAGAAGCCCTTAGGCTTCTGCTTCTGTCATGTCTGTAATTTGGAGAATTTCCTAAGTGACCTCCAGAGGACCTTCAGAGGCTGGGAGGAACCTGGGAGAAGTGTCCTCTGTCTCGTCCTTGGTCTGGTCTCCGGCCAGGAATTTCAAGTCCACGAGGACCATGAGGATCATGTGATTTGATTTGCGATGCTCACATTCCTTTAGCTCTTCGATAAAGGAAACATCTGATAGAAAGACTGTTATCGTGGAAGGATGGCATTGATGATGGATGGAAAGATAAAGAATTTTGGGATTCTGTGGAGACAAGCGGAGATGGCTCAGGAGATGAGAACACTTGCTGCTCTGATAGAGGACCAGGGTTTGGTTTCCCGTACCTACAAGGTCACTCACAAATGTCTGGTGCTCCAGTTCCAGGGATCCATTGCCCTCTCCCAGCCTTCTCATGCAAGAACAGGTAGACCTCTGTAAGTTCAAGGTTAGCCTGCTCTACATGTTTCCAGGATATCCAGGGCTACATAAGAAACTATGTCTCGGGGTTGGGGGATTTAGCTCAGTGGTAGAGCCCTTGCCTAGCAAGTGCAAGGCCCTGGGTTCGGTCCCCAGCTCCGAAAAAAAGAAAAGGAAAGGAAAAAGGAAAAAAGAAAAAAAAAGAAACTATGTCTCTGAGGAAGAGGAGAAGGAGGAGGAGGGGAAGAGGAAGAGGGAGAGGAGGAGGAAGAAGAGGAGGAAAAAGAGGAGGAGGAAGTGGAAAGAAAGAATTTTAGGGGGTCTAACAGCTGAGTGTCCTGTGCAGATATTTGTGTATTTGCGTAATTAATTAGGAGAGAAAATGAATGGTGGGGAAAGAGACGGGGAAGACTTGCTCTGGGAAGTGAGAAAGATAAAACTATGGGGTAAAAATTAAGCTGCCTTTGCTGCTTCCCAACACCGAATGAACTCAAGTGAGGCCCCAACGCCGCCGCCTTCTTCTTCTTCTTCTTCTTCTTCTTCTTCTTCTTCTTCTTCTTCTTCTTCTTCTTCTTCTTCTTCTTCTTCTTCTTCTTCTTCTTCTTCTTCTTCTCCTCCTCCTCCTCCTCCTCCTCCTCCTCCTCCTCCTCCTCCTTCTTCTTCTTCTTCAAGATTTATTTATTTCATGTATGTGAGTGCACTGTTGCTGTCTTCAGATACACCAGAAGAGGGCATCAGACCTCATTACAGATGGTTGTGAACCACCATGTGGCTGCTGGGATTTGAACTCAGGACCTCAGGAAGAGCAGTCAGTGCTCTTAACAACTGAGCCATCTCTCCAGCCCAATGCTTCTATGAGCTCCATAATCGTCTCCAATTTGCCCATATGTTTGTCTTCACCAAAGGAGCTTAAGCCAGTGACTCGAGAAAGAGAGGGCAACTTAATCCAATGAATGTTAACAATAACGACAACCACAACAGCAAAAGTAGTCGCGATGTGGCTGGGTGACCATTTAGGGGGACTTCACTATGGGGCTCTGCCTGACCCTGGCTGTAAATAACGCAGGGGCTTTAGGATGCTCCCTTTGCCTCCTCCAAATTTCATCTCTCCAGAGAGACAAGTGACTCAAAATCGGCTGACTCAAAATCAAGGAGGAAGAAACGGAAGCGTGGACATGGAGCGCCATGGTTAGTACTGGCAAGGGTCCATCGAGGGCATCACTTCCCAACTCCAAATGCAGCCGCTTAACAGTGGTAGATGACAATCAGCCACGTGGGAGCAGTGACACTAGGGGCAGCCAACACTAGAATCAGGCCTTATGGCTATGAAGGTGATTGAGGTGTAAGATCGGGGTCTCTGCCCATTCCTGACATCTATCAGTTCTGCTTTTGCTTCCCAGACCCAGATGTGGATGGGGAAAGGGACATTGCAGCAAGTTTTTGGAGCACTTATCACCCTCCCGCTCCCAACACACACACCTCTCGCTCCCAAGGGCAGGCTGAAGTGTGTGTCACTGAATGTAAGAGCAGATACAAAAGCTTGTACAAGGGGTTGGGGATTTAGCTCAGTGGTAGAGCTCTTGCCTAGCAAGCGCAAGGCCCTGGGTTCAGTCCCCAGCTCCGAAAAAAAGAAAAGAAAAGAAAAAAAAAAAAAAAAAAGCTTGTACAAGCTCAGCACTGTGGACGTGAAAAAAATCTCCCCGGCCTGGGCATTTTGCTATTTGGCTTAACCTAAACGATCAGAATCACCGAGGTAATCGGGTGTAGGAATGTTTACTAAAAGACCATGAATGGGTGCCTGCAGTCTCTACTGGCTTCTTCTCGCTGTAAGTACGTATATACGGCCTTTAAAATAATTATTGAGCCATCGAGGGTTTATGGAAAGACATTCACAGTCCAATAAGACTTTTTGTGTGTGTGTCTTGCAGTTACACACAAAATCGTGAGTGAAAACGTGAGGAGAAGTGGCTACACCCATGTACTAGGAAGCGACACTTGCTTATTCCGTTTGTGCCTTCTAAGGGATGGTTTGAAGCCAGCTGGAGTGGCTGGTCAGATTACTAAAACGTTCTTGCTACGCAGCCATATTTGACTTTGGCTCCTTTGTCAAAGTCAAAAGAGGCATTCTCAAGGAACCATAAAAAGCCATCGCAGAAGCAGAGAGAGAGAGATCTCGCTTCCTCTGCGCCTGGGAAAGGCCGTCCATCTGTCTACTTCTTCGCTGAGTGTCTCCCTGAATCAATGTTTATGGGGCTGGGGAGGCGGGAGAGCATCGTAAATATCCTGCTCCACTTGAGTCCAGAGTTAACAATGTCTCCGTCACTGTAAACACTCTCCTGCCTCTGAGGGAGAGGCGGCTCCAAGAAGCCAAGGGCTTTGTGGCTGTAATCTCCTCACTGTGGGCCACAGGACAACTAATCACATTGCTGGGAGATCCAGGAGGTGACCCACGGACAGTGACAGAAAGAGGGGAGGAAAGCAAGAGGAAAGCAATCTTTAGAAGATGCTCCAGAGACCATGTTTCTTTTCCAAACCCGCTAAAGGCAGGACTGTGTCAGCCGGTACCCTGCGTGGCTTCCCAGGACTGCATCACCTGGTGCCCGGCTTGTCTGATTACATCATTCCCTCCAAAGACTGGGGTCTCCATAACAGACTTCATCTTCCTTTTAAGAAAACACACTCATCGTCGTCATTGTTGTTGTCATCGTCATCGTCATCTTCACCACCACCACCACCACCACCACCATCACCATCACCATCATTATCAATACTGCTGGAGAGATGGCTCAGAGGTTAAGAGCACTGACTGCTCTTCCAGAGGTCCTGAGTTCAATTCCCAGCAACCACATGGTGGCTCACAACCATCTGTAATGGGATCTGATGCCCTCTTCTGGTGTGTCTGCAGACAGCTACCGTGTACTTATATATAATAATATGAATAAAACTTTTTACAAAAATTAGAGCTGGGAGGTTGTCTCTCTTGATAAGTGAGTTGGTGCTCAGTTGATTACTCTCCAACTTTTCCAAAATTATCCATTTCTCTAAAGATTTAAAAAGTCCTGTTTGAGCCAGGAGGTGATGGCTGGCTCACACACCTTTAATCCCAAGGGTGAATCTATGAGTTCCAGTTCGGCATGGTCTGCGGAATGGGTTCCAGACTAGCCAGGGCTACACAGAGAAACCCTGTCACAAAGAAAGTTCAGCTTGAGTGTATTGTCATGCAAATTCATATTAACAGTTCCCAAAGAGGGATTTATGAACCCTTGAGGGGCCAAGACTTTTTTCAGGGGTTCCCTAAGTGTCTACCTCTTCTAATCTCTCTCTCTCTCTCTCTCTCTCTCTCTCTCTCTCTCTCTCTCTCCACACTGTCTCTGTGTCTCTCTCTGTCTCTGCCCCCCCCGCCTTCTCTCTGTGGGTGTGTGTGTGCATATATATATATATATATATATTATATATATATGATTTCATGCATGAGACATATGTGTTGTGGACATTTGCAAAGTAGAGAACAAGGCACCACAAGATCTGCAAAAATAAGAAACAACATAGTTCTTTTTCTGTTTTATTGTTTTGAAAAATAATAATTTCTAATGAAAACATGTATGCGAACATGGGGAAAGGATTCATTTATTGTTGTCGTGACTATTTTGACTTGGTTTTGCAGTGCTAGGGGTCAAACAGGGGCCCTGTGCGTATTAGGCAAGTCTTTTTTTTAATTAGTTAATTTATTTTATGTTTGTGTGTACACTGTTCCTGTCTTCAGACACACCAGAAGAGGGCATTGGATCCCATTACAGATGGTTGTGAGCCACTGTGTGGTTGCTGGGATTTGAACTCAGGCCCTCTGGAAGAGCAGTCTTAACCACTGAGCCATCTCTCCAGCCCATTAGGCAAGTCTTTGATCCCTCGGCTATATCGCTAACCTTTTAGAATTATTTTATTAGTAAATTAATAAATCACCGTTATAAATTCTCTAATGTTGGTCTCTGAAATGTTAGCACAGATAGATATGACCCATGCAGACAAAAAGTCTTTAAAACGTTTAGGCGCATAAAGGAAATTTTAAAATTAATTTATGTGTATGAATAGTTTGTTTGCATGTAGCTCTGTGGACCTTGGAGGTGCCTGGTTCCCACAGACACCAGCAGAGGGCGTTGGAGCCCCTGAGACTACAGTTACACGTGGCTGTGAGCCACCATACGAGTGTTGGGATTCGAACTCTGGTCCTCTGGAAGAGCAGCCAGTGCTCTTAACTGCTGAGCCATCTCTCCAGTCGCCTAGATTTTAGCTCTATAACCTGAGGCTACAAAACACATCTCTAGAAAAGTGCCTTTAAATAGAGTTTCAATTCTAATCCCTTGTAACTCACAAAATGTAATCTAATGAGTTATTTTAAACATCTAGGGGACAATTGATAACTTGGCAATATAAAAACATCACCAGACAATTTAAATTAGGCAGTAAAATTATTCAGCCAGTTTGAGTGGTACACATATATCACCCCCTCTGAGGCTGCAGGGACATCGTGGAAGGGGAAGAAAGAATGGAGAATTGGAAGGTCTCCAGAAGGTAGTGTTTGTGCCTTTAGTCCCAGCACTCGGCAGGCAGAACAGGCAGATGTCTGAGTTTCAGGACAGACAGGGATATAGAGAGAACCTGGTCTGAAAACCCAAAACAAAACAAAACAAGAGTTGGCAGAGGCGGCTGAGGTAAAAGGGAATGAGAACGATGAATATCGTCTTCTGGACATGGCATGGCCACTGTACACATGAACCCTGGCCAGCTGTGAGACCTACTTCCCGACACTTTCAGCTATGGAGATGGCTGTGTCAGCAAAGTGCTCATTACATAGGCATAGGACCTGGCTTCAGGCGCCCAGCACATACATAAAAGCCAGACACACCAGAACGCATCTGAAATGCAAGCATCGAGGAAGCGGAAACAAGAGGATGGATGGGGCCACAGGCTCAATGGGAGACCCTTCTAGGGCCCTACGGCTGCTCTTCATGAGCAGCTTGCTGTCCCCGTGTCCTTGCCTCTGAGTGTCCTTTGCTCTCTGTGTTTGAGACTCCTCAGACGTGACCTTGTGCTCTATCAGGTCTGGCACCCGCCTTCTGCTGCGAGGGGAACCAGTTCTCAGTGGGTTGTCTCTGCAGCAGTGTCTCTCAGGGTGACAGAGGCCACAACAGAGTTCCATAGCTCCAGAGTACAGAAGGGCACGGGGACAGTTCTGAGCAGGCAGGGCAGACGGTAGCTTCCAAATGTTCCATTTAATAGCAGTTTCACTGCATGCCTGTCATTCACAAACCAAGCCAAGAAATAAGACATTTCCACATGTCTGTCTGTCCCTTTCCCTGCGGTTCCCCTCTCGGCTGTGACAGCCACTCTCCTGCTTTTGTGACAATCATCTCCGGGCTACCTCATGGTCTTAAGTGTTTCTATCTCTCCTGCTGACCACTGTGATTTTATTCTGTTGCTTTTGCCTTTAGTAACTTAGTATCTACGTAGCAGGCATACATTCTTTGCTTTATTTTTTTTTATAATACACTTTGATCATGTTCACTCTATTTTTTTTACTTTTTTTTAAATTTATTTATTTATTATATATGAGTACACCGTCGCTGTCTTCAGACACACCAGAAGAGGGCATCAGATCCCATTACAGATGGTTGTGAGCCACCATGTGGTTGCTGGGAATTGAACTCAGGACCTCTGGAAGAGCAGTCAGCGCTCTTAACCACTGAGCCATCTCTCCAGCCCTTTGCTTTCTTTTTTTAATATTTATTTATTTATTTATTTATTTATTTATTTATTTATTTATTATGTATACATCATACAGCTTTCTGCCTGATTATAGGCCAGAAGATGACATCAGATCTCATTATAGATGGTTGCGAGCCACCATGCGGTTGCTGGGACTTGAACTCAGGACCTCTGGAAGAACAATCGGTGTTCTTCACTGCTGGGCCATCTCTCCAGCCCCGTTCTTTGCTTTCATGAACCTCATTAGCATGCCACAGACTCAGCTTACTCATCTCGAAGCTGAGTGATTTACCCAAAACTGTAACAGTCAGCAACGGGTGGATTCGACTAGCTGCCATTGGACAGTGCCAAGCTGCGAGACTGGGAGCCAGTTCTATGGAAAGGGCTCACTGAAAGATCTGTCGCCAGGGTTGAAGACAGGACTCAAGGGTAAAGAGAGAGTAATGCTCTTGCAGAGGACACAAGTTCAAGTCCCCACATCCACAGCAGTTAACCACCACCTGTGTCCCCAGCTCTAGGGGAATCTGATGCCCCCTCTTCTGGCCTCAGAGAGCAGCTGCATTCACATGTATGGATTTACACATAGACACACAGACCATAATTTCTTTTTAAATATAAAAGAAGAGATCTGCTGCTTACAATCTAGAAAATTTATCTTAAAAAAAAAAATACATCGTAGCCAGGTGGTGGTGGTGCACACCTTTAATACCAGTACTGGAGAGACAGAGGCAGGGGGATCTCTGGCCAGCTAGCTGGTCTACAGAGCAAGTTCTTTCCAGAACAACCAGGGCTACACAGAGAAAGAAATATTGTTTCAAAAAACTATGAACAAACAAATAAAAATACATTGCATAAATGGAAAAGAACTTCTATAAAAGTGACATGGGGGGAGGGAGGCTGGAGAGATGGCTCAGCGGTTAAGAGCACTGACTGCTCTTCCAGAGGTTCTGAGTTCAAATCCCAGCAACCACATGGTGGCTCACAACCATCTGTAATGTGATCTGATGCCCTCTTCTGGTGTGTCTGAAGACAGCTACAGTGTGCCTGTATAGAATAAATAAATCTTTTTTTTTTAAAAAGAGAGTGACGTTTGGGGCATTTTATCTTATTGTTCTGAAACAGATAAGAAACTTTGAGGGCCTCCAGGAGCCACACTTGAGCATCCTGTTAGGCTGGAACCCTTCAAGAATGCTTTGTGCTTGTGGTTTGAGATGTGTACCCTCATCTTTGTGTCCACACCCCCCACACACCTCCACCCCCGTTGCCATTGCCTTTGCTCCAAAAGCATGGACTTTCACCCTCTGGAACTGTAAGCCCAAATAAACTCTTGGTTGTCTTGGTTGGGGTGTTTTATCACAGCAACAGAAGCTCAAGTGACATCTAGAAGAGCTATGTAGGTGCATTTGTCCCATGACTAAGAGACTTCCTTTCTACACACACACACGCACACACACACTTTTTTTTTCTTCTTTTTTTCAGAGCTGGGGACTGAACCCAGGGCCTTGCGCTTGCTAGGCAAGTGCTCTACCACTGAGCTAAATCCCCAACCCCACACACACACTTTCTATAAATCACACGGGCACACCACCAGCATATGATGAAACATGAGCATTATTTGCAACAGCAAAAATCTGGAAGGGATTCAAACGACCACCAATTAACTAACTAACTAAATGACAGCATTTTAGACAGAGAATCTGCAAGAAAATGAGGACTAGGCCCGTGCACTAATGGGGTGGAGACCTGGGACTTGTCGCTAGCACAAAAACAGAGGGAACAGTGTTTACTAGCAGCCACCATGAGCTTGTATGTGTATGAGCGTTTTACCTCCATGCATGCACTGTGTGGGCAGTAACCACAGAGACAGAAGAGGGCACTGGATCCCTTGAAATCAAGGTCTCTGACGGTTAGGAGTTTTCATGTAAATTCTGGGAATTGAACTTTGGCCTCTGCAAGAGCATCCTGCACTCCTACTTGTCACCTGTCTCTTCTCTGTTACTGGTTTTGTTTTTTGTTTTTTGTTTTTTGTTTTTTGTTTTATGTTTTTTGAGACAGGGTTTCTCTGTGGAGCTCTGGCTGTCCTGGAACTCACACCGTAGACCAGGCTGGACTTGAAGTCATAGAGATCCACCTGCCTCTGCTTCCGAGTGCTGGGAGTAAAGGTGTGTGCCACCACTACCTGGCTATATGTTTCTGTGAAGAGAAGATGTACAAAAAGATACTTTAAAGGTCAGATTTCATAATGTACAAGCTATATCTCATTTTCATATATATATGTATACAAGTAATATTACATATATGCATATATATGCCTTTAAAATGGAGGAGTAAGCATAAATATTTAAACACTATACCACTGGAAGGGAGGATTAAATATATTTAAGAATGCAAGGATAAGGGCTGGAGAGATGGCTCAGTGGTTAAGAGCACTGACTGCTCTTCCAGAGGTCCTGAGTTCAAATCTCAGCAACCACATGGTGGCTCACAACATCTGTAATGGGATATGGTGCCCTCTTCTGGTGTGTCTGAAGACAGCTACAGCATACTTACATATAATAAATAAATAAATCTTTAAAAAAAAGAATGCAAGGATAAAATGTGTGTCCATGCACATGTATGTGTATGTGTGTATACAACATCCTTTTATTTGTTTAAGAAAAGGGAATTTTGGGGTTGGGGATTTAGCTCAGTGGTAGAGCGCTTGCCTACCCCTGAGTTCGGTCCCCAGCTCCGGAAAAAAAAAAAAAACCAAAAAAAAAAAAAGAAAAGGGAATTTTATTTAATTAATATTTATTTTGGTACTAAGGATTAAACCCAGGCCCTTGCGCATACTAGGCAAGAGCTCTACCCCTGAGCTAAGTCTGACTTTATCTTCAAATCAGGTGAATCAGGAACGACCTGTGGATAAACCCGCCTGGCTTTCAGAAGTAATGGCTATGCTGGCCCCCTCTGTCATTGCTGCTCTGTTTTGTGGATGATGCGGGGGGGGGGGGGGGGGGAGGGTGTTAATGAGCTCTTCTTCTTATTCCTGTGAGAACATCTTCCTGTGTGAGGAAGGAAATAATCCAGACACAGAGAGCCCTGCAGCCCTGGCTGAGTAACATGACAGCTTCCTGGTTAATGCAGGGGACATATCTTCTGGCCATGCACACATAAAGGCCTACAGAAGACGGCCCTTGGGAGTAGCCAGGGCTTCAGCATTCAGATTCCCATCACATGGTAGCCTCTGCTGAGATCAACCAAAACCCTTGGAGAAGTGGTCTTGCCTTGCCCCAGGTCTAGGGCAAGACACATACTGCGCTCCCCATACCAGGAAGTGAGGATGCCGGCTGTCTACCCCAGTGATAGAGGAAGGCTTGAGGCTGGGCTTGAAGAGCCTCTCCCTGGCCTTGGACGTGTTTATCAAGGATGCAAACTGCCTTGGGTTGGAAACAAGCCATGCTGTTTTAGGTCACTACCCTCACGGTAACACCAGGCCTTTCACGGTAACACCAGGCCTTTCACGGTAACACCAGGCCTTTCACGACAATCATAGCTTACCTGGTGGCTTCGATAACACAGAGGAATCAGCCAGCAAAACTAAGGGGAAACACCAAGTGTGAATGTCCGCGTCGGTCATAGGCTCTAGACCTCTGAAACCAAAGGGCTGCTGAGGGAAGACTTCTTGTCTGAAGACTCTGAAACACTCAAGGCACACCCTTATACACGCAGCTCCCAACTCAAAGAAGCCTGCCATTAAAGAAAACAAAGACAACACGAAGCAAAACGGAGACTGTGTACTGGCTGTCTGAATGCTACAGAGAGACACCAGTCCCAAAGAGCCAGCTCATGATAGACAGGAATATCTATCATGGCGATAGATATGTTTTAAGGATCTTATTGTGAAATGAGTACTTGTGAATATAGTGGAGCTCTCTGGATTTGCTTCAGAATAATCTAGAGAGAGGTAGGGTGAGCTAGGAACACAAGGGAAGAGAAGACAACCTGGCCTAGAACTGAAATCTGTGTAAAATGTGGAAGGATCCCGTGTGTGTGTGTGTGTGTGTGTGTGTGTGTGTGTGTGTGTGTGTGTGTGTTCTCTGCTTTCTTTCATTGTTCGCTTGGTTTTTGTTATGGTTTTTGCTTTAAGGCAGGGTCAGGGGCTGGAGAGATGGCTCAGTGGTTAAGAGCACTGACTGCTCTTCCAGTGGTCCTGAGTTCAAATCCCAGCAACCACATGGTGGCTCACAACCATCTGTAATGAGATCCAATGCCCTCTTCTGGTGTCTGAAGACAGCCACAGTATAGTCACATACATACATAAATAAATAAATCTTAAGAAAGAGAGGGAGAGGGAGTGAGAAAGGGTCAGACTGTGTAGCCCAGGCTGGCCTCAAACCCTTGATCCTCCTGCCTCAGTCTCCCAGGTGCTGGGTTTGCAAGAGTACAATCAATAAACACAGTATTCTATTTTTAAAGAATATCTCCTCCAGGAATCTCAGGAGAGCCTCTGTGGTTCACAGCCCTTGTTACTGTTACCGAGGACCCTGGTTTGATTCCCAGCACCCACATGTATGGCTCACAACCACCTGTAACTCCAGTTCTAGGTTATCTGACGCCCTCTTCTGGCCTCCTCAGGCACTGCACACATGGAGCACACAAAGCCTCACACATACATAAAAGGGAATAGATATTTAAAAGATCATCCTAGTAATTAGAACAAAACATAACAACACATACGAAAATACCACGAAACCCATGATAACGATGACTATTAATCTAAACGCTTAAATATGAAATAAAAATATCTTTGTTTTTTTGTCTTTTAAAGGAAAAAACATTCTAGCTTTTGAATATCTGAGAAAAGGCAAGCAGACAGGCCCCGGGAGTAGAGATGGGACGGCATCAGGATGGGCCCCTTGGGACAGACACAGGAAAATCTCTGGCTTGCCAGCACTGTCCCTGAGTCTATTTCGGGAACCACAGCTAAGCATAGGGACGATGGAGGCCTGCAGGTGGGATAAAGTGAAGAACAGAAAGTCCAGTGTCATCGTCACTACCATGGCAAGCAGATGACAGGCTAGTGGTAGTCAAACCACTGCAGGGACACCCAGCCAACTGCCCTGTTTGGATCACTAGAAGCTGTGCCTTCTCTCTCTGCTTCCTGCTCCTCTCTGCCTCTAACTCCCCTTCTCTCTCTCTCTCTCTCCCTCTCCTTTTCCTAGACTCTCTTCCCTTTTCTCTTCTCTCTTCCTCTATTCTTTCCCTCCTCCTCTTCCCTCAGCCCCTCACCCCCAGCTTAGGGGGGAACCTGCCCATGAAGGTTCCAATGAACACCGTGTGCTGGACATGCCAGGCAAACACTCCATCAGGATGATGTGATCAGAGGATAAAAAAAAAAAAAAAATGGCTGTTGGAAGGTGGTACGGGAGCCTTTACATGGTTTCTGGCCCGCTCTTCTGCAGAAAACACATGTCCCGGCATACATTCATCACTCTAGCTGGCAAGGTGGATCCCAGAATCCAGTATCCAGTCAGAGACATTTCCAACTAGAAATGTTGAAATATCTTTAGGAAGACACCCACTTAGTTCCACTGCTCAGAAGTGTTGGAAGCTCAAGAGAGACATCATAGAAGGGCAGAAGTGTCCCTTGTGCCTCTGGTCACTGTTTCCCTTAGTAGCATAAATGTGACCTATGTGTGGTTTATTCGCCCACCGGCTACAGACAGCCTGACTTCTTGTGGAGTGACACTTCAGAAGTAACACTTCCCCAGTGACATCGATGATGTCAGCACGCAGCATGACCAAGAATCCCATCGATGTCTTCAGTGTTGCTATTCTCCCATGATGTCACATTGTACAGACACACATATTCCTGAGGAGCACTAATCACGTCTAAAACATAAGTGCATAGCCTGTTTTTCTTGCCCTGGAAGTATTATTACTAAGTCATTCCCAAAATGCCTTGCTTTTCCCATTATTCATTTATTTGTTTATTTATTCACTTTATGTCACAGCCCCTCCCCCATGTCTCCGTCCCCTTCTCCTCTGAGAAGAGGGAGCTCATCTCCCTCACACACACACCATGACACCCCCTCCACATTAAGTCGCTGCAGGTGTAGGCGCATCCTCCTCCCGCCATCCCCCCAGGCCAGCAACCCTGCATATATGTAGCAGATGCCTTGCTTTTTTTGAACCCAAATCTTGTCTGGTATCTGTCATCCCTGCACTGCCTGCTCTAAAACAGGTGCGCCTTAAATGTATGGGTTAAGAGGCTTAAGTGTGCACCACAGATCAACAGGGGAGAGCTCGGTGTGCATGCGCTCAAGAGACGCTTCCAAACATCTTTTTAGACAGAGCCACCCTCTCCTTTACAGAACATCTGCCTTCCTCCACAGCCCCAGATGCTCCCAGAAGAATGACCCACCGTTCGCCCCCAGGGAAGCACCTCTCTTTACACTCCTCAGCGTAAGTGGGGGTTAGAGAAACAGCTGTCCTCAACCCAAGTCCATCATAAAGGCATTTACAGAAAAGAGAGGCTGACCTAGAGGGTTGCTCCCTACAAGCCTAGAGGCCCTGATGTCCAACCCCCCAACACCACACTTCCCCTCCCTCCCCAGCCCAGGTTGGAATGTGGGATTGTCCCGGGTTGCCCGGAGCGGGTGGGGGAGGGGCGCTCCCCCACTCCCCCCCCCCCCCCCCGCGCCCCCATCCGCACAGGAGCCTGTGATGTTCCAAGGCAGCACTGAGGGGAAACCCATTCTCAGCGCGGTCGGCCCACCCCAGCCACCACTTTCCCCATTGATCTGGCCAAACGAACCCGCACCTGGCTCTCCCGTGTTGTAAACACTTTTATTTTCCCTTGGGTTTATGGCCTCCCATTACAAGGCACCACGACTTGTTTAAAAGTGCGCCAAACAAAGGGCTCTGGTGATTACAGACATGCTGCTGGTTTATGGTGGTCTCCCTTTGTCTCATTTTCTCCCTCTCTCTTCCTGCCTGCCCCCCCACCCCCACCCCCGCCTCCAGCGCCAGGTACACAGGCCCTTTAGGAAAGCCCTTCCAGCCTGCTGGGGGCTTCCGATTCCAAACATCTGGTTCCCCTCAGCGGCAAGTTGGCTGATGTGACAGGGGGTGTGTGGGATTGGGCAGTGGGAACCTGAGTGTTTTCAGGTCAGGCTTCCCCATGTCACGGTTCTGGGACGTCTCCAGGGGGCTTATCAACCAGTATCTCTACCACATAACCTCTGATGGGCCAGCCTAGCTATTCTAGGATAAGGAGATCCCTGGTGTTCTGGTGTTATTTTTCAGCCAGACTGGCAAACCCACACTTCCCACAGCCCCAGCCTGCAGGTCCAGAGGATGTGCTGACTCAAGGCCTGTGTGAACGGGTGTCTGGGGGATGGACCCTAATGTCTGTTGCAGAGTCTGGTGTCCCCATAACAGGGGGGCTCCCCATGGGCTGGGTCCAGATAGCAAGCAATAAACAGGTATACATGAAAGAAGAGACTCAAATATGTATATGCCCCAACATTCATTATTCAAATAGCCAAGAGGTGGAAACAACCCTGGTGCCCATCAATAGCTAGGGATGGTTGCACAACCAAAGGGAGAAGCCTATCTTTGAGCCTTTTTGAAAGGAGAGAACATACCGTATATACTGCAGCATACAGAGCCTTGAAGACCTAACGTTTAGTGAGATAAGTCAGTCACAAAGGAAGGGGCAGCAGCTCAGCTTTGTAGAGATAGCAACAGTTGGGTGCTTTTCCGTGAACGTGAGAACGAGTCTTCCAAAATGTTTGCTGCTGGATGGTGCACAATGTGAACAGATTTAATGCCCCCTGAAGCATACTCATGAATAGTTTCTTAAGTGGCAAATGTTGTGGAAAATAAGTTCTTTTTTTTTTTTTTAACATTGATTTTGTGGGGGGTGGGGTGGCGGGAGCGCGTGAGTCACAAACTGCACACAGAGGTCAGAGGACAACTTGTAAGAGCCACCTCTTTCCTTCTAGGTAGGCAACACAGTAGAGCTCAGGTTATCAGGCCTTTATCTAGAGAGCCAACTGGTCAACCTTATCACAACATTTAATGTTGGGGGGAAAAAGTCTTACAAGGGAAACATTGTATTGGGTAGTAGTTAATACATTGAAATATGTTATATTTGGGATTTTGAGATGTTTGAATCTGTTAGCCTATAAACATTTGTTATTTTTATAATTTCTTCTTTTTTTCTAAGCAAATATTCACTGGTTTTATTTATTTATTTTTTTTTTTGGTTCTTTTTTTGGAGCTGGGGACCGAACCCAGGGCCTTGCGCTTCCTAGGCAAGCGCTCTACCACTGAGCTAAATCCCCAACCCCTTTATTTTGTTTTTATGTGGATGAGTGTTTGACCTGGATGTACGGCTGTGCCCTATATACATCCCTTGTGCACATGGAGGCCAGAAGAGGATGTTGGACCCCCTGGAACTGAACTTAAGACACCTTGTAGGTGCCAGGAACCAAACTCAGGTCTTCTACAAGAGTGGCCGGTGCAACGAGCTTCTCTGCTCAGCCACCTTTGAGTCACCAAATATTCACTTCTGTATCTCATGGTTTTTCAGTGTCATTTAACTTAGTTTCCTTATCTGAAAACAGAGGTAAAAAGTACAGAACTTGTACAGTCAGGAAGGATACAGGATATTAAATGCATATACGTACAAATCCTATTATGTAAAATACATACACTAAATATAGGTAAAATAGATTTGAAAGTTATGAGAAGCAAGTGGGTTGTTTTTTGTCTTTTGTTTTTGTTTTTAATTTAAGACCTGGGGGCAGGGAGGTATAAAATAAAAAAACCCAGATGACTGAGTCTTCCTAGAAATCTTAAGTTACTCAAAGCCACCCGAATGTATTTTTCTTTCTTTCTTTTTCTTTTCTTAGCTTTCTGGTGTTTTGAGACAGGATTTCACTATGGGCCAGGCTGGGCCATAAGTTTCCAGTTCTTAGCTTCCCTGGCCAGTATCACACACGTGGCCAGCAATGAATTCTTTTGAGACAGGGTTTCTCTGTGTAGCCCTGACTGTCCTAGAACTCTCTCTGTAGACCAGGCTGGCTTCAAACTTAGAGATCCACCTGCCTCTGCCTCCTGTGTGCTGCCAACAATGTATTCTCTCTTTTTTAAAGCTTTATTTATTTATTTTATATTTATGAATACACTATTTGCCTGCCAGAGAGGGCATCAGATTCCATTACAGATGGCTGTGAGTCACCACGAGGTTGCTGGGAATTGAACTCAGGACCTCTGGAAGAGCAGCCAGTGCTCTTAACTGCTGAGTCATCTCTCCAGTCCCAGCCTCAGCCCCAACCCCAGCCATGTATTCTTAACGTCTAACCTCCTGAAGCTTGTCTTAGTTACTTTCCTGTTTCTGAGATAAAATATCACGATGGAGACAGCTTACAGAAGGAAGCGTTTAGTGTACTAAGAGTTCATCAGGGAGGGGAGGCTAGGCAGCAAACAGCAGGCATGGTAGGAGGAGCAGGAAGCCGAGAGCTCATGGTTTCAAACATAAGCTCAAAGCAGAGGGAGCGTTCTGAAAATGGTCATTTTCCAAGGTCACCCTCAACCCAGTAACCTCCACATTCTCCAGCAAAGCCACACCTCCTAGTCCTCCACAGACAGTGTCACCAGTTGGGTGGGGGCCGAGTGTTTAAATATCTGAGTCTACATTTCTCATTCGAACCAACATTTGACTGCATAGCTGGGGTTTTGTTTGTTTGTCTCCTATGTAGCAATGGCTAGCCTGAGGCTCACTACGTAGACCAGGCTGGCCACTGATGCGCACCCAGCCTGGACAGCATTTCTTCCATGGGGGCTTCTATTTTTGCTGAGTTGTGATTCTCCACCCGAGGCTTCTCTAGCGCTTTAATCAAGATCATAGATGATCTGGGGAGCGAGGGTAGGGAGCCTTCCGCGCCGAGAGTGGCATCCAGGCGAATAATCCAAGAAAAGGAGTGGAGCCCCCTGGTGGGCGGAGACGGTATGCCAGGAGCTGCCCCAGGTTTGCTGTCTGACGTCATTTGTGACATGCCTGGGACCAGAAGTCTTTCTGATTTAGAGATTTTTTTTTTCAAATTTGCGAATGTTTCCACAGACTTGTTGAAGGTTTTTTTTTTTTTTTTTTTTTGGTTTTTTTGGTTTTTTTTTTTTTTTTTTTTTTTTTTGGTTCCTTTTTTCGGAGCTGGGGACCGAACCCAGGGCCTTGCGCTTGCTAGGCAAGCGCTCTACCGCTGAGCTAAATCCCCAACCCCTCATCTCGTTTATTTCTAACAGTACCAATATATATTGGGCACTTGAAGTGTCTTTTGAAGGTACCTCTTTACCTTAAACCCTGTCTTTAGTGTTGGTGGTACACAATCTTTGTTGTTACAGATCTTCTCGATGGTAAAAATATCTTTTTCCACCTAGAAACAAAGCAGGCGGGAGGCCCTGAGTTTAATTCCCTGCCAACAAGCAAACTCCAAAGAAAAGATTGCTGATCTCTAAGAATAGACTCTGTGGTTCCAGGTAGGTCAACCACACCCCAGTAGATGGCCCCACACCCAGAAGTATATGGATGGCACAAATTGGAGTTGGTGGACCTTTAAATTTAAAAAACAAAGAGGGAATGAAATCAACTGGATGGGGAGGTGAGTGTGAATTCAGTAGAAGTGAAGATATTATCGGAATATATAGTATAAAATTCTAATGGTTTGCTGGGCAGTGGTGGCACGCATCTTTAATCCCAGCACTCAGGAGTCCAAGGCAGGCAGATCTCTGAGTTTGAGGCCAGCCTGGTCTAGAGAGTGAGTTCTATGACAGCCATGGCTATGTAAAACAAAAAACAAAAACAGTTGGGGATTTAGCTCAGTGGTAGAGCACTTGCCTAGCAAGCGCAAGGCCCTGGGTTCGGTCCCCAGCTCTGGAAAAAAAAAAAAAGAACTTAAAAAACAAAAACAACAACAACGAAAATCTAAAAAGCTAATACACTTTCATTCTCGAAAAGAATCTCCCAGATGAAAGATCACTTTTTAAAAAACAGAATAGTTCGGGGCTGGGGATTTAGCTCAGTGGTAGAGCACTTACCTAGGAAGCGCAAGGCCCTGGGTTCGGTCCCCAGCTCCGAAAAAAAAGAACCAAAAAAAAAAAAAAAAAAAAAAACCCAGAATAGTTCCCTTTTCCTACCTAAATACACACTATTAAATTTTTTTTAAATATTTTATTTATTTATTATATATTATGATTACACTGTCACTATCTTCAGACACACCAGAAGAGGGCATCAGACTCATTTCAGATGGTTGTGAGCCACCATGTGGTTGCTGGGATTTGGGATTTGAACTCAGGACCTTGGGAAGAGCAGTCGGTGCTCTTACCACTGAGCCATCTCTCCAGTTCCAAATTTTTATGTTCTGAACTTGGTTGCGGGGACGCGGGGTCGGGGATAGGCTGTGGTTTTTTGTTTTTTGTTTTTTTTTTTTTTGTTTTGTTTTTTTTTTTTTTTTTTTTTGGTTCTTTTTTTTTCCGGAGCTGGGGACCGAACCCAGGGCCTTGCGCTTCCTAGATAAGCGCTCTACCACTGAGCTAAATCCCCAGCCCCGATAGGCTGTGTTTTAAACTAACTGGGGAAACGCCTTGTAGAGAGCTGGTGACAATATCACTTAGCCACTTGATCTAAATCAATACAGTCGATCGTCACTTCAGTGACAAAGGAATACTATTGATTGTTTCTATTAGAGTAGACAGAACTGAAGGCGATGCCCTGCCTTTGGGAAATGGTATTGACAGAAGTTTCATGAAAACGTGCTGCTGAGAGAGGAAGAGACAGGTCAAGCCGGGATTCAGCACCACCTCTCTGAGGGTGTCGTCTGCCTAAACATGTTCCCAGGGGTCCCAAATCTGTACCAACCAATCTCAAAAAAATAAATAAAATAATAAAATAAAATAAAAATAAGGGGCCGGAGAGAAAGGTCGCTTGGGAGGTTAACGGCACTGGCTACTCTTGTGGTGGTCCCAGATTTAATGCCCAGCACCTCCGTGGTGCTCACAACTGTAAAACTCAAGGTACAGACCTGCAGGCAAAATACAAAATACTCACACAGGTAAGTAAATCCTTAAAAAAAATTACCGTTGGGGATTTGGCTCAGTGGTAGAGCGCTTGCCTAGCAAGTGCAAGGCCATGGGTTCAGTCCCCAGCTCCGAAAAAAAGAAAAAGAAAAAAAATTTACCTAGGTGGGGTGATGCATGCCTTTAAACTCAGCACTTGGGAGTCAGAGGCAGGTGGAGTTCTTTGAGTTCAAGGGCAACCTGGACTACGTAGTGAAATCTAGGACATCCAGGGCTATATAGAGAAATCCTGTCTCAAATCACACCAAACCAAACCAAATAGAAAAAGAAAGAAATCTAGAAAGGGTTGAATGGGAGGGGTTGGGTTTTGGATCTATAAGGGTCACACAAGGGGCTTGAGCATCTCTAAGGAAGGGATCCCCCAAACCCCCTAGCCTGATGCGGGGGGTGGGGGGTGAAGGACCACAGAGGGCCGGAAAACAGTTATTGGCCCCACAGCGCCACCTGCTGCTCACTATGGAGTAAAGAAAGCCCAGTGTGAAATCAAGGAGAGCGGTGGACCCTGAACCCCAGAGAATGAGGGGAAATTAAGCGAGGCCGTGTTAGTTTGTCTTGTGACGTGAGCGCATAACGACACCTCAGGGGATTGGCTGCATCTATAAATGTCTGCCAACTGGGAGTCATCAGATAAAATGGGAGGTTTGAGACACATGTTGACTCACAGACCAGGCTCTCTCCAGAGGCTGGGCCTATGTGCTCTGTGTGTCGAGAGCTGACTGGACCAGAAAAGCCAAGTAGAAAGTGGCCTTCTCTTTAATGACCCTAGGAAATGGCACTTCTAGGCACCAGACTGTCTAGGGATGGGCTTGGAGATTGGGGTATAACAAGCCTACTGCTCACTGACTCAGACAGCCCCCCTGCACCCCCCCCCCCGCTCCCTCCCTCCAGCATTCCTTTACAGAGGAGACACAGGGGAGAGTCAAGGAAGGCTGTTTTAAGGTCTTCCTTGCCAAACCCACAAGAGCAGGTCAGTGATTTCCAGCACTCTTCAGAGTAGGTGGGGCACCTCGGTGACTGAGGGAGAGGAGCGTAGGTACCATGGATCTGTGCAGACAAAGCAAGCCTACAGAGTAGTCTATAATCCCAGCAGGCCTTATTCAGCCAATTCCACTCACCTCGCTGTGTCTGCTGTCTGACATCTACATGTCAGGGCTGGGAGGACTAAGGATGCTCGGTTTCCAGCTCAACGCCTGTCGGGGACTTTGCCGGTGGAACCAAATAATAAACATGGAGTGCTGAACCCTTGAGCTGCTCAAATGTAAGAAGACTGAGAGACACAAACACCCCCGTATGGGTGAAGACACGGTGTGTGGGATCAGGTGGCCCTGAAGAGCCTAGGGTGGTTGCTGGCTCAGCTTCTCCGGATCAGGAACTGTGTGTCCCTGCCTGTCAAAGTCCATGTCACATCCGAGTAGGGTACAGGCAAACATCCCAAGCCACCAGTTGCCTGTCCGGAAGGATCCCTCATAATGAAACCAGCTCCATAACAGGGCAAGCAGGGGGTTGGGGATTTAGCTCAGTGGTAGAGCGCTTGCCTAGCAAGCGCAAGGCCCTGGGTTCGGTCCCCAGCTCTGTAAAAAAAAGAAAAAAACAAAACAAAACAAAACAAACAAAAAAAAAAAAAAAAACAGGGCAAGCGGAAGGCTGATGGTTCTTGACTTGCAGTGGTCCACTTGAGAGTGGCTTCACCCAAAGACACGAAAGCCAGATCCTTTCAGTAGAAATGGGTAGTTGAAGTTTTGAATGTGGCTTCGTCTCCCAGGCCAGTGACATGCAATCTGATGCTGGCGGGGAGCAGTGATCTCAGCTCCTAGTGTACCCTGCAGTTGATCACGTTGGGCCCCAGCCACATGCTACAGCACGGTGTGTGTAGCATGTACAGGGTTTCCCACTCAGGGTGTGTCAACGTGGTACATTTTTACTGAGGCACAACCTGGTCATTACTTATGAAACAGTTGGCAGTGGTGGCCCATGCCTTTAAACCCAGCACTTGGGAGGCAGAGGGAGGTGGATTTCTGTGCATTTGAGGCCAGCCTGGTCTACAGATGGAGTTCCAGGACAGTCAGGGATACACGGAGAGACTGTGTCTTGATTTCCCCCACCAAAGATGCTAATGGCTGCCAATTCTCAGTCCCTTAAGCTCATTAGCTGGATTATCCTTCCTAATACATTCCTTATCTCCTTTCTATATGTAGCTAGGACACTTAGATGCTGCATACAGCTTAAACCTCTTGGAGGGGACCCAGGACACCAGTCCCACCAGCCCTCCTGCTAACGCTTGTTCAAAGCAGTCTGCTCCATTTATTTCTATGGCGGATAAGAAGGTAGGGTGCCTTAGTGGAATAAGAACCAAGCAGCCATGTAACACTTGGGCAGCGGGCACCCTTTTCGAGATCTTTCCTTTTGCTTTCTGTTAACATCTTTGCACATTTCCCTACAAACATCTCGTCTCTGGATTCTTTCAGTTTTGTTTTGTTTTTTTAACTTATTTCTCTCGAGAGCTCATGAACCAAGGGAACAGTCTGCCTGCGGTGGGGAAAAGAGTGGGTCACTTCCGGCTGCCTGCTGCACCCGCTCCGCAGCCAAGAGACACAGTGGCTGGTTCAGGGCGGTCTGTTTGCTGACTGCAAACAAGGGCCCTGCTGGGGACGTCAGGGGAGCAGCTGCTGGGTGTCCAGCGAAGCTCCAGTGTGGTTTGTAAAGTAAACGGACTCTAATTTGGACAAATACGGCTGGGGCCTGGAACCCGGGACAGATAAAGCTGCAAGGAAGTGTTGACCCGGAGGGACAATGTTTCCAGACCAATGGGAAGCAGGAGTGGCCCAGGAATGTGGTGCTTTGCCTGAACTGTGGAGCTACTGTCTGCTCACAGCAGAGAGCGCTATAGCCCACAGCCATCAGACACCTTAGGTATTAAACAGCACATTTATAGGAGAATTGAGAGGGGGCATGCACCATTGAAGCATTAAGTGTCTGTTTACAGTTATATCACCTTGTAGGGAGCACGTTCACTTAAGTTTGAGGTTTAACATGCCTACCCTAGAGCTCTGGCTGTCATGGGAACATCAATTAGACATTAAAATTTTCCTTTATAGTCTGTGTGCATGTGCGTGCGTGTGTGTGTGTGTGCGCGCGCGCGCGTGTGTGTGCATGCGTGCGTGCGTGTGTAGAGTTCTCAAAAGGGAATGAAATTTTGTAGGAAAAAGGCAGAGTGGCTGGCCCAGAGCGCTCACTAGATGGTAGCTGATGATGTCTCATTTATAAATATTCACTCAACAAACGCAGCGCTTGTAGCAGAGTCCTACTTCCCTAGTTCAGCCACAGTTTTCTCTGCAGCACTGCTCCCTGTGGAAAACCTTTGTCAGGCTCTGGGATGAGCAGGGTGGCTGAACAGGTCCCCCTACTGAGGAAGAACGGAGTCCATGCATCAAGAGGAATTCCATGAAGTTACTGGGGTGTCTCATAGCTTCCAGGACAGGTCCCTACATCAGGGATTGGCATTGAAGTCAGGACTCTCCAGGACAGGAGGCATCAGAGGCCTGTGGCGGGTGAGCTGTGCTGGGCAGCAGAAAGGGTCACTGAAAAGGCTCTGGGAGGTTGGCTGGCCCTAGGGAGGCTCATTTCTTTCCTAGCAAACCACAGAGGCGGCCCTAAGGGCTGAGTCTCCATGGTAACACTGTCGTTGGGCTTACACTGCTTGCCTATTGGTGTATCCCCCTGCCCCCAAATTTACCCTTCTCCATGGCCAGCCTGGTGTCTTGCCTGGCTGCAGCTAAGGAACTGATCTCAATCTCAATCCGTGATCTATGCCACAGGTGTGCCCAGTGCCCCCTGTGGGATAACTATAAAGTTCTGACAAGCCCGAGCTCTGCCAGGCACCCTGGTAAACAAGTCCCAGTACTGGAGTGGAATAGAGGAGCCTGAGGCTGGCAGAGGAGGCACAATTTGTAGCTGAGGAAACAAAATGTTTTTAAGATGGTTGATGATGACAGTGGCCCAAGGACACAGATTTGCCCGGTGTCTTTAAAAGTGGTCACGTCGGGCCTGGCACCCTGGACCTGTAACTCCAGTTACTCAAACACTGAAGAAGGAGGAACACAAGTTCTATGCCAGTTTTCTTCTCAAAAATAAAAGATGAAAAAAAGAGTTGTGACTGTAACTTGGGAGAGAGTCACCTGACATACACAAAGGTCTGGGCGGAACCCCCAGTGACATACTTGCACACTCGCACACACACATACATACATGCTCATGCAATGCACACACATATGCATGCATGCACAAGCACTTGCACACACACAAACGCTCGCACATGTGTGTGCACACACACATGCATGCACACCCATGCACACGACAGTACACTCATTCACAGACACACACACATGCATGCATGTGCACATGCACAGACATACTCAAAGATGCATATGCACACATACTCACATGCACACACACACATATGCATTCTACGTGCATGTAAACACGTAGACATACACACATATGATGATGGATTTTCTGTCCTGTGCATTTTGTCATAATAAAAGCCATGATCTAAACTTAAACTGAGAGAGTGAACAAGCAAGCCTGATTGCTAGGAACACTGGGAAGTCATCTGAGACAAAATGTTAAAAGTCATTTCAGCATGAAGACATAGTTGACAAGGAGACCAAGCCATGAAGATCACATGTCTATCGACCAGTGGGCTTCCTCTCATCTCATTGGCCCATTCAGTCACACTTCCCTTGCTGAGTTGGGAAGCTTCATGAGACGTTCGTTCTCGATGTCCTCACATCGAGAACACACACAAATGAATTCTGTCACCTCTCAGGCATCTTTCCTTCCCTGTCCCCACCGCCATAAGATAGCTAACTATCTATTTATTGGTTATGCTTTGTAAGGACCTGCCTGACTCTGCCTCCTGAGTGCTGGAATCAAAGGTATGACCCCCACCCCCACTGCCACACTGACAGCCATAAGGCAGAGCTAAAAGTGACCATGAGAACCTCACACCATTGGCTGTAAGCATCTGCATGGTAAAGAAAGGTCACCATGGGGCTGGAGAGATAGCTCAGCAGTGAAGAGCACAGACTATTCTTCCAGAGGTTCCAGGTTCAAGTCCCAGAGCTCATATGACAGCATGACAGCTCACGACTTTCTCTAACTCCAAGATCTGACTGAACACCCTCACCACATACAGATGGGAAAAACACCAATGCACATAAAAATAAATAGATTTAAAAAGAAAGAAGGAAAGATCGTCATCTTAGAGCCAGAATAGAACAACCACTCTGTCGGTTTCTGATTGGCCTCAGTTTCCCCAGTGTCCAGCGTAGGCTCACTCTTAGAGGAGCTGCATGAGAAGAATGCCCTGGCTGGAGGGAAGAGAGAGAGAGGAAAGGAGGGGCAATCCTCTACCATCTACCTGCCATCCACCCATGACATCTCATTCAGACAAAAGGACATTCCCGACCTGGAGAGGTTAAGGCCAAAGGCATTTTTTCGTGAGTAATGACCTAGCTGGGGTCACGACAAGACCTCCTGGTTGCTAATCTGAGTTGACCTCTTCCCTGCCCCCTCCTCACTCCAACTCTGACACTTGTGCGCGCACAGACACACATGTGAAAACTTGGCCATCAACAGGGCCACTTGATGACTTCAGTTAAGTCCAATTAACTCCCCACCTGGAATAACTGAACTTTTGTGCCTCCTACCTGTTTCTTTGATACCTCATGTTTGCCCGGGTAAAGTAAACTTTGTACAGATACGGAGCCTGGCTAGAAAAGCCACGCTTTTTCTGCGTGCTGACAAGCATGTGACAATGTTTGCTTCATCCACAGAGGGTTCACTGATCTGTGTTGTTCTCCAAACTGCACCCCTCCCAAAAAAAAAAAAAAAGCAGAACCAAAAACAACCAGGCACTGACATGTGTCCATCCAATCTCAGTAGACGCCCCTAAAAATACTGTCTGCCTCAACCCAAGTGAGGTATCTGTGGTCAGAGACTCAAACCTCAGTGAGCTGCATGACCAGCATGTAGGCTGCCCAGCGTACTCAGCCACACTCAATGAAGGTTTGTTGAGTGACTAGAAGAACTCCTATCCATCTATTTTACAATATCCACACTCTGTTTTATCTTTTTTTTTAACTCTGTTTTCTCTTGATGTCAATATTGAGAAGACCACCCCACTTGTTCAGTTTTGGGGATCAAACACAGGGCCTTGTGCACGCCGTGCAAGCAGTCTACCGCCGTGTTATACCCCGGTCAGTATTGCCATTGCTCAGAAGGTGCTCTATTCTCAGTCACTGTCATTAGTTTATAGACGTAAGTCTATAAGCAGCCCACACAGGAACATTTGCCAAGCACGTGGTGCACACCTTTGATCCCAGCTCTAGAAGCAGGCAGAGGTCTGTTCGAGGCCAGCATGGTCTAGGAAGACGGTTCTAGGACAGCCAGGACCACACAGAGAATTCTCAAAAAATTATATATATATATATATATATATATATATATATATATATATATATATATTGTGTGTGTGTGTGTGTGTGTGTGTGTGTGTGTACACACAGAGAGAGAGAGAGAGAGAGAGAGAGAGAGAGAGAGAGAGAGAGAGAAGCAAACCGGAACTGCACAAGCAGGGATGCCACTGTTCTTGTCAGGCAGGTGTAGAGTCTTTTTGTTTTTCCCAAAACAGTACAGCATGGCCAGCAGAGAGAGTCATGCCGTTTCTTGGGCTTTTCTCACAAACTAAACAGAGGTGAAGCCAGAGCAAAACTTCATGAAGCCCCGTAAGGTCCTCACCTGGGTAGGCTGGAGTGCCAGTCCTGGGTGGCTGGCTTCCCAACAGGACTTGCTTGCACTTGCTGGGTTAGTGGCAGCCCCTTCCCAGGGAGTCCAGAGGAACATCAAGGAACAGTAGCTTCTGGGCGGGGCTTCCCCTGCATCCAGCTGTGTTATATCCTTAGCCTCGGGGAGTCTCTGTGAGAACATTTCCAGCGACAACGGAGGTAACAGGCACCCAGGACCAGTGATGTGGGAGTGCAATTGACAGCCCTGTTGTTATCATTCAATGAGTTTCAAGGACCAGGAAGGACCTTGCATTTTCTGCTTGAACAGGGACTGCATGCTTTCTTTTCCTTCCTGTCTCTTGAAAGGTTATGCAAATATAATTAGCCACCCCCAGGGTCCTTAGTAATCTGTTGAGCACAGCTGGCTTTGTCCCAACTGGTTTTTGATACCTAGCATTCTATTCTCAGCTTCTGTGGGAGCAATGTTCTAAATGTTTATTAAATGTATTTTTGTCAGGTAGAGTAGCTCACTTCTTTAATCCCAGCACTCAGGAGGCAGAGGCGGGGGATGGGGGAGGGGGGTGGATCTCCGAGTTCTAGGCCAGGTTGGTCTACAGAGCGAGTTCCAGGATAGCCAGGGCTACACAGAGAAGCCCTATCTTGAAACATGCCCTCCCCGCAAAAAAAGGTATTTTTAAAATTCAGATTTGCTCCATCACTATGTGCTTTGAAATTAGGGAGCTTAATTTAATTTTTGTTTCTATTTAAGTTGTTTTCATTAAAAACTGACTTTTCCTCATGTAGGCCCCCAAATCGATTCCTTCCGCAAACATACCACGGAAATTACATCCATCCTCCCGTGGGACCCTGGGATCAACTGAGAAAACATTCAACCCCAGTGAGACCTGCTCTATGAATCCATTACATGAGTTACAACAACTTTACTAATCTCAGGTGGACGTGGGGCAGATCTGTCCTCTTTGGGCGGTAAAGGACTCTGGAACATCCCCCCATCCAAATCTAGGCATCCTGAGAACAGGATATCCTGCCCAACTCGGTCCGGCCAGCACCCGGAAATCAACTGTCCAGTACCTTTACATTCTGACCACCAACCGCAGAGTGATAAGTCCTCTGAAGATTTCTCAAAATGAAGCAGGGAGGATGTTAAGGCGATAACGGCCCACAGCGGGGGATGAAACAAATCGTGACCTTCAACAGCAAAAGTCAGGACGTGACCGGCCCCAGATACCAATGACTCATCCTTAAAATCAAGAAGCAGTAGAAGCAGCCCATTCCCTGCACAGCTCTCTGCTGAACCTCCGGGTCGTCCCTTCCTTCATTCCTTGGGATCTGGCGACATCTGCTGACAGTCGCTGGTTACTACGTAAATGAACCTTTAAAAGTTTCTAGAACCGGGGTTGGGGATTTAGCTCAGTGGTAGAGCGCTTGCCTAGGAAGCGGAAGGACCTGGGTTCGGTCCCCAGCTCCGATGGTTGTGAGCCACCATGTGGTTGCTGGGAATTGAACTCAGGACCTTGAGAATTGCTGAGCCATCTCTCCAGCCAAAAAAAAGAAAAAAAAAATTAAACCGCATAGCTCAGTGGTAGAGCGCTTGCCTAGGAAGCTCAAGGACCTGGGTTCGGTCCCCAGCTCCGAAAAAAAGAACCAAAAAAAAAGTTTCTAGAACCGCATCCGCACGCCAGTGAAGGGAGGTTTGTAATCCACAACCCTCATCTGCCTTTGGGCGCCTTTAGACTCCAAAACAGGAAGTAGTACCTATGACGTTGCTCATTCAACAAGTAGGGGAGCCTCACGTCCTGGCTCTACGCTCGCAACAAGGCAGAGAGCAATGTGGGCTGTAAGTGGTGTGCGCCTCAGTACTTGAAGGTGTGATGGGTTTTTTTGTTTGTTTGTGGTTTTGCTTTTTATTTTTTGTTTTGTTTTATAGTCAGAGGTCGGTATGAACAGCTCTCCCGGAGTGCAGGGAGTTGAGGAGGTGGGGAGTTCCCGCCTGACCCTGAGGAGCCAGCTGAGGCAAGGAAGGGCTTATGGGAGAGTCCTTGAGGAAGGGGTGACCTCGCAGGAGACAGAATAAGGGCATAGGAGCTGAGTTGAGCAGGGATTTTGTGTAGGCAAAACCCTGAAATGTGTGTTTGGGACATTCCAGAAAATACCGCGGAGAAGCAAGTGTGTTCTGTTTCTGCTGCTGAGGTGGAATTTCAAGCAGGATCTTTGAGAAAAGAAGGCTCTGCAGAAGATGAAACTCTAACGGGAAAAAATGCTGTAATGCTTCCAGCGCTGTGGTTTACTACAGCGGAATGACGTCAGAGATGACTTCTAAAATTATGAACTAATTTTTTTAAGAAATAGAGACTTGCGGGTTGTGACCCCTTTGCATGCCAACCAACACTTCCACAGGGGCCGCATATCAGATATTTGCATTATGATTCGAGACAGTAGCAAAATCACAGTTATGAAGTAGCAATGAAGTGATTTTCTGGTCGGGGGGGTCACCACAAGATGAAGGACTGCACTAAAGGTTGGGAGCATTAGGAAGGTTGATACGCGCTGCTTCAGAGAAACAGGAAGTTGTGGGCCACTCCATGTGGCTGCTGGGGAAAAAACAAACAACAGGAGCCGCAGCGCCCTAAGAACTCCAGCACAAGAACTAAATTGAATGAATACTCGTGTGGCTGTGTAGCCCTGGCTGTCCTGGAACTAGCTATAGAGACCAGGCTGGCCTCGAACTCACAGAATCCCATCCTCCTCTGCAGCACTGGGCAACTAAAAACATAAAGAGCCCCGGAGGTAACCTAGCTAATGTAAGCTAGGCCGGTTGGGTGAAGCCACCAGGTGGCGCTATAATCTCAAAAAATGACCATCATCCTTGTTCCCCCGAGAGGATATGTGACTGTCTAAAACAGCCTCCTCTAGAATTATTTGCCAAGAACCCCGCACGATAGTGCACATCTTTAATCTCAGCACTTGGGAGGTAGAGGCAGGAGGATATCTAACTCTAAGGAGACCAATAGGTCAATCACTATTTCTGTATCCACTGTCTGTGCCTTCCGTGTGAGTTCTCATTCAGACCCTGGGTGTCTCTTGCGTTTGAGTTACTGGCTTATATACAATTCTCTATCTGGGTCCAAAGGGTGTAGGCTGAACCCTGAAAACTGTCAGCATCTGCAGTATTTCCTTATGTGGCAAGAAGGAGGAGGAGGAGGAAAGGAGGAGGAGGAAGAGGAAGAGGAGGAGGAAGAAGAGGAAGAGGAGGAGGAAAGGAGGAGGAGAAGGAGGAAGAGAAGAGGAAGAGGAGGAGGAGGAAGAGGAGGAGGAAGAGGAGGAGGAGGAAGAGAAGAGGAAGAGGAGGAGGAGGAAGAGGAGGAGGAAGAGGAGGAGGAGGAAGAGAAGAGGAAGAGGAGGAGAAGGAAGAGAAGAGGAAGAGGAGGAGGAAGAGGAGGAGGAGGAGGAGAAAACCTTAGAATGGAGCTGGTAATGTAACTCAGTGGGCACAGGTCTTGCTAAAAAGCCTGATGGACAGTTTGGTTCATCAGTCATGAACCAAATGATGGATAATGATGAGTCATCCTTTGACCTCCATACATGTGCTAAGTTTGCATGTATACATTCTCTCCCTCTCTCTCTCTCCCCCTCTCTCTCTCCCTCTCTCTCTCTCCCTCTCTCTCTCCCCCTCTCTCTCTCCCTCTCTCTCTCTCCCTCTCTCTCGCGTTACGTTTTATTTCATATGTACGTGTGCTTTGCCTGCAGGGCCCGCTCGCCCACAGCACCTGGGTCTGAGCCACACTAGGACGATATCCCTCATCTCCGGTTGACCTGCAGCGAGCGATCTTACCTTCTGCCTCGTGGATCGCTCAAGACCCCATCCACCAGGGACAATTAGGTAAGCTTCCCCTCTGGTCGGTGTAAGCACCTCCCTGTGTCTGAGGAAATGACCGTTGAATGTCCGGCACCCCTCTGGCACTCTTGGAGGCAGAGGTAGCCTCAGCCATGGTCTTTAAGGCTATGGCTGGCCCTCTTCACCTGTCCCCATTCTCCTACCGTTGGAGCTGAAATTCTAGTTCCCTTAGGCCTTCCTGGGCCACTGTGCCCCTACCTGACCTTTCTTCACTTTCCCTTTGGAGCTGTCCCTAATTCCACAGCTCCTCTAGGCCTTTGTAGCTTTTGAAACCCACTTCCCTTAGGCCACTTGGGCCTCTGCACCCCTACCTGACCTTTTCTCACCTCTGTAGAGCTGTCTGTCCCACAGCTCCTCTAGGCCCTTGTGACTTTTCAGTGCAGTTTCCTTAGGCCCTACTGGGCCATCACAACCCTTCCTGTTCTGACTCCACCCTTGGAGCTCCAACCCTGCAGTTTCTTTAGGCCCGGCAGGGCTATTGGAACTCTCTGTGCCCTCTTCTACTTCTCTCACTTTGGAGGTAGCTTTCTTGAGTCCATTCCCAAAACTTTCCTAGGGATCAGACCTTCGACAAGAGCTCTGTTCTCATTCTCACCTTCTGGCCTCTACAATAGTCCTGGTTCCAGGCTAAGCTGACCCCCATTGAGTTGTGGTGATGACCACGGAACAGCTTGGTCCTCATTTTGTCCTCCCTGAGTTAGGGGGTACCTACAGCTACAATGACATTCCACGTCCCTTTTCTCATCTATGGGAATGATATATTTCCTGCCCTTATTTCTTTGGGATGCCTTTTAGAAAAACCTCTCAACTCTACACCTGAAACCTGACCTGAAGGGCCCTAAATTTATTCACCTGTCCAGTCAAATTTGGCCTCAATATTCCTAAGATAATTAATCAATACGAATGGCCACCTAATGGCACCCTTGATCCTAATATTAATCAGGATCAATTGGAGAAATAGAGATTCCTCATTCCCTATTTCTCCTTTCTCCAAAACCTCTGTCTCCCAGGACTCCCACTCATGTAAATGTCCTGTCTTCTAAGGTACCATCAACGGCACTGTCCCATATCAGGTGAGCCACCTGACTATGTGACAGAGAAAGGAGAGAAAAACAGAATAAACCACAGACTATTCTCAATGTTGCCACACATCTCTACTCTCTAGGCTTTGATTTAATTCTCTGAATTTTCAAAGGTATATGATTAAAGCCCTGTAAAACCATTAACGAATGAGTTAACTTAAAATGTGTGACACTAGGGTAGATAGTTAAAATCTGTACATAGGAAACATGAGGCTGGGGCTGGAGAGATGGCTCAGTGGTTAAGAGCGCTGACTGCTCTTCCTGAGGTTCTGAGTTCAAATCCCAGCAACCACATGGTGGTTCACAACCATCTGTAATGGGATCTGATGCCCTCTTCTGGTGTGTCTGAAGACAGCTGCAGTGTACTCAATACATGAAATAAATAAATCTTTAAAAAAAAAAAAAAAAAGAAAGAAAGAAAGAAACATGAGGCTGTTGCCATCTCGGTCACTGCCCCCCACCCCACCCCACCCCATCACGGCTGACAACTGTCTTTGCTAGCATTTGAAAGGATGGACTTGGCTTGCCATGGACCTCACTCCCATCCTGATTAAAAAGTGACCAAACGGCCTAAGTCGATCAAGGAAAACAGGTCCTCCTAGCTGTGAGGCCCAGAACCAGCAACTCTCCTCCATTTATTTATTTATTTATTTATTTATTTATTTATTTATTTATTTATTTATTTATGAGTACACTGTCTTCAGACACACCAGAAGAGGGCATCAGACTCATTACAGATGGTTGTGAGCCACCATGGGGTTGCTGGGATTTGAACTCAGGACCTCAAGAAGAACAGTCAGTGCTCTTAACCGCTGAGCCATCTCTCCAGCACCCCTCTCCTCCATTTTCAATCACACTAACAAACCACAACCGAGTACCTTCCCTTCCTCTTCAGCCTCCCCGATTTCTCTTTCTCTCTCCTCAGCAATAGGCTGCCCACCCAGCCAGGGCTGGTGATGTTCCAGACCAGGACTCCAAATGGGATTACAATACCCCCGAGGGCATCCTAACAAGGAATCAATTATTAACTTGCTTCCTGGCCAGTCTCCACAAAGCTGCCCTTCAGGTAGTAAATTATGAAAAATCCCCAAAGGTCATCCAAGGTAAATATGAAAATCCTTCACAATTCCTAGACCGCCTTATGAAGGCCTCCTACTAATCTGGCTCCCGAGACTCCTCAGGGGGCTACTTCTCCTTCCCAGAGTTCCCCTAACATTAGGACCAAACTTTAAATGTCTATAGAAAGAACCACTGACTTCTCAGGCAAAAAAATCTTAGCTGTGGCCTTCAAGGTGCACCATGGAATGAAAAGGACCCCAAAACAATAGTACCCAATGATGACCAAAGCCTCTCAGCTGGCCAACGCAAAAGCCCTGGCTCCCTGGTCTCCCACAGTCTAAGACCCTCCACGTCCCTGTTTCAATCCTGTCACTAGGCTCATGCCTGGCCTTATCTCATAAACCACCCTGACCATGTCCAAGGTGCTACGGAAGAACACTGGAGTGTTGACTGCCTCCATGTTCCTCGTGGCATGGGGACATCAAACCCTGATAGTCTTTCAGCCAGTCTCCTTGGTCTAGCTATGGACAACTGTCGGGGACAGGACTTCCCTTGTCCTGACCACTGCCAGGGAGCCCCAGGTAACTATCGCAGTGTCAGGGTACTCAATCGCCTTTCCTTTGGACACCAGAACCACTTTTCCAGTCCTGACAAAATTCAGGGGATCCACACCTCCTTTCTGTTCCTCCTTTGTCAGAGTAGGAGGACAACCTTACCACACTCACCAACACCCCACTGAACTGTAATTTAGGGGCATCTTCCTTACCCATCCCTTCCTTGTGGTGACAACTTGTTCCATTCCCTTGCTTTGAAGGCACCTAGGCAAAATGGGAGCTTCTGTTTCTTTGCTCCCCGCATCTGCTTGACCCCAGACTCACCAGTCATTCCCATCCTCCAAACTACACTCTGACACACTCCCCCACCCCCAGCCTCTCAGACACAGCCTCAGGTATGAGGGCCTTAAAACTACACAAACACACACACACACACACACACACACACACACACACACACACACACACACCTCTAATCAAAACCCCACCAAATATATAACCAGGCTCAAGACCTACTCCCTCCCCCCTCAAAGTCACAAGGGGACTCATCTCTGACATCTTTGGAAAGAATCTTTTTTTTTTTAATTTTTTTTTTTTTGTTTCTTTTTTTCGGAGCTGGGGACCGAACCCAGGGCCTTGCGCTTCCTAGGTAAGCGCTCTACCACTGAGCTAAATCTCCAGCCCCTGGAAAGAATCTTTTGTGTCCCATTTCTTTCCCCTTTAACACCCCTGTACTCGCCGTCTAAAAACCCAATCACTCGGTTCAGGATCTCTGACTTACAAATTCAGCAGTAATTCCCCCTCACCCCCTAGTGTCTGACCACCATACTCTCCTCTCCTCCATCTCCTCAGAGACCTCCCATTTCTTCGTCCTAACCCTCAAGGATACCTTTTGTATTCCTCTGGACTACTAGTCACATAACACCTTTGCCTTTACCTGGAGGGATCCAGACACTCACACTTCTACCCAACTCACTTGGACCGTCCTACCCCAGGGGTTCCAGGAAAGCCTGTGTTTATCTGATTAGGCTCTGGCCTCTCACCTACTTTCTTTGTCATTTTCTAAATCCTTATATGAGGTGGCCCACGGCCCCTCTCATGAACCAATCCTTGTGCCTATTACCAAGCCCTTTTGTAGACTTCAACAGGCCCTCCTCCAGGCTCCAGCTGTACATTTTCCAGATGTAACTCCCCCCTTCTTTCTCATGTCACTAAAAAGGAGGAATATGCTCTCGGAGTCTTTGGTCACCAGCTTGGACCTTTCTTTGCATTAGACCATGCTATCCAAGAATGGGGTCCTTGTGTGTGAGCTCTGGCTGCAGGTGAACTTCTTGTATGTGTGTATGTGAACTGAAGAAGTTATCCTTGGGTCACCTGTCACTGCCTTATCGCCTCACCACCTATTCCGTCTCCTGACGTGAAAGGGTCTCCAACACTGCCCTTTCCAGACTTCTCTCCCTTCAGGAGGCATCAGTAAAGGATGCTACACTTACCTTTCAGTCATATTCATATCTCAACATTACAAACTGACTCAAGTTACTGACTGGCTTCTGCCACCCATCATGGTCGGTTCCAAATTCTAGAATCTGCCTCTCCAGCAATTTCTTCCCTCCAGCTCCTCTGGCCATTTATTTCTCCCCGCCCACTAATTAAGGAGCCTTTTTCCGGCCCCTGGAACTTGCTTTGCTTTCCAGAGTCTCACCACTGGGTAACTCCCTAATTACTACAGCATTTGCTCCTCTCCCTCTGTTGGAACCCTCCCTGTTTCCCTTCCTTCTCCCCCCTAGGAGCTGCCTGATAAGCCCTGTAGCTTCCTTAAGCCCTTCTGGGCCTCTCTGACCTTGTCTGTCATTTGGGTTCTATCCTGAAGTTTCACAGCTTTTCCATTCCCTCCTGGGTTTCTTTGTCTCTCAGCTCCCACTCGGAGCTTGTAGGAACTCTCTTCGACAGAGTTCATTTTGTGGCCCTGTGTCTCTTCCTCCACAGACTCAGATTTTATCAAAGCTTCACTCTGTTACCACAGACAGCTTGGCCTCCGTACAGTTTACATGGCTGCAACTGGCATGCCTGGTTTTCAATGCTGGCAACTTCTGTCACTGGACAAACGATCCACAAAGCAGTGCCCTTTTATATTTTTAATTAAGTGCCCATGTCCCACCAGATGGGAGATAAGGAAGTGGGGGTCATTGTTAAACTTGACCACAGACAGCACTTACCACAGCCACACATCAGGCATAATCCACACCCTAGGTCTAGACATGGCAAAAGAAGTGGTTTAAAGCACCTCAAAGGTCCTCATATGGGTAATATTATTATTGATAATATTGATCCCACTCCCCTGTCATACCATCTTTTGTTTCAGACCTTAACCTCTGCATATCAGCTAGATTGACTGACAGCAGAGAGAGGTGATATTTTTGTCTCTTTCTTGGGTGAATGCCACCTTTAGGTTAACCAGTAGTAAGGTAGGGTGAAAGATAAGAACCAACACTCCAGGGGTTGGGGATTTAGCTCAGTGGTAGAGCACTTGCTTAGCAAGCGCAAGGCCCTGAGTTTGGTCCCCAGCTCCGAGAAAAAAAAAAAAATCCAACACTCCAGTCAGATTCAAAGCAAAAAACAAAACAAAACAAAAAAACAAAAACAAACAGCAAACAAACAAAAAACCATAAGAAACAGCTTGATGCCATTGACCGTCTAGATGCTATATTTCTTAACCCTCTTCTCCTTTTCTTACTAATTATACCCTTCCTTATAAACTTCTTATTTAAACTCTTCAACAACAAATACAAAAAGATTTCTAATAGGACCTTTAACCAGTTGTAATTACAGGATTACCGACCCCTAGTTTCAGAGCCAGAGGCCTGCAACACCCAATTATATCCTGAGAAGACATTCAAAATGCCCCAAGGACCTCAACGCCCCTGACCAACAGGAAGCAGCCTGGTGATAACACCACCCTCTTTCTCACCTCTCCCTTTCTAACTTCTGATTGTTTATTAAACAAAAGCGTGGATGGTACTCCCTGAGCTGAGCACCACAGAGGCTGTCAAAGCGGCACCAGGTCTCTCCTTCCTGCCCCAGCCTGCGGCCACCTCAGTGAAATGCTATCCAAAATGGCAGCTCCTGTCAAAATGGCAGCACCACAATATCTCCTCTGGCAGCTGGAGCTGCTGGAGCTGTCCACGGTGCCTCACCTTTTCCTCAGTCTATGGCCAACGTGTGGAGCTGTCCACCTTCTTTCCTGCGTCAGCCCACAGCTTTCATGAAACACCACCGCAGGAGCTGGCCCACAGCTCCTCCCCACCCCAGCAGACCCACAGAGATGGCGCCTCAGCAAAAGCTGACTGTAGCTTGGAAGGACTTCCCACTCTAACCCATAGGCCTGGTGCAGGGATTGCTGAAGAGGCTTCCCCTCAGAGCTGTATGGTTCCTGAGCTCCCATGTTTCACGATGCCCTTCTGCTGACATACCTTTTCCCCTCAGAGCTGTGTGGTTCCTGGGCTTCCGAGTCCTGGGACACCCTCCCATTCGAGCAGAAATACTTACAAGGGTAACATGGGAAGTGTTGGTGGGAGGAACAGAAGGAAGGGAAATAATGTAATTATATAATAATCTCAAAAAAGAAAAGAAAACCTATCTACCCTGCTGTGTTCCTGGCTGGTCTCTCTCCCTGCTCCCACATGTTCCTGGCTGGTCTCTCTCCCTGTTCACACATGTTCCGCCTGGCTGGTCTCTCTCCCTGCTCCCACATGTTCTTGGCTGGTTTCTCTCCCTGTTCACACATGTTCCTCCTGGCTCATCTCTCTCCTTTCTCTGTCCTTCTCTGTCTCCTTACTCTGCCTTCATGGCCCTGCTCCCATCTGTCTGCCTATACCCCTCCTCCAGGTCCTCACTCCCTTCCCTTCCCCCAAATATATCAGATTTGTTACATGGCATGATTTCTCAGGGGTATCTTGGCATGGGCCTGCCAGGTACACTCCATCCCCTGCTGTATTACATTTCATGACAAAGTCCCCCAGCAAGGAAACCCTGGGCATTCCTCTGCCCCTTCTCTATGAACTAGCGCGGCCCACGGCCTCTACCAAACTCTTTTCTAGTGGCTTCCTGCCCTCACAGGGAACCTTAGGTCCTCATAAACCACGGCCCTGCTGGGCCTGATGTTTAAATTCCCAGGACGGACCCATTGAACCAAAACTATAGAAACTTAAAGACCCAATCTCCATGGCTCCTGCAGCTACCAACAGTCCCTGAAGCCTGTGGATGTGGCCCCTCCTGGGCTGTGGGGTGACAATACTCTTCATTCCATGAATGTCTCACTGTGTTTCTGGCAGACAAAACCAAACAAACCAAAAACCCAACCCAGTACATCCCAGAGCTTTTCAGAATGCTATCTCTTCCCTGGCCCAGCCTGTGTGCTCTCTTCTCAGCCCCATATGTCCAGTACCTGCTACATCTGCCATCGGTGTCTGCTGCAGATTGACTCCAGGAATCACTGTGGACACCACAAGCCACAGTGTTTCAGGAAACCCTGCACTGCCCCCACTCACACCTTTATCAGTGGCTTACAGTGGCTAACGTGGCATAAACGTCTGGCAAAGCCGTCGCATGGTTGTGTAAGGAACCAGGACAAGACGTCTGTCTGAATCCAGCATGGATGTGACCGTTGTAGGCCCACCCATCTGGTGAGTGTCGGCAATGTTACTTCCCCAGTACTCTTATGCAATGTTCGTTCTAAGTGTTTAACCCTCTCACACAGTATTGCTGGCACTAGGGGTCCAGTGGTGAGCACAGTAAGGCAGACACAGTCTTGGGGAGCTCGAGGGGCACAGGGAATATTGATCTCTCAATGGCTACATGTCCTTAATGAGAACATGAGGTACTTTGAGCACCCCCTAACTGAGGATGACTTTCTAGAGACTTCGGACCCTCTAACCAAAAGTGAGCAACAACTCCCTGACTGCTTGAGGTGCTGCGAGCTAATGGGACCTGCCGCTGTGGGTGCAGACTCCTCGTCCTGAGCCTGGAGAGGTGATGTAACAGCAAAACCAGCACCAAGGCTGGCCCAGACCCAAGCAATACAAGAGACCGATTTTCAGCCATATTGTCAGGCTGTGTTCAGTTGAAGGGCACAGGAAGGCTGGAGAGGACAGCACCAGAGCTGGGGCACTGGAGGTGTAATTAGCCCTTGGAGGGAGAGGACCCCGAGCTTCTCAGGTGGCTTCTATCCTTCACCCACTCCTCAAAATTGATAAAATGCTGGCCATGCTAACTTTCAATGATCCCCGTCACTGACAGATTAGCATACCCTGGGCTTCTCCATAGAAGTCAGCTGTCCTTCACTTTCTTGCTCAGGTCTTTACTATTTTTTTCTGCCCCACCCACCCTCTCTGGTCTTTACTCACTTGGAGGCAAGCTAAATGGTACCAAGATCCTCCTTTCCATGAGTTGGCAACTTGAGAGCCAGCTTTGAACAATGAGAAATTTGCATGTCTTCTAGCCCGTGTAATTACCTGCTTCCTCTTTCCGGCTTCATCTAGAAAACAATTACTGCAGAGGCAGCCTTTTCCTAGATGAGTACTGTGTCAGGCAGGCTACATCAGGACGTGGCTGGATGTGTCAGGCTTTTTAGGGTCTATGAATCTTGGCTATCAGGACCATCTCATAGACATGTCCACAGGCCAATCTGATGGAGGCAGGACTCCGTTGAGGTTCCCTCTTCCCAGGTGTCTCTAGTTTGTGTCAAGCTGACAAAAAACTAACCAGAGCTCTTCGCTTCCCTCTGTGTAGCTGACCTCCAAGCTGACTTGACTCAAAGAGTATGGCGTTTTAAACCGTCTCCTCCTCTTCATTCTCCTCCTCGGGAAGGAGGCTGCATTGGAGGCTCTCCAAACAGGATCCAAAGAACCATTTTAAAAGCTAGAACCAGGGCTGGAGAGATGGCTCAGTGGCTAAGAGCACCGTATATGCTTTTTCAGAGCTCCTGAGTTCAAATCCAACCAACCACGTGGTGATTCACGACCATCTATACTGGCATCTGATGCTCTCTTGTGGCATGCAGGTGTGTATATGCAGACAGAGTACATAAAATAAAAATACAAAAAGTACATAAAATAAAAAATACATAAAATAAATACATCTTAAAAAAAAAAAGCCAGAACTGTAGTTTTGATGGGTCAGCATTTTCTCGGCTTCAGCTCTGTGCCCAGCCCTGGCTTGTAGACATACTGTTGCTTCCAGGGTCTTACTGCCCGGTGGCCCCTGGTCACCCATATGCAGTTGTCTAAAGCTCCACTAGCATCATCCTCTCTCAAACTGGTCCCTGTCCCATCTCTAGGCAACGAGCTGGAAGTTATCCTCAGTTGACCGGGCTCCCTCATTCCTCGAAGAAAGAACGAGCTGGACATCTTGTTTGCTTTTCTGTTGTTGTGATAAAATATCTCAATGAAAGCAATGCCAATGAACAGGGATCAGCTCTGCTCACGGTTCAAGGTGACAGTCCACCCCGAGGCAGCAGGAGCCTGCAGCAGCTGGTCATCTCACATCCGCTGCCGAGAAAAAGGGCAATGACTGCTTATGCATGCTCACCTCCATTTCTCTTTCTCTATGCAGCCGGGGATTCCGGATCAAGAAATGGTGCAACCTACAGCCAGGAAGGAACGGAAACTGGGAGCCTTCCCTCCCAGGGAAGGTAATGGGGTAAGAGGCAGAGGGTGAAGGGTTGTGAGTGTTGGAGAACCCTGCTTTTTAAGGTTGTAGTCCACCATGCTCGGACAGCTCCCTGAGCTCAGTGCAAAATGGAGGACTCCCATTTTCAATGGGGCTTCCTCTTCTCCACCTGACCCTATCTGAGAGCCTGACCTCCATGCCCCCCTGCCTGAGTAATGTTTTGCCCGACCCCCAACCCCACCCCACTCCCACTTCTGCATTCACAGCCAGACTAAGGAAAGGGGAGAGAGAAAGGCTGGTTCAGTTTAAACCTAGGAAGCTCCCCTCTCCTCAGCTGTTATTTTAGAGCCTGAGAATATTCTAGGTCTGGATAGGAAGTCAGTGTCTGCATGTGAGACCTGGGGGAAAGAGTAGTGAGAAAGGCAGAATCTGATGGCCTGTCCAGTGACCACGCAGGGTCCCAGTCACATCTCTATGTTCTAAGGGGAAAAAAAACACAGGTCTTGTGGTGGGTTGGTCTGATGCTGCTCTCATTCAAATGCTAAATTCTGTGCCCCAAGATCTAATTGGTCCAAGACGAGCAGAACCCCACCTATAACAACGTTTGTTGTATAAACCTTCCCCCCTTCAAGTTATCCATCACTGTTTAATAAAGATTCCTACAGCCTCTAGCTGGGCAGGAGAGAGGTAGGCAGGGCTTGGAGGTTCCCAGGCTTGGGGGCTGAGGCAGGTAACATGAGAGATGGAAAGAGAAGAGGGGGTGGGGGAAAGAAGTGAAGTCTCCGTGGGGTAGGTAGATTGTAAAGACGCATGACCATGAGGGTCAGCTCGTTGGAGTAGGAGCAGCCTAGGCAGAACGTGGCAAGTGATACCTCGTGGTTACTGACAGGGATGAAGACAAAATGGCACAGAGGGTCCATATCTACCCATAGTGCTTTATGGCTTATTATAAATATAAAGGTTTTGTGTCTTTTATTTGGGAACTAAATGGTCAAAAGTGGGGGTAAGAAACCTTCAAATAATATTTACAGCCACAGGGTCTGATAGGCAGTTATGTAGTCATTCGGTGTCTAATATTTATTAAATATTTAAGGTCAGAAGGACAGGGACATAAGCACCATGTGATTAGTGCTTTAAGGAAAGTGTGAGCAAAAGAGCCGGTAAGGCCCAGGAGAGAAGAGGAACAGGTTCTGTGGGCTCTGAGAACTCGAAGAGTAGGGATTCTGAGCCAGGCTGTGAAAGGTGAATTTCAAACAATGAATCAAGTCTGAGGGCTGAAGAGATGGCTCTTGCAGAAGACCCAAGTTCAGGTCCCAGCACCCATGTCAGGCAGCTCACGGCCACCTGAAACTCCAGATCCAGAGAAATCTGACGCCCTCTTCTGGCATCTGTGAGTGTCTGCACTCACATGCACACACACACACACACACACACACACACACACACACACACACATCCCACACACATAACTAAAAAAAAATTAAATTAAATTCATAAAGAAGTCTAGAAAAAGGGCTGGAGAGATGGCTCAGCGGTTAACAGCACTGACTGCTCTTCCAGAGGTCCTGAGTTCAAATCCCAGCAACCACATGGTGGCTCACAACCATCCATAATGGGATCCGATATCCCCTTCAGGTGTGTCTGAAGACAGCAACAGTGTACTTATATACATGGAATAAATAAAATAAATCTTTAAAAAAAAAAAGTCTGAAAAAATCAAAACCAAACCAAACCAAACCAAACCACGCCCACATAGCGCTCTAAAACCCAGCATCATTTTACCTAGCTTTTTGTCTGGAATCTATAGTCAAGGGTAAGGACTACCGTGAGTCAAAGAGATTCATTCAGGGCTGTGGGAGTCAGCTCCTAAAGCCATGTAGTAGGGCATCTCCTGTCCTAGTCCCCGCCCCCCAGGCCAGACTTAGCTACCCAGTCCTGCCACCTCAGTAATGTTTCACCACTCTGGGTTCAAATGTCTTGCAAGAAGGGCACTGAGGCAGTAGGGGACAAACGGACAGCAGTCTGTCACAAGCCTGAATGGCCTACTCTCTGCACATTGCTCTACTAGTAGTGATGACTTGATGGAGTCTGCCTGGAAGCTGATCCAGCCCAGGCGGGAAGAAACCCGTTCCTTCCTTTTGACCCTGGGTGGTGATGCCGCCCCACTCGTCACAGAAAGCTGTCCTTCTACACTGTCATTTTATGGTGGGAGAATTTGATCTCTAATGAGGTTTAAATGGAAAATGAGCTCTTTAAGCGTCAAGCTGAGCAATTCGCATGGCAATCAAGGAGAAAGAATGTTGATCAGTAAGGAGAAGGGCCATCCACTGACTCAGTCTGCAACGTTATCAGTGCACTGGGATACTTCTGGCCCCTCCTGTCAAGAAGAGCTAACCCCTCTAAGCAGTCTGTAGCAATGAAATGTTTTCCAAAGGCAGCTAACCACTGGCCCTATGGGGTAGGATCCTTACATCTGACTGACTGGTCTCCACGTCTAGCCTTTTGGATGCACTGTTCAGTGTTCTCACAAGAACCCCAAACTCAAGTTTCTAAACAAGAATACATCATCAGTTCCAACCCAGTCCCTGCCTGTCTTGTGTGTGTTTATAGTATGTGGATGTGTATTGTGAGCACGTGTGGGGTGTGAGGTATGCATGCATTATACTTGTGACTTGCGTGTCGTTGTGTAATGTATGTGCTGTGTGAGTTCAGAGTAGTGAGGTTAATATTAATGTGGCATCTTTGTGGTGAGTGTGTGTGTGTGTGTGTGGTGTGTGTGTGTGTGTGTGTATAATGTATTTTGTGAAGAAAATCCCTCAGGATGTCCCCTCTGGGGACAAAGTAAGTTGTGAATAAACTTGACAGTTATGGACTGTGGGGGTCTCTGCAAGCAACAGGGACAGCAGGGCAACGATCCATGTGAAGCAAGAAAGACATTTAGTTCAACACAACTTGGCTAGCTGGTGCTGGCTCAAAACTGTAGGGGCTGGGGGTTGGAGAGATGGCTCAGTGGTTTAGAGCACTGACTGCTCTTCCAAAGGTCCTGAGTTCAATTTCCGGCACCCACATGGTGGCTCACAACCATCTGTAATGAGATCTGATGCCCTCTTCTGGTGTGTCTGAAGACAGCAACAGTGTACTCCTATACATAAAACAAATACATAGTTCTTTTTAAAAACATTATAGGGTCTGAACAGTTTATTTTTGACATATTTAAACACAGTACAACATTGGGATAAGTTTTCCTGGCGGCAGTATCACAATAATGCTTAAGGCATGGATACACGGTGTTCTTTTTCATAAGGACAGGTTCTATTGACGGAGAAACAGCTCAGGAAAACAGTCTAGGCAAGAAGAATCTGGGATAAACCTAGAGGCTGGCTTTATTGGGACTCAACTGGAGAGGGTGCAGCCCAGCGTGACAGAGATCTGAGGTTTGGTTGGTTGCTATGTACTGTAATGCTAAATACTGGCCCTGGTTACCTCAGGGAGGAGAGAATCCTCTTGTACACCAAGTGATGCTATGTGACCTCACTCCTTAATTTTTTTTTTTTTCGGAGCTGGGGACAGAACCCAGGGCCTTGCACTTGCTAGGCAAGCGCTCTACCACTGAGCTAAATCCCCAACCCCTCGCTCCTTAATTTAAAACTATTGGTTGACTAAAGAAGTTAACAGCCTATAACTAGACAGAAGAGAGGTGGGTGGGGTTTCAGTTCCTGGGTTTGGGGGGCTGAGGATAGACCAAGGGGAGGGAAGATGCCACGGGGTAGGTGAGTCATGAAAACATGGCCATGAGGGCCGGCCAATTGGAGTAGGAACTGCCCAGACAGAACATGGAGAGTTATAATTCAGGGTTATTCACGGATTCCATTGGCACAGAGGGTTGATACCTGCCCAGATCTAATGCTTTAAAGACTTATCATAAATATAAAGGTTTTGTGTCATTTATCTGGGAACTGAATGATCAAAGGCAGGGTAGAAGCCCCTGGTTGAGATTAAATATTTGCTATAACACAGAGATGCCTTGTTTTTTAAAAAATATGCATGAGTATTTTGTCTGTGTGTAGTCTGATCACCACATGTGTGACTGGTGCCCTTGGAGTCCAGAAGAAGGCATCAGGTACCCAGACGGGGGGAATCAGGTAAGACCTGACTCTACACACAGCAAAGACCCTCAGGTCACTAAGAACATCCCCTTCCAGCTTCCCAGAAGGAAACGGGTAAACAAGCCTTTCGTTGAAGAGACATGCATGTGGGTTTAACACTCCCCTCTCACTTTGAGGACAAGGACCTCACAAGAGATATGCTCCCCAATCCAAGGGTCACCCTTCCCAAATCCAGGGCCAGTCCTACTGTCTGAAAGACTCTTCAGTAAGGAAAGGATAGTAGCCAAGATTCGAGGAGACACCATCAGAGCCTCTAAGCTAGCCTGTCCACACAGAGGCCTCTGGGACGCGGCAGCCTGTGACTCCAGCCCGTGACTTCCTGTCCCACAGCAGCACTCTTCTAAGGGGAGCCGAGTGTACACTCCTGCTCTGTTGGTTACGGCCTGCTGCTCTGAGGCCCAGGCACTGCTGCTAGGAGACTTACATCAGCTTTCTGGGGAAAACAGATGGACGTTGAAGCGGCCAAGTAATCTTCCAGCACTTTCTCATGGCTAATTATGGCCATAATTGCAGAACTGGGAGCCTCCTCTGAGGAGAAAGAAAAAAAAAAAAGACAAAGATTGAGTGCACTTTGGGAAATGTTTCTTTGGCCTGGATTCCTCAGCCATAAATTAAGAATATCAAGTTATCCAGGTGGCCATGGCAACAGGCCTTTAATCCCAGCACTCGGGAGGCAGAGGTAGGTGGATCTCTTGAGTTCAAGGCCAGCCTGGTCTACAGAGCAAGTTCTAGGACAGCCAGGGCTGCACAGTGAAACCCTGTCTCAAAAAAAAAAATCAAATTAGATATTCAAGATTGGAGCATATTATTTTGTATCTGCATGGCGGGGAGGAAGGGGGGAGTCACTCCATCCTTCTGCAGAGGTCAGACCAGATAAAGGGACCACTTGGAATAGAGTAGACCTTGGCTGATGCTCAAGGTTACCAACACCAGCTCCCTCCTCCCACCTCTCTCCCTTTTTTCTTTCTCTACGCCTCTCACCTGGATGGATGTTTTACAGAAGGGAGAAATAAATCTTTGTTTATTTTTTTAAAGATTTATTTATTTATTATATATGAGTATACTGTAGCTGCCTTCAGACACATCAGAAGAGGGCATCAGATTGCATTACAGATGGTTGTGAGCCACCATGTGGTTGCTGAGATTTGAACTCAGGACCTCTGGAAGAGCAGTCAGTGCTCTTAACCGCTGAGCCACCTCTCCACCCCAAATCTTTGTTTCTATAACGTGTTTAGAAAACATTGTATGAGTGGATAAAATGTCTGAGCAGGTAAAGGTGCTTGCTGCCAAGTACGAGATGACCTGAGTTCAATCTCAGGGGCCCACACAGCAGAAAGAGACCACACGCATGCACGTGCACAGACACATCATAAAAGAAAAAGACGTGATCTAGCTTGCTTTCTATTGCTAAGAGATAAAGCGCTCTAACCAAGATCAACCTGGGAAGGGACAATTTCATCTTACCGGTTTCAGTTCATTATCAAGGAAAGCTAAGGCAGGAAGGAGCACCGGGCAAGGAACCAGAGACAGGAACCATGAAAAACACTGCTTGCTGGTTCCCTCCCCTACTGCCTCCTCACGCTCAGCTAGCTTCCTCATACACCCCAGACGAACCTGCTTAGAGATGGGGAGACCCCCAGGGGGTTGGGTCCTTCCATATCAATAATTAATCCAGATACTCTTTCACAGGCTCGGCCACTGGCCGGTGCGAGTGGACAGTTTCTTAGCTGAGGTTTCCCCTTTCTAAGGTGTGTCCAATTGACAACAAAAACCAGCCAGCCCAAGATGCAACTTAAAAGTCACCTATAGGGGCTGGGGATTTAGCTCAGTGGTAGAGCGCTTGCCTAGGAAGCGCAAGGCCCTGGGTTCGGTCCCCAGCTCCGAAAAAAAGAACCAAATAAATAAATAAATAAATAAATAAATAAATAAATAAATAAATAAATAAATAAAGCTACTGAACTCCACCGAATCTAACATAGTAACTGTAATAAATGATCACATTTGAAGCTGACTAACCGGGGCAAAGACGCAGGGCCAGGATGAAGCATCAGTCTCTAGATGACCTCTAACTCTTGCTTGTCCCGGTGTCCAATACCTGTCAGGGACACAGACGTCCTTGCATCCACAGAACTGTAGGGAAACCAGGAATGTTAACCATGCAGTTTTCCACCCAATGGCTGGGAGTGGATATTGTTAAAGACCTGGTGACCTTTTGCTATCTGCACACCTCACCCAGGCAGACCTCACCCAAATACCCCAGAGTATCTATCCCAGTCTCTCCCTCCCTAGGTCTTTATCTTAGCCTCCAGTCAGTAGAATACATCCTTAGGGGAAATGTCACAAGTATTTTATAGCCTCTAATGTTATTGGCCAGCGACCACACTAGATTCTAGACCTTTTGGCTATAGAACCTGCCTTCATAGTCACACGTACTTTGTAAAGGGGTTTCTATGTGTCACACCTTAAGCTTTACGGCGCACCTGGAATTGTAAAAATTGTTGCCTGGAAACCTTTTCCCAAACTGTACTGTGTTTTACATATGCTGATCATAAACTGTCTGGCATCAGACTTCCCGAAGTTTGATCCAGATCCATGAAGTCACCTGAACCAAGTTTCCATTCTCATCTCTCTGCAATGCGTTTCCCTGCCTGCTGTGACACGTGTAGGCCCCCCACTCAGATGCCCTGGGAGTGGAGCACTATGCTGGGCCCTACTGAGAGAGCTTCCACACCGGAGGCAACTGGGAGAAGGAGTGACATGGCACTACGTGATTTTTCAGTCAGGTGGATAAACACGAAATCAGATGCTTACACGTGCTCTGTCCGACCTCTGGGATGCGCCAGCCTGCCGGCCAGGCATCCTCCCCAACACTTGGCATCTTCCATGGCGATTTTGCCCAAGTGTACCCTGCTCATGGGTTTCCCACCAAGGCATCCTTACTCACCAACCTAGTGCCGGGAGGAGTCAGTGTCTCACCTCAGCCTCACCTCTGACTTACTCCCTTCAAATGATCCTTGAATGAGGAGTCACAAGATGAAACACCATGAAACCAAAACACACTTGCCGTGTGGAGTGTGGGCTTCTTCCCCCTCCCATCCCCGGAGCTGAGGACCTAACCCAGGGCCTTGCCCTTCCTAGGCAAGCGCTCTACCACTGAGCTAAATCTCCAACCCCGGAGTGTGGGCTTCTTAGCTAACCTCAGTTCCCCTTGCTTTCAGTCTAATGAACTGCTCATTCTTCTTCCCACTGAACGATGCCCACAGTCCCTTGCAGTTTCCGATAGAAACCATCTCCGTCACCCCACCAGAAGTTTCTCTAATTGTTTGGTATGGAATTCAAGCATGGAATTCAGTCCTAAGCAGTTCCGGTTTGCATAAGGGGGCTTCTGATAATTGTATCTGACCTTGGCAGCTGGTTGATCAACGGTAAAAGGGCTCTGAGACACAATGTTAATTCTGCTTGTTTAACCGCTTACATTGTTTCTTTACCACTCTACAGAGATTTTAGGTGGGGCTCAGGAGTGGCTTCACGGGCCACGTGCATGCCTCACAAGCTTAAGGACTAGAGTTCGGTATGCTGCACCCACACGAAAAGGAGGTACCGTGATAACGTTCAGGCAGACCCCTGGAGTTCGCTGGCCAGACACTGTGAACCCCAGGTTCAGTGAGAGACCTTGCCTCAAGGTGGGTGGACAGTGAAAATGGTAGACATCCAATAACAACCTGCAGCCTCAATGTGCTCCTGCATGGACACACGCATCCCCTCCCCCACATATACATGCACATATAGGCCAAACACACACACAAAAAAATGATCAACACATTTTTTAAAGTAGAGTTTTTGTATCAATTCAAATTATAGTAAATACAAGTAAACAGCCAAGTCCCTCTGCTGGCAGCAGCCACGTCAAGCAGATGCTATTCACACCAAATCGCCATACTGCTCGGCGTCATCAAAAACGTGGGTACGACCATTACTAAGAACTTTTCTTTAGGGGTTGGGGATTTAGCTCAGTGGTAGAGCGCTTGCCTAGCAAGCACAAGGCCCTGGGTTCGGTCCCCAGCTCCGAAAAAAAAGAAAAGAAAAAAAAAGAAAAGAGAAGAACTTTTCTTTAAATAAAAGTAGACGTCTGTGAGGCTGAAGCAGTAAAATCGTAGGCCTCAGGCAATCCTGTAATGTATGGTTAATTCCAGGCCAGCCTAGTCTATATGGTGAGATTTTATCTGGAAAAAATATAAAAATTATATATTTTAAAATTATTCTTAAATTTATGTGCCTGGGTGTTTTGCCTGCGTGTATGTCTGTGTAGCAGTATACTTAATGTGTGTTGCTCAAAGAGGTCAGAAGAGGGAGTCAGATCCCCTAGAACTGGAATTACGGACAGTTGTGAGCCACCATGTGGATGCTTGGAGCCGGACCCAGTAGAGGTGTCTTAACCACTGAGCCATCTCTCCCACCTAATAATAAATTATGAAATATATGTGTATGTATGCAGACATTAGCACAGCATGTAAAAGAGAACAGGAGTATCAAGTCCTCCTGCACTTGATCATGCTTGGCAGTTTTGGATCCATTACATGGTAGTGTTGGTGCTCCTGGAGGCTAGTGGTGTTAACTTCGCCTAAACTTGCTTCCCGCATGCCTCAAGTAGCCTTGGGTATCTGTTAGAGTCACTGTGAAGATCTCAGATCTCCATGGCCAGAGCTCATCCTGGACCAACACCAACCAGAACCTTCATGGGGGTCAGGCCCCAGCATTCTCTTTTCCTTTTCTTTTCTCCTCCACCACCACATCCTCCTCCTCTTCCCCCCTTCTCCTCCTCATTCTTTTTCTTCTTCTTTACCTCTTTCTCTTCCTATCTCCTCCTCTTCCTCCTCCTCTTTCTGTCTCCTCTTCCTCCTCCTCTTTCTGTCTCCTCTTCTTCCTCATCTTCCTTCTCCTCTTTCTCCTCCTCTTCCTCCCCTCCTGTCTTGTCCTCTTCCTCCCCTCCCTCCTCCCCCCTCCTCCCTCCTCCCCCTCCTTCTTCCTCCTCCCCCTCCCCCTTCTCCCTCCTCCCCTCCCCTTCCTCCTCCTCCTCCTCCAGCCATGACAGCATTAGTTACCTCTACAGAAGCCACAAGTCATTCCCAGCTCAGGAAACAAGGTCATCCTTACCAAGGACTGTGGGGTGGCAATAAAAGCAGAAGAAAGGACAGGAACTATAAACTGGCATTTTGCTACTCCGTGTGACAGCCTCATTGAAAGTTACAGTCAGCAGGAAGAAGCTGTAAGGACCTGGGGTCTTTGCTCCTCACCAATCTTCCTCCCTCCTTCTTTCGTCATGTATGTATATGATCATGCATATATATGATCTTTCTGTGTCTCTTTCATACCTGTATAGCTATGACAAACTAGGCACAGTAAGAGATTACTGGCGGGGTTGGGGATTTAGCTCAGTGGTAGAGCGCTTGCCTAGGAAGCGCAAGGCCCTGGGTTCGGTCCCCAGCTCCGAAAAAAAGAACCAAAAAAAAAAAAAAAAAAAAAAAAAGAGAGAGAGAGAGAGAGAGATTACTGGCAACAATAGAAACCAACTAATTATCTAGGAATGGTAGCACACACTTTAATCCTAGCAGTTGCTGGCAGGGTGGGGTGGGGTGAGGGAGAGAGCAGGAGTAGAGACTGGCAGATCTCGGAAGTTCGTGGCCAGCCTGGTCTACATATAGAGTTCCAGGACAGGTAGAACTGTACAATGAGATCCTGTCTCAAAGGGGTGGGAAGCAGGAGAGAGACAAAGAGAGGAGAGAGGGGAGGTCAGCTCCTACACAGCTACACTTTGACTTATATCTGAGGGTGGAAAGATAGGACGGACTGGTCTACACAGCAAGTTCTAGGCCAGCCAGGGCTGAAGGGAGAGACCCTGTCTCGAGAAAGAGACAGAGGAAAAGGGGGCCGGGAATTATCGTGATGCCTTACTTAACACCTACAAACTATAATATTTTCAGAACATGGGGCTTGCCAGACCCAAGCTCCTCTGTTTACCACCCAAGCTACAGGCCACTAAGCTGGGGCATCGGAGTGTCAAGGAAGACGACTTTATTTGAGAAGCAGATGGTCCTCCCACATGAAAATGGAGGAATGACAAAGATTACCCTTCCTCCCAGAAGCTTCGTGCAAGGGGTTTTGGTAAGCAGTAATAGGGTCCCAGGCTAGTGGGTGCCTCACACAGTAAACGGATAAATGATTTGTTAATCATAGCCAGGATCACAGAGTCAAAATACGTACACTGTACATATAAAAAAATCATTGGTATTTGCCTCATTGTTCCTCCATACCTCCTTTTATTTTATTTTATTTTTTGTTCTTTTTTTTTTTCAGAGCTGGGGACTGAACCCAGGGCCTTGTGCTTCCTAGGCAAGCGCTCTACCACTGAGCTAAATCCCCAACCCCCCATACCTCCTTTTAAAAAAAGACTTATTTTATTTATATGAATACAACATTGCTGTCTTCAGACACACCAGAAGAGGGCATCGGACCCCATTACAGTTGGTTGTGAGCCACCATGTGGTTGCTGGGACTTGAACTCAGGACCTCTGGAAGAGCAATCGGTGCTCTTTTTTTTTTTTTTTCTTTTTTTCAGAGCTGGGGACCGAACCCAGGGCCTTCCGTTTGCTAGGCAAGTGCTCTACCACTGAGCTAAATCCCCAACCCCGCAGTCAGTGCTCTTAACCGCTGAGCCATCCCTCCAGCCCGCTTGTGTATCTCCTGATACAAGGAAAGAAGAAAGAGTTGGGTGGAATCAAATATGGAATCTTAGCTGGGCCTGGTGGCACATGCCTGAAATCCCTGTGCTCACGAGGCCTCAGAAAGAAAATCAGAGCACATTCAAGGCCAATCTGAGAAAAAGAAAATTAATTAAAATGGAGTCTCAGGGGCTGAAGATATGGCTCAATGGATAAGAGCATTGATTATTCCTGTAGATGACCTGGGCTCAGTTCCCAGCACCTACACAGACATCCCCTGTGAGTCTGTTCCAGGGAATCTGGCGCCCTCTTCTGGCCTTCATGGGAACTACATGCATGAGGTGCACATAAAAACATAAAAATAAAATTTTCCCCTTAAATCCTGCTCTTTCAGTCCTCAGGCTTTGGGAACTGTATGGTGCAATGCAGACGTGGTGAACTCTAAGAAGTTCACTGTTTGCAGCCGGTCCCCAAAGAGCACAGATATGGTACCGAGAAATACAGAGACTCCCCAAGAGGTGGATCCCACACTCGCAAAACATACATCCCCACGCCCCCTTGCCCCTAAGAAGTACAAGCAGGGCCTAAAGAAAATGTCCTCCAACAAGGCCAAAGCTGTGAGCACATACGAGGGGCTCGGGCTCAGGATCTCAAATGGCCCATCTCCATCACAGATTCCACTGACGAGCCTACACCATATCTCGTCCATCTCTTGCTTGGGAAGCATCCTCAGGCCCACATCTTCAAGGGCTGTACACTCTTCCAGTCGAAGGCCAGGATCCCAATCCCAGGCCCAGGGGACTTTAGCTCCCTAAAAGGGCCCACAATAAGGGCTACAGTCTATGCTGTTGGCGACAGATGGGCTTAGTCTCTTCCCATCCTACAGCTGCCAGCTGTACAATATGGCTTCCTGTGCTATTTCTACAAATAGCCCTGGAGCAGGGGAGAATGACAGAACCTTTAATGCTGGCCTTTAAAAGGAAAGCCAGCAGAACCCTGAGCGGATAACTTTACATTTTAAGGAAATAATATACGGAACAAAGGACAGCCCTGTGGTCAGGAGACGGGGGCGGCAGGGATCATAAAACCTACAAACCCAACAGGCCACTAAGTTGGAGCATCAAAGTGTCGAGGAAGGCGACTTTATTTGGAAAGCAGATGGTCCTCCCACATGAAGATGGAGGACTCTTCTGACAAAGATTGTCCTTCCTCCCAGGAAGGAAGGACAGAGACTCAAACTTGCCGTCTTCGCCCTGGCGTCCCAGGGACAGGAAGTCATTGTGAGGGTTTTGTATCTGTCTGGGTTGTGTAACTGTATTTAGCCAAGCCTTTAGGCCTAACTTGCCCGTGCACAGGAAGTACAGTAACTGGAATACCCCGTCAATGACTCTTACAAGGAAACAATTGGACCTGGGACACACGCTAAAGGCAAACAGTCTTTTCAGGAAATCAATAGCATAAAAGAAAGCAAATCAAGTAGCTACCAGGGCTAGGGGTGGAAAGAGGGGGACCGCAAGAAAGTACTGTGAGCATTCAAGGCCATAGAGACCAAGTCCCGAGGGGGCAACGGTTATCTGGGAGTATTAATTCATTAGATTTATTTTATTTTTTAAGATTTATTTATTTATTATATATAAGTACATTCTCGCCGTCTTCAGACACGCCAGAAGAGGGCATCAGATCTCATTACAGATAGCCATGCGCCACCATGTGGTTGCTGGGAATTGAACTCAGGGACTTCCAGAAAAGCAGTCAGTGCTCTTAACAGCTGAGCCACCTCTCCAGCCCTCATCAGATTTATGATTGACATACTTTGGATGTAACACGAATGACTACATGATTGTGTTTAAATTAAACAGTTGATTTTATGTGTATGGTTTTTGTTTGTTCTTCTGTATTTCCAAGAGGTTTTCTCCGTGTATAACAGAGCCCTGACTGTCATGGACTCAGTTATATAGACCAGGCTGGCCTTGAACTCACAGCCTTTGCCTCCTAAGTGCTGGGATTAAAGGTGTGTGCCACCACGACTGGCCCTAGGTTTGCTTTTGAAAGTTACTGTTGTGTGTGAGTTTGTGCATGGGCGGGTATCTATAACACAGTGCACTTGAGGAAGCCAGAGAACCAGTTTGTGGAGTCACTTCTCTCCTTCCACTTTTGCATAGATCCTAGGGATCGAACTCAGATCCCCACGCTTGCACAGCAAACACATTTACCTACTAAGCCATCTCACCCGCTCTTGTTCCTTTGGTTTTAGACAAAGTATCACTCTATAACCCAGACTGGCTTTGAACTTGAGCTGTTCCTGCCTCAGCCTCCCAAGTGCTGGTTTATAGACAATGTCCCCATATCTGGCCATGATTAGTGGCTGTACAAAAAGATTTTCCCATGTGACCCTTGCCAACCTGAAGATCCTTACCAGATAACAACCCTCAACCCTAGATCTCAGCCTTCAGAGCCCTATGAAATAGATCTTTTCTCTGTATAAATTACCCACTCTGGAGTGTTGTGGCATCTAGACTGATAATCACCCATCAGATTATTTAATTAGCCCAGCATTCTGGGCTGGAGAGATGGCTCAGAGGTTAAGAGCACTAGCTGCTCCACCAGAGGTCCTGAGTTCAATTCCCAGCAACTATGTCATAACTATTTTTTTTCTTTTTTTCGGAGCGGGGGACCGAACCCAGGGCCTTGCGCTTTCTAGGCAAGCGCTCTACCACTGAGCTAAATCCCCAACCCCCGTCATAACCATTTATAATGAGATCTGGTGCCCTCTTCTGGCCTGCAGGCGTACATGCAGGCAGAAGACTGTATACATAATAAACAAATCTTTAAATACCTTGCATTCCAGCAAGACAGAACTGGCTTGACTGAGATGCCCAGCCTGCTTCCTCACTCCATCCCTGCACTATAAGGGTAGGGGGGTTGCGGGAAGATTTTAGGGGTTGGGGGGGCTCGCAGAGGCCACAGGATTTAGCCTATAGCTTCTTGCTTCCTGTGGTTTGCTATGCACACACAAACACAAACCATTTTTTCCCTTGTTTATTCGGTCAAGCTGCTGGGGGAAAAATTAAGCAACAGATTTGGGGCTTGTTTTGTTTCAATTTCCAAATACCAGCTGGTAGATCTGAACTCTTTGTCCCCCCCTGCCCTCCGATGCTATCTAGGGGAGAGAGAAGGCCCCTCAAGCCATTTCCCAGCAGCATCTCCTAAACATTCTCTAAACCTCACCTGACTTCCCAGCATCGGAAGTGTATCTTGTAGGCTGGCTGCCATGGAGACACCTTTCAGCCAAGGCAGAGGTGGAACAAGTCGGAGCAGTTCACTCATCTCCATTCCTTTCTTTGACTGCAAGAAGAACCTTGAATTTGAGCCCACAAAGCTACATTCAAGGATGACTTAGTCACACAGTCAAACACAACAGTCCACGCTGAATGCGGCTTCTCAAGGACCACGGGAAGGAAAACGTGCCACCCGGTGTTGCCGGGTAGGCTTGGAACCACGTTTACAGAAAGGCAACAGAAAAGGGTCACTCTACCTTTAGAACACTTCTCTCTCAATACTGAAGAATTCATTCTTACAAATATTTCCTTAGAACGATTACTCAAGGCTCCATGGTATGCACCGTTGATACTCCTCAACAGGTTCTAGCTGGAGCTCAGTCTACCGCTCCTTACCACCCTTCCAGTCGCTCTATGAATGACTGGCATCATAGCCACTCCCCATACCAGTGCTTTTCACCCTTGGCCACTCAACTCATGGCTGGAAAGGGGGAGAAGTGAGCAAAACCTTCATTTTCCTCCCAGAACATCCCAATGACCACCTCCCAAAAGGGGTCATGGCTTCTACTTCCCAGCAGCATGGACCTATTCGGGACACTTACATAAACCGTACCCTGCGTGCGTGCGTGTGTGTGTTGCTAATATGTTGGCCAATTTCTCTGCTCACCCTTGCTTCCTGCCCCCCCTTTATGTTTTATTTCGTATATATGGGTGTTTTGCCTGCATGGATGTCTGCTCACCACGTGTCTGCAGTGCCTATAAAATCCAGAAATCATCCGATCCCCCAGAACTAGAGTTACAAATGGCTGTGCACCACCCTATGGGCACTGGTAACTCAGGTCTTCTGCAAGAACAGCCAGGGCTCTGAACCACTGAGCCCACCCTCTCCAGCCCCCACGTATGGTGTTCGTTTGTTTGTTTGTTTGTTTTTAATTTCTAGTAATCACCTCCTGGTTAATTTTCTTCTTACTGGAAACACTCTTCTGGCGCCTTTTCTAGTGAGTTCTAAGAGAAGGAATTCTCTCAGCTTCTGCGTCTAAAAGTACTTTTGCTATGCCTTAAAGCTTGGGTGTAACTCACAGGTAAGGAATTGGGGTTCACTGTTCTCTCCATCAATAGTTTAAAGATAACATTCAGGACCTGCTGGCTTCTCTCATGGTGGATAAATCCATCATCAGTCAAGGGCTCTCCAGTCCTTGTGTCTCTAGATTCTAGAAGGCTGGAGTGCTTTGGGAGAGAGTGTTCTGCTTTGGTGGCGATCTGTCACAGTCTACTCTGTCTGTGTGCTGAGTTATTTCTGTCACTCCGCCTTAAGACTCGCTGTGCTTCCCCACACATCATGTCTGTCTTGTCTCTGTTCTCCGCTGATCCTGGTGACTGTATCCTACACTCGGGAGTACAAGGACACTTCGAGTACACGCTTAAGTGTCCTTAAAGAAATACCTTTATAGCCACTGAACAGTGTAAGGGATTAACTTCACTGGTCGTGAAAGATCCTGTAAGCTCTTCCCAAGAGGAACCCATATACTTGGCTGCCATTGCCAAGCATTTCCTGGGTGTTGTGTTGTGTATTCTTTGTGGTACTGGGAACTGAACCTAGAGTTTCACACAGGCCAAGCGGGCAAGAAACCTCTGAGATAGCTCCCCCACCCTCACCTTGCTTGTCCTCGAGTTATAGCCTACCATATCTGTATGCATTTCTGTAAGACAGAGTGTTTGACTTTTCCTAGTGTCCCTACATCCTAAGACTGAAACATACTTTCACTTTCTCTTTCTTTTCTTTCTCTCTCTTTTTTTAAATTGTTTTGAGACAGAGTTTGCCCTGGCTGTCCTAGAATTTACTCTATAGACAAGGCTGGCCTTGAACTCACAGAGATCCCCCTGCATTTGCCTCCCAAGTACTGGAATTAAAGGCATGTACCACCACATATAGGGAAGACATACATTCTCTATATGTCTACGACTTAATGTTTCATTAAACATCATGCTCTTGACATAATCCATATTTATGTATGCAAATATTAGATTATTTGTCCAGAGAGGGTCCAACCTGTACTGAAACTTAGCATATTCCTCCTGCCTCAGCCTCTTCAGAGTCAGGACTACAGATTTGAAACAACAACCTCGGCTTAGTTCATTTTTTTTAAATAAACTATTATATGGAGTTTAATTCCAAATAAAAATATTTTTGAACTTTTGAGTTTTTCTCTGGGCCTCCATTTTTCTTCTCTCAGGGTTGGCCCTTTGCCAACTATCAATTCTACATCTAGTCCTCCAATATCTCCTTGTCTTGGTTTTTATGGGGCGGAATATTTCACTCCAAAGCTGAAAGACTGACCCTTGGGAAATCTGCAATTAATCAACTAGTTAATTCCCATTAGAAGCAGACAACGTGTAGTGAGCCGTGGTAGGGCATGTCTACAATTCCAATCCAGGAAGTTGAGGCAGGAGGATAGCACAGGCCAGCCTGAGCTACACAGTGAGGTGCTTCTTTTGATTCAAAATGTCAAGAAGACACATAACTGGGTATCCATCTAGTGTGTTGTGCCCTGGCACATGAACTACTGGGTACTGTGACATAGGAGATGTTGAAGAGCCTACTGCTTTAGCAGAATTCTCATGCTATTGTTAGCTTTTAGGTTGAAGTCTCCTACTTTGTACTAAAACTCCTTGTGACTTCCACCAGGATTCTAACAAGGCACCCAACAAGCTTAGGTCCTCTCCTACAGAGCCTCCTATGACCTAACAATTTCCTCTGAGGAAATCCTGTTTTGGATGGAAAAGGGAGGTGGAACATTCCACCATGCGAGGAAGCCTAGTCAAGCCCAGCAAGTACACAACTCAAAGTCTTCAGGAAGTCCCTGAAACTGACCAGATTCACTAGGCCCATCCTTCTCCAAGCACGTGTAAGCTCTGAGGACTGCTGAGAGTTAGTCTCAGACCTAATGAACTGCCCAGAAGACTCTCAGATCAGCTAAGCCACCAGGAAAAAGTGGAGATCAGTCAAACTGCCTGAAAAAGGCAGAGACAGGTAAAGTTGCCTGAAAAGGATGTTGAGCTGCCTACAGGCTATACAGTGAGCTCCAGGTTCACAGCTTTTGTGAGCTATCACCCAGGCTGGGGTGGGCTTTGTTGATGGTCTTCAAGTCATTTCTGCTCCTATAAGTAACCCCTCACCCATACTCCTGTAAATAAAGCCAGTGAAACTCACTGGTTCTCTCAGTTGGATGTTGGTGGTGTCTCTACTTTGGTCTATCATGGATTCACTGTCTGGGGTGGGCAGACATTTCTTCACATCTCCCCAGAAATAGTATGACGTAACACTTCCTCAAATACCTGTCAATGGGTCTCCCCTGTCTCACTTCCTGTCTGTCTCCCAGGCTCTCCACCCCAAATTCTCTCTTCACCATTCTCTGCCATATTATATAATGTGATCTCTGGGCTCCCTCAGTAGCCTGATCAGTATTTTGTGTGCACATGCTCCCTTCCATTTACCAGCACAATATTTGAAATGATCGTATACAATGACCTTTTCTCCTCAGGGGAGCCTCTCTCCTTTCAGCATTCTTGGTCTGGATTTGATGTCTTGCCATTACTTGGTGTTCTTGGTGTGGTGAGTTGTTTTGGGTGTGAATATATATGCAAGAAACAGGAGAGCACCAAGTAGCCATGACCAAACCCTTCTGGATCAAACCCTACCAGGATCAATGTCTATGTTGTTGTGGAGCAGATCAGTAGCAGACCACCGAATGGTGACCGTGTCATTTATTTGGTGCCAGCTTGGCTTTGGAACACACTTGGAAACGGTTTCTCAGCTGGTCATTCCTGGTAGTCACATACAATCCGCTTTTCCTCCCAGCTCACACTCCAGTCACAAAATGGCTCCTTGCCGAGTGCGGAGTGTAAGCAGACAGTTCAAAATGGCAGAGGTTTTGGGTTTCACTCAGCCCGCAGGCACCCACTTACCAAGCTTCGTCACTTTCCCAATTTGCTTCAAATGCCAAACGGCCGCTGACTGGCACTCTACGAGCTCTTTGACCACCTCTGCAGCTGCAGGAGGACTGGCTCTGTGGCCGCTCTCACTTGGTCACGGTCAGCCTCTGATGCGCCGCGGTGCTCTTCATCTTCAGGGACTCCTCTCTGTGAACCATCTTCACCCAGCACCGCTGTGCGTCCTTAGCGTTATGTCCACAGTACAAAAGAAATACAAGGGGTTGGGGATTTAGCTCAGTGGTAGAGCGCTTGCCTAGCAAGCGCAAGGCCCTGGGTTCGGTCCCCAGCTCCGAAAAAAAGAAAAAAAAAAAAAAAAAAGAAACATTCAGTAAAATGCTGTATAACATAACCCTTATTTTTGTTATTGTTGTTTTTGGGTTTTGACTTTTGGGTTTTCTGTTTTGTTTTGGTTGTTTGGTTTGGTTTTTCCATACAGGGTTTCTCTGTGTAGCCCTGGCTGTCCTGTAGCTCACTTTGTAGTCCAATCTGGCCTCAACCTGGGAGATCCACCTGCCTCCTAAGTGCTGGGATTAAAGGCATGCGCCACCACCACCCAGTCATAATCATGATTTTTAATAGTGCATTCCAGAAGTGAATGGCAAATTTCAACAACACAAAACCACAATTACCTTCCTGGCTGTCTAATGAAGCCACTAGGGTTCTCTGCTGGGTATCTAGATGAAGTCCAAGCTTCTCACTCCGGGATACATTTGCATGCAGGCACTGGCAGCATGGCCCAGAGGTTTGGTGTGCAGACTGCTTTCCCACAGGAACTGGATTTGGCTCCCGATTACCCACCATGGGCTAGTCACAACCACTTGTCCCTTCAGCTCCCGGCCTTTTGACACTCTTCTGGCTCACATGCACAAGACTATACACAGAGACAATTAAAGTAAAATAAATACTAAAATAACACAACAAAAACAAAAAAATGAAAATAAATAATTATTCAATAATTACATGTAATAATTAGTGGTTATGTATGCCTCACCCATTCTATTCTGCATCCCAACCCCTGACCCCTACAACAATTAGGGTTTCTAATAGGCTGGCATTACAGTCAATCAAGTACTATACCCCTCCTAAGTGCCCGGGGTTTCTCTATGTAGCCCTGGCTGTCTTGAAACTCACTCTGTAGACCAGGCTGGATTTGAACTCAGAGATCCGCCTGCCTCTGCCTCCTGAGTTTAGGATTAAAGGCTAATCAAGCTCTATTCTATCAGCTGCTATCTCTCTTAGGCCCAGCAAGTGTATGCGCATGTCTGTCAACAATGACACGATCCCGGTGCTTCACTACGGCCATCGCCCCATTTGCCACCATCTGTGCTTGCACTGTGTTTGTCTAATGATGCTAAGACGGGGCTCAAGTTGCAGCACAACTGCAGTGAGTTCAAAAGGTCACAATCCACAAACCAGACTGAGTCGCCCTTTCACGACCTTTAGCTCTTCCGGACAAAACCTGCACTCTGCTGAAACTCCCTTCCTCTTCCGCAATGGCTGCTGCCCGTCAAGGTGGTTTACTCAGCCTCTTTTCTTTTCTCCTGCTGTATTTGCAGTACATTCTGTGTGTCATTTCTTCTGTTCTGTTTCTGCTGTTTCCCCAGTCACGAGGAGCCCCACTGAATTCTTTCTTTTAGTCAAAGTAAACAGCCAAGAGAGGAAATTAGACTTCGCAAATAGAACTAAACCATTCACTGCTCCTTCCCAGAAGAAAGACAGCCACATAATAATAGAGACCACCCAGGGTTTTTTGCTTTTGGTTTTTTTGTTATTAATAAAGTCACTGTTATTTCCACCCACCTCCAACCCCGTATTAATACTTCCAAAGTGTTAGAGAGAAGATTCTTTTGCAGAATCCATCATCCGATAAGGTGCCAGCTCAGAGCTAGGAAAGACACCATTCCCGTGGAGTGACAGTCACCGAAGCTTAGGGATGGGGTAGTCAGGGCGTGTGATCTCGGGGGGCTGACACATCACAATTCATCTGTACAGCTGACTCATTTCTTCCTCTGAGGATTTCATGGGAAGCCAGGGACCTTTACAAAGAAGCATACTCTTGGGTCCATAGCCTCTTAAAGACGATTTATTAAAACACAGAAAAATCCATCACAGTGCTTGTATCTGTGTACCTTGTGAAACTCAAGCCCATTTTGAAAGCTGTTTCTTTCTCTTTTTAATTCTTTTTTTTTTTTCCTGGAGCTGAGGACTGAATCCAGGACCTTGTACTTGCTTGGTAGGCAAGTGCTCTACCACTGAGCTAAATCCCCAAAGATTTATTTATTTTATATATGTGAGCAAACTGTAGCTGTGTTCAGACATGCCAGAGGAGGGCATCAGATCCCATTACAGATGGTTGTGAGCCACCACGTGGTTGCTGGGAATTGAACTCAGGATCTCTGGAACAGCAGTCAGTGCTCTTAACTGCTGAGCTGTCTCCTCAGCCCCTTCATGTTCTATATTCATTACTGTTTAGCTGATTGAAATTTTCTCTCGTAAGTAGCGACTTATAGCCAGTGGACTTCTGCTGAAAATCTGTATTGTAATGGAAAACTATTCAGTGTGGAACCGTATCTCATTTAGAGCTCTTTAAAATGGAGTTTAACCCGGGCCAGTATGATGGCTTGGCAGGGAGAGGTACTTGCCACATAGGCCTGACGTCCTGATTTTTGAGCCCCAGAACCGACAAAAGGTGGAAGGAGGAAGAGATTACACAGAGTGACCTCTGACCTTTACACGTGCACCGTGGCACATGTACATGGGCGCACGCCAACAAATTAAACCACTGAATCGTCGACGTGCACCACCATCTCGTTATGAAATAGAACATTTTAAAGCTGGTATGAAAATTAACGCCAAGCCAGAGCAGGAGGCACAGGCTTGTAGTCCCACCTACTTGGAGGCTGAGGGCAGCCTGGCTAACTCTGCAAGACTCTATCTCAGAATCAAAGGGAAATAAGTGGGTAAGGTAGGGTGGCTTAGAGAGTGGGTACTAGCTTATGTACAACGCTCTAGGTCCAGTCCCAGTAGTGAAAACAGCTAATGTTGAATTCAAAGTAATACCTAGATACTCCAGTGTGAAAAGCCTTACAGATGGCTGGGTTTCCTATGCAAATAACTTCTCCCAAAAGAAGATGTTAATCCTGTCACCCCAGGAGACAGGTTAGGACAAGTCTCCCTCAGTCTAATCATTCCGAAAGTCAGTTCCTCTGGAGGTATTCGTTTAGGGGGGAAGGGTGTTAAAGCAAGCATGGCGGTGTACATCTGACATCCTGTACACGGGGTGCACCTGACATCCTATACACGGGGTGCACCTGACATCCTATACATGGGGTGAAAAGATGGGAAATACTGAGTTTGAGCCCAACTGATACAGGGTGATTGAAGAAACAGAAAGAAGAAAGGAGGGAGAAAGGGAAAATGGAGGGGGAAGAGAGGGAAGAGGGGAAAGAGAGGAGGAAGGGAGGGAGAAAGGAGGGAGGGAAGAGAGAGGGAAGAGGGAGGGAGGAAAGGAGGGAGGGAAGAGAGAGGGAAGAGGGAGGGAGGAAAGGAGGAGAAAGAAGGGAGAAGGGAGAATGAAGGGGGAGGGAGGGGAAGGGAGGGAGGGGAGAAGAGAGGAATAAGGGAAGAGGGAGGGAGGAGGGGAGGATGAGAGGAGGAAGAAGAAAGGGGAAAAGGAGAATGGAGAGAGGAAGGGAGGAGAGCCTCCTACACTGTAATCAAATATCTGAGGAGGGAGAGAGGATAGGGAGGAGGGAGGGAAAAGAGGGAGGAAAGAGAGGGAGGAAGGAAGGAAGAGAGGGAGGGAAGAGAGGAGTAAGGAAAGAGGAAGGGAGGAGGGAGACAAGGGGAAAAGGAATTTTCACTTTCAAGTTCATCTCTCAAGTTCATGCTGCCCTTCCCCATTGTACCAACAGCGATGTCATGATGTCATCAGCAGGCAAGCCCTAAGGAGCTCATCTCTGCCATTGTGTTTGTAGGCATCTTCCCTGAGACCTGCTGCTGCCTTGCACGCCGCCACCTCGGCTGGGCTGCAGCTCCAGCTGTTTGTTCAAAGGCTCAAAAGACATTCTTTAGATGTCAGGAAATGCTGAGAGAGGCAGATTGCCCGAGCTGTGAGGGAGGGTCTTCCACGGCTGTCAGCCTCCCACTCTGCGATGAAATACCTGAGGTGATTAAGGTGAGCAAGGCTCATTTTCCATCGCAGTTTGGTCTGGTTTTGTGGTTCAAGTGAAAGATCGAGTACCCCCATTGCTTCGGGCCTGAGGCCAGGTAGTCAGTCCAGTCACTGCCAGACACTGCAAGACATTCACCTCCCATCTGGGGAAGGGAGGGCAGGGGTCAGAGTCCCCTAGTCCCATTCAAGTACATGTCCAGTGACCAGAAAACCTCCTGTAAGAGGCTCTGTCTCCTGAAGTCCAACCATTTCCTTCCAACAGTGATATCACATGGAGCCTTGTGGGAGACAGTCATGATCCAAAATGATAGCAAAGGCCAGAACAAAAACAAAAGAAAGTGACAGAAAAGGAAATGTCCCCAAGTCTGTACTGTAGGAAACCTGGCTGAGGTTTTTCTAACTTTCTAAATCAGGACTGCAACATGAACTGTCAACTCATACCTGAGTGTTCATCTCAATAGATGAAAAAGGGGGAGAGGAGAGCGGGAAGGGGAGAGAGAGGAGAAGGAGGGGAGGGAGGGGAAGGAGTTGGGGGGCAGAGAGACAGAGAGAGAGAGAATGGGCACCATCTTCTGTCACTGTTTCTTCTGTGAGTCCTGAGTTAACATCTGCCCTTGGAATGGCTTAGAAAGGCGTCCCCAGGATAGGTTCCAGGAACTGAGTTGAGAAATACCATTTGATTTGTAAATCTGGGAGGAAGAAGAAGGGTAAAAGAGATTCTTTTTGATATGGTTTGTAAACTTGCTCCGTCTGGGACTATAAAGCGACAGCTTAAAACATTTTAAAGATTACAGACATCTTTGGTGAGATATTTTATTTCAGAGGGACCATTCAGAAGGATGAGAGTCATTCAGTCTTAGAGCGTTTGCTTGGAACTAAAAACCAGAGCCAGAGAAACAGTGCACAGGTAAAAAGCATTTGCTGTGCAATGCAGACACCCAGTTGAGTTGAATTAAACGTTATCTCGTGTATGTGTGTGTGTGTGTGTGTGTATATTGTGTGTGTGTATGTGTGTGTGAGTGTGTGTTTGTGTGTGTGTGTGAGTATGTGTGTGTGTGTGTGTGTGTGTGTGTGTGTAGACACAAGAGGTTGGTGTATACAGAGTGACAGACCATCTGGGTTCTCGGGCATCTACAAGGAGTCTTGGACCACAGCCTCAACAGGGAGAGGCCACTGCTGCATTTCTTTCTTTCTTTTTTTTTTTAAGATGTATTTATTATATATGAGTACACTGTAGCTGTCCTCAGACACACCAGAAGAGGGCATCAGATCTCATTACAGATGGCTGTGAGCCACCATGTGGTTGCTGGGATTTGAACTCAGGACCTTCGGAAGAGCAATTGGTGCTCTTAACCACTGAGCCATCTCTCCAGCCCTGCATTTCTTTCTTAACTAATATTTTGCATGATGAATTTTTAGAAGAAAGGGTCTAGAGATGCATCTATAGCCCATGAATTAAAGAATCTTACCCATTTGAGGTAACCCCTGGAAGTGTGCTCATGGGGCTATATGCCTCTGCCTATAGGCATATGCTTTTCTAAGAGATGGGAGCTTGGTGACCAGCTAGTCAACTGCTTCTGCATGTGATGTGCATGGGCTGTTGGTTGGGCCATGAGTTGACTCTACTGTCTGTCCCCCCATCCTTTACAATAAAGTTGTATCTATATAACCAATATGTTACCAAAACATTAGCTCCTTAGTGCATTTTCAGGGCTTGCAATTCATTACAATTGATCTCTGTACTTATAGACTATTTCTATTTGTACCTCGCCAAGTGCAATTTTCCCTTTGCCTCGTTTCTCTTTTAGAGACTTAAAGTGTGTTCTGTTGGGTCGTTCCCTTCTTCAGAAGCTCCGGGTGATAAAGTTTCTCTCAGAGAAAGAGCTCTTGACTGACGATGTTTGGCTTTTCCCCGCCTGTCCTTTCTGGTACAGTTTCTTATTGTGTCTCGTAGGAGGATTCATGCCTCATCTTTCCCACCTGGAGGTGTCGGATGCTGACAAAGTGGGTTTTATGACCTACTTTAGATGGAGAGGAGAGGAGAGATTGGCGGTGCAGTCCAGTGGCACACATTTGCTTAGCCCAAAGATGTGGGCTTGATCCCAGCATCACAATCAGTAAATCAGTGAATGGAGAGAGGAAAATAGAGCATGTGTAATCTGTTTCTATCCCACCCTTTCTACTTAGTGGCATTTTAGCAACATTATCCGGTGTTACTCAAGAGCTTCACCATCAACGCCTACAACCCTGATGTGCCCTAAGCAGCATGTATAGCTATATCAGGAAATAAAATTCTGTTGAAGAACACTGACCTAATTCAACATCGAATCCGTCAAAATCGCTAGATTTCTCTTGCTTCTGTTGAAATGCGGATGTTCAGGTTTCCTTTCTGTTGCTATGATAAAAAACCACACTGGCCAAAAGCAACAGAGGGAAGGGAATGGCTTGTTTGCCTTCCACTTCCAGGTCATAGCCAACGCCGAGGGAATCAGGGCAGGAACCAAAGCAGGAACTTGAAGCAGAATCCATGGAAGAATGTGTAATCACAGGATTATACTTAGCCAGCTTTCTTACATTGACCAGAGCTGCCCAGGGAATGGTGCTGCCCACAGTGGGCTGTGCTCTCTGAGATCAATTAACAGTCAAGACAACCCTCCACGGACAGCCTACAGGCCAATTCCGTGTGGTTTCCCTGATCCCCACTAATGAGCTGTGGATGCTGGTCATACCTGGCAACAAAAGTTGGTTTGCCCAGACTTTTGATGACTTGGACTTTGCCTTAATAGCTTCTGCACAGGATAAGCACGCCTTTCTCCATACTTTCCCCCTCTGTACTACCAATGTAAGGATAGTAATAGTTCTCTGCACCCACCTGGTATGAGCATTAAAGATAATAAACACAAGGTTCTTAGTTTCTGTCTATGACAAAACTAGGCTCATTGTTAGGAGCTGTCATTACTCACCAGACAGAATCTTATGGTTGGTAGATGGAGAAATTCATCCAGAAGCTACTACTGAGATTCTACAAGGTACCCATGTTCATCTTTCAGCATCATGACAAAATAACTGAGTTCAACAACTTCCAAGGAGGTAAGGCTTGTCTGTCCCATAGCTTCCAGCAGTCGGTTTTCTGTCATTTTGGGGCTGATGAGAAAACAGAATATCATAGCAGGAAATGTATGGTAGGACGAAGCTGCTGACCTCATGGTGTTTGGAAAGGAGGCAGAAAGGGAGACAGTGACAGACAGACAGACATAGAGAGAATGACATAGAAGAACTGAAGAACCCAGTACCTCTCTCAAGAGCCTGACCAGCCAAGGCCAGAGATGTCCTCAGGAAGAACCATAGACTATCTTGATGCTAGAAATGACGCTGATGTGTCCTACACAGCAAACACACCATCACACTCCTCACCCATGCCCTTGGAAGGCATTGCCAGTGGAACTCTTCTACCCCAGTCATTAGTCACGGATTAGAGCGTCATGAAGTAGTTTCCTCCGAACAGAAACATGTAGGTTGATGTCTATATGTAGGTGAGGGCTGGCCCAAGTTAAGCCGAGGCCTGTAATTGGACAGTGAGAAAATGGGGCGGGCACAGAGTTTTGGTAAGTGGGAAAGAACCAAGATGAAGACAGAGAAGGATGACCCAGATCTGGGTGCCTTAAATGGCCATAGGTAGTTATGAATATATCTTAGTTATGAATATTTCTCAAGGGATGGATTTCTATAGGTCAATTTATCTTATCTCGGTGGGCTGTTTATATCTTTATCAATTGGTTGTAAGTTTATTGTGTGGGACATACTGTGGATTGGGAATTTAACATATAAATTTCACTGCTAAATTACAGCATATTGAGTCTTGATTTTAATGGGTTGCTGGGAGTTTAATACCATAACTATTAGGGGGGGCGGATGCTGGGAATGTAAACAGAGCAGCGGCAGAAAATTATGCGGGGGTAGCTGCTGCTGGGACCAGGGAGTGGGTGCTGGGAATGTGAGCAGAGTCCACAGTAGGAGAGCCGTGAGATAGGCGGTCTCTGTATGTAATTGACGTGGGAGCGACCCGCCTTGGGAACTAGATGGGTAGAGAGATTGCTGCTTGGCTCAGAGAGTAGCCGGGTGAGATGGGATGGAGTTTAGTGGGTGAGACACTTTGCTGACTGAGATGAAAATATCCCGCAGATGCCATGTGGCCCTACGGTGCCGGCACTAGAGAGGAATAAAAGAAACCATTTTTTTTAATAATTACTGCAACAGAAACACTCCCTCTGAGAGGTAGGGGAGGCTCGCGAGACTCAGAGGCAAACGAAAGCCACGTGTGTAGGAAAGCTCCGACTTCTAATGTAACACAGAAACGCAGCGAACAGCTGCTAGAAAACAGAACAGCTACACTGGCCTGTGGAGAGTCCTCAGATCTGTCCCTCTGCCTGCCAGCTGGGCAGGGCTGGAGGTGTGGAAGTCATCTCCCATGGTGGGTTCTACTTTCAGTGATAAAGCTGTTCCTGTAAGGAACTGCTTACCCGTACTGCTCTTTTTTTTTTTTTTTCCGGAGCTGGGGACCGAACCCAGGGCCTTGCGCTTCCTAGGCAAGCGCTCTACCGCTGAGCTAAATCCCCAGCCCCAACCCGTACTGCTCTTAGTGACCTCGATTAACACTCATTATTAGTTCACCAAATTGGACTTGGGTGGAGTCATTACTTTGATCTTTTATGGGTTCCCTTTCTGAGGGGTGTGTGTGTGTGTGTGTGTGTGTGTGTGTTGCATCTCACCCAAGAGAACCCTCTCACACAGCACAGAGTTACCATTAAAGATCAGATAGAGAAAGGCACGTAAGTGTTCCAGCAGGGAAGATGTGCGACGATATCTCAAACTCTGATAAGGTTAAGGAGACGTGCAGGCCAGTGGGCCATGCTGCCACACAGAAGGACCAGTAAGGCTGAGTGAGCTCAGACTCCAGGAATCTCAGAGACTTGAGATTGGCCGGAGTAGAGTTCCTCCCTACCCATTTCTGTACCTGCTGTGGAACACGTAACCACGCCACGCCACTGAGAGGACCGTGGACAGTCAGTCACGTGAGGAAACACCTGGGGTCTTCCCAATGCTAACAGAGCATCACTAACATCTCAAACTCAACCAATGGAAAACATCTACCCCTAAATCCTATCTTACGCCTCTATGTTTATATAGTCCCCGTCCACATGGAATAAAGCACAGAAGTTATTTCACCGAGGACTGTTTGAGAGTGACGTTTTTTACTGATCTGTGACACTTGGGAAAGAGTTCTCTCTTCCAAAGCATTCACCACTGGACCTTGGACCCAGCTGGCTAGCCAACACAGCCTGTGCCACTAACGTTGTTGCCTTCGTGGTTGGTAGCTAACGAGAGCCATGGGACCTTGGCTACCTGCACCGGCACAGGCTGCCCAAACCTCCTTGCTTCTTTTCTGAAAGAGTGAACACTCCAGAAACGCTCCAAAGCCAGAGCCCTGGCAGAACCTATTTGCCCGGGATCCACTTTGCTTTGTGGGAGGACAACAGACAACAGAGACAAACGTTGTAGAATGGTCACAATGTTTTCGTCAGAGTCTTAGGGAGTCCTGGTTTGTTTTTGTTTGTTTGTTTGTTTTGTTTACTTGATACAAGCTAGAGTCAAACGAAAAGAGGAACATCAATTGGGAAAACGCTTCTATCAGAAGGGTCTGTGTGGCGTTCTCTTGATCACCAACTGACAGAGGAGGCCCAGCTCACTGTGGGTGAATTGTATTGGAAAGCAAACTGAGCAAGCCATGAGGAATTCCTCCATGGCTTCTGCTCCACTCCTGCGGCTGTGTACCTGCCTTTACTTCACTCAGTAATGGAGTTTGATCGGGACATGCAAGCTGAAGTAAATTCCCTCCTCCCCAAGTTGCTTTTAGTCAGAGTACTCTATCATAGCCCCCAAGACACCTATATTTAAAGTATAATTTTAAAGTCCATATCTAATTATTCTCAGAACTGGAATGTTATTAGTAGAGGATAGGTGGAAATTATTCGTTCTCTTTTGCTATATCACCATGTAAACAATATTCTCAATTTTGTCTCTTGCCCAGTGACTTGGTTCTGGTCTACTGCTGTGAAGAGACACCGTGGCCAACTCGGTAACTCTTATAAAAGAAAACATTTGACTAGGGGCCTGTTTATCATTTCAGAGGGTTAGTCCATTTTCATCATGACAGGAAGCCGACAAACGTGGAGCTGCCATAATACCCGACATCTTTATACCCTGATCCACAAGCAGCAGGCAGAGAGAGAGAGACACTGTGCCCAGTGAGGGCTTTTCAAATCTCAAAGCCCACTCCCCAGTGACATACCTCCTCCAACAAGACCACACCTCCTAATCTCCCCCCAAACAGTTCATCAACCAGGAAGTAAGCAAGCAAACACATGAGACTATATACTCATTCAAACCAGCCCGCCCAGTAATCAACAAATGGATCTCATGAAACTAAAAAGCTTCTGTATAGCAAAAAACAAAACAAAGCAAAAGAACTGTCGGTCAAGTTAAGAGACAGCTTACAGAATGGGGCTCTGTAGCCCACAGAGGGCTAGTGCCTAGAATAGACAAAGAACTCAAGAGACTTAAGCAGCAAGAAAAACAAACAACCCCATAAAAAAGGTGGCTTATGGGCTGGAAAAATGGCTCAGCGGTTAAGAGCACCGGCTGCTCTTCCAGAGGTCCTGAGTTCAATTCCCAGAAACCACATGGTGGCTCACAACCATCTGTAATGGGATCCGATGCTCTCTTCTGGTGCGTCTGAGGGCAGTGACAGTGTACTCACATACATGAAATAAATAAAAATAAATCTTAAAAAAAAAAAAACAAACCAGGTGGTTTATGGAACTCAACACCAAGTTCTTAAGAGACGAACTACAAGTAGCTAATACGTATTTGAAAAAGCTTTTCAACATTAGCCCTTGGGAAAACTCAAGTCATAGCTACTTTTGAGATTCCATTTCACCGGAGTCAGGAAAAAAAAACAAAAAAACTAAAACTAAAACAAAAGACAACACATGCCAGGGAGGGTATAGACGCTGGGAAGGGTACAGAGAAAGAGAATTGTACACCCACTGTTAGTGGATGGGCAAATGAGTATACCCACTATGGAGATCAGTGTGGAGGTTCCTCAAAAATCTAAAGATACATTCACTATACGGCCCCGTGTATTAGTATCTTACAGTTGCGGTGATAAACAAAAGTGTTTGTTTTGGCGTACAGTCCCAGAGGAAGAGAGTCCACCATGGCAGGGGAGGCCCTTGCAGCAGCCAGGAACTGGAAGCTGACGGATCACATTTCACCTGCAGTCCAGAAGCAGAGAGGGCAAACAGGAGGCGGAGTCACACTATAGATCCGCCTCCAGTGTTGTACTTCCTCCCCCAAGGTTCTGCATCCTGAAGGGTTCCTCATCCTGAAGGTTCCTCATCCTGAAGGTTCCGCATCCTGAAGGTTCCGCATCCTGAAGGTTCCTCATCCTGAAGGTTCCGCATCCTGAAGGTACCGCATCCTGAAGGTTCCGCATCCTGAAGGTACCGCATCCTGAAGGTTCCGTAACCTTGCCACCCAACTGGGGACCAAGTGTTCAAATTTGTGAGCCTATGTTTAAATATGGGGGACAGTGCTCATTCAAACCACAGCACCTAGCGATATCACTCCTGGGCGATATCACTTCTTCGGGTGAAGAGCTCCACATCCTACTCATAGATATTTGCACACTGGTGTTTACCGCTGTTCTTTCCACAGTAACTAGGGAATGGACCAGATACAGATAACGAAAACAAGGTACACATATAGGACTTTATTCATCTGGAAAGAAAAATAAAATAATGGAGATTTCGGGAAATTACGATTTATTTTTTAAAAAGTGGATAGAACTGGAAAAACAGACTAAATGAGACATGCCCAGGCCAGGGCATGTCTTCTCATGAGTGATCTTAGCCTCGAATTTTTGGATTGTGTTTGGAGTGTCTATGGACGTCAAGAAGCTGGAAAGAGCTGTCTTGGGGAGGGGGCGGTGAAGGGATTGTAAAACTCGTGAGCTGGATAAATAAATAAATCTTAAAAAAAAACAACTCGTGAGCTGCGAAAGAAGGAGAGGCAGATACTGGGGGCTAAAGGTTTATGGTAGGAGTGGGAGGGAGGGAGAGGGGCAGGCAATAGGGTGGGCTAGCCAAAATTAAGGATTATTTACAAGGCTCATGAAAGCACACTGCTTTGTAAGTTATTTAAAAGACATATAACTTGGGGCTGGAGAGATGGCTCAGTGTTAAGAGCACGTACTGCTCTTCCAGAGGTCCTGAGTTCAATTCCCAGCAACCGCATGGTAGCTCACAATCATCTGTAATGGGACCTGATGCCCTCTTCTGGTGTGTCTGCAGACAGCGACAGTGTACTCATAGACATAAATAAATCATTAAAAAAAATAAAAAAAAAAACACCATATAACTTGGGAGCCAGTGAAAAGGTTCAGCAGGTAAAGGCATGGCTGCCAACAACCTGTGTTTGATTCCCCAGGACCTAACCATGGAAGTTAGGAAGGAGAGAGCCGAATGTTTCAGGTTGCTTTCTGACCACACACACACACACACACACACACACACACACACACACACCATTAAATAAATGGAATTTAATAAATAAAACACGCACATGTGTGTTGGTTAGGGAAGTCTCAGAGTCGCCCAAGAAACATAAGCAATTGTCACTGCTTTTGGCTGCCAATCAGAACTATGTTCTAAGTCGCTGTTCCTGAGGACACATCTGACTTTGTCTATAGAACATAGAGAAATCAAGCTAGAACGGACTTGGAAACATCCAGGGTTTTGTAGTACAGGACGCTGGCAGAGAAACACCCTCAGTCAGCAGTGACCCAAGGTGATACCATATTGTCCTATAGGCAATATATGTCCACTGGTGCAGTAGTGATGTGACTCCTGCAAGGGTAACCAGTTGATTTGTTTATGCTTGCTCTTGAGGCCTGGTCCACAGGAGAGAAGTCATACCTGCTACTGTAAACCTAATCAAAAGAGTGTGAATGGACCGGTCATAGGTCCTCGGGGACCATATTACTGTTGTTATAGTGGTAAATGGAGATGTGGTCAAACTGCTTTCTAAGTATTTGTGTTTGTATCCATAAATCAGTGCTGTTCTCAGTCTTGATCTAAGTGGCTTTTTCTGCAGCAGGACTGGGTAGCAGTCGGTGCAGAGACTCTCGCAACTGGCCCAAGCACCGAGTCATCTGACTGTCTGCATTAACCTCCCACCTCTACACCAAGACCTGGGGACTGTCATGGGAGACAGGGGGAAAGACTGTAAAAAAAAAAAAAGAGGGTGGAGAGGGATGGTGTGAAATGTCATCTTCTGGACGTGGAGGTGACACGGCTGTTGCGTTCATGGATTTTCTTCACCTGTGGTTATCTGCATGTGATGGAGTCAGTCATTCTAGAAGGAATGGGAGAGGGTCCATGGCTGATGGACAGCAGCAGTCATTTTTCTTTAGGGGTGTGTAGTCACTGGTAGGTTGTCCACGCACACTCTGGCGGAGGATAGGCCCACACCCACGTGTATTCAGACAACACTAACAGAACTCAGTGGATATATATATATAATTAGAGGGCATGATGTTGGGCATCTGGAGGTGAAAGAGCTTAAACGGGGAGCCGCGTCTCTCACTCCAATCGCGGGATGGGGTGCCCCCAGGAATCACAGAGTAGCCATCTTGATGTAACAGCAGGAGGTAGCTTTTATTAACGAGATCCCTATTAGCGGGATCCCGGGTCGATATGTATCCCACACAGGAGACAGAGGAATCGACCCCAAGCTTCCAAACTCGGGAGTTTATATAGGGGCATTCGCGAGGTTACACATGATTGGTCAATTCAAATGGTGCACAGTTACTTTCAGCGCGAAATTACATCAGCAAGGTGTACGTGCTCTCTAGCAGTTCGGCAGGCAGGTAGGGTGGCTCATCTCACTCAGGGGGGTGAAGGAAGGGGAGGGGGTGGCTACGGATGGTCAATGTCCTTGGGGCTGATAGCTGGTCCGGCAGGTCCTATCTCTAACACCCTCTCAGCCACGTCCTAACTTTTTGAAATTTAAATTCTTCAGAGGGAGTAGAGGGTAGATATGATCAGGATACATTGTATATATTATAAAATTGTCCGGCTGGAGAGGTGGCTCAGTGGTTAAGAGCACTGACTGCTCCTCCAGAGGCCCTGAGTTCAATTCCCAGCAACCACATGGGGGCTCACGACCATCTGTGATGGGATCTGATGCCCTCTTCTGGTGTGTCTGAGAACAGTGTACTCGCATACATAAAATAAATAAATCTTTAAAATAAAATTGTTTAGAATAAATAAAAATATTGTACAAAGGGGTTGGGGATTTAGCTCAGTGGTAGAGCGCTTGCCTAGCAAGCACAAGGCCCTGGGTTCGGTCCCCAGCTCCGGAAAAAAGAAAAGAAAAAAAAAATATTGTACAAAAAGAAAGAACTGGGAGGTGGGGGTGGTGCTTACCTTTACTACTGAGGCAGGAGAGTCTCTGAGTTCAGCCAGGTATGCAGAGCAAGTTCCAGGACAGCCAGGGGTATTTGGGGAAATCCTGTCTTGAAAAACCAAATGGAAGGGGAAGTAGATTCATTAGCAAATATCAGCTGGCAGGTGTTTGACCGACTGTCTCATGCTCTGAGTTGGACACTCCTGCCCTCCCTAACTAGTCAGACAACCCCCACCCCACCCCACCCCCACCCCGTGGTGTCCCTCTCTGATCCTGTCATAGGCTTTCTCTTCTTCGTCCACCCATAATTCCTGGTTACCCTCTCTGAGTCCCTCCTGATCTACCCTCTTGCTCATCGTCCCACCCACAATGGCCTCATCTTGGACGAATTCATTCACCCCAAAGTCTGCCTTCTGGTAAGTGTGCCCCAGGGCCCCACAGCTCAGCCTTCTTCAGAATCCAGCCTGGAGAAGAGTTGGGGCCTCCCGGAGGGCGCACTCTCCAAGTGGCAGCTGCCAGGCACTGCAGGAAGGGAAACCTACCCGCCATGTTCCCTGTTACATCTCTAAAGCTTTACAGTGCTTAACACAGGCCAGATGCTGGACCGATGTCCTCAAAAGAAGAAAGAGAAAAGGGAGGAGGAAAAGAGGGAGTGGAGTGGAGTGGATGGCGGTGGGGACAGAGCTGATTTAAGCCTTGGCTGTTTACCAAACCCTGGCCTTGGGCAAACAACTCAGGCTTCCCGACCCCAGTAGCCTCAGAGTTCTCATTTGCAGATCCAGGCATCCTTCCCGGGTTCGGAGGACTGAGCCAGATAAAGGGTAACAGGTTAGGGTCTGGCCAGAAACTGTGGTCTCTATACCACTGTCATTATCACTGACAAGGACTATGGGCCATTGAAGAGTAAGGGACAGGACAGGTGAGGCCATTCACTTTGCAGCTGCTTCCACGAGTGGCCCTGTGTTTCCCCCCAGAAGCCCTCCTGGCACCCGGGGGGCTCCCAAGAAAGGCTGTGACTCCCTGTGAGAGCTGCCACACAGTTGCTGGGAAATGGCAGATCAGCTGTTTCACACACACACACACACACACACACACACAGAGAGAGAGAGAGAGAGAGAGAGAGAGAGAGAGAGAGAGAGAGAGAGAGAGAGAGGAGAGAGAGGAGAGAGAGAAGGAGCCAGCAGACCCATTAACACACTCAGTGTGTTCTGAACCTCCAGGAACTCAGCCTGAATCACCACCCTTGTCAACAGTGCCTCTTGGCAGTGTCTGAAGATTCTGTCCTCAGCCTCCGAACCGGGTAACTAACTTTGGGGGGTTGTGGTGGGGAGGGGAGGAACAGGAAGAAGCCTCACTGCTGACCGAGTGCCCGCTGTGCTAAGAACATTCGGTTACACAGATGGAGGGACAGCAAGGACAGCTGATGGTAGCGCGTGGGACCGGAGCTCAGTCTTTAGGAGGAGCCTAAGCGATTTAGTTTTAACCTTAGCTGTGGGCGCGAGCGCTCAGTGGGTGGAGGGGCGTGGCTAGGCTGCTGTAAGAAAGCATCACAGATTAAACAGCTCACATGGTAGAATTTCCTCCTCCTGTTCCTGGAGGCTGAGATGCCACTGATCAGATCATAAAGCAAATTTAGAATCTGGGGAGGACCTGCTTCCTGGCTCACGGATGGAGCCTGTTATCCGCGTTCTCACAGGACTGAAAGAATGCTCAAGGGTGGGGGTGGGGGGATATGTCGATGCCTGCCTATCTAGAATCTTAGCGCTTGGAAGCTGAAGCAAGCGGATGGGAACGCTGAGGGTAGTTTGGGCCACATAAACAAAACCCTGTGTTACCATTTGAATCTATAATGTCCCACACAGGCTCATGACTTGAATACTTGCTCCTAAAGGGGGAAGTGAAAGCCTAGATGGAATAAGAAGGTTCTTTGATTTAGGCTCCAGGTGAGGCTATGCTATCTCTGGTCACTTCCTGTCTCCCCGTCTTCTAGTCCACCATGATATGAGCCGAGCTTCTATGCCCTGGGATCTTGCCCACCATGATGAGCAGAGACCCTGAAACCTGTGAGCCAAAATTATATATCTCATTTTTGGCCATTGTGATTTAAAAGCAATTAATATTAGGAGTTGGAGAAAGAGATGGGGGAGGGAGGGAAGGTGGAAGGGGAGAGGGAGAGGAAGAAGGAGACTGCTGTCTGATGTCCTATTATAAGCTCAAAAATCCCTTCCTGAATGTTGCCGCGATGGCTTCATCCAGTCTTAACCCCTTCCTAAAGCCCCCCTGTCCTTAGATCGTCTCACCATGGAGGAAGGGCTTGATACAGGAATTTGGGCTACAGAAGATGTCATATCTTGGTTGTCAATTTTACTGCAAACTGCTAGGCACTTCTGCAGGGGGTTTTCTTGATCAAATTATTTAAAGCACAAAGCTCCACCCTGAATGTGGGCAGCCCAGATAAAAAGACATGGAAAGAAGACATTTAGCTTTTTGCCTTTTTTTTTTTTTTTTTTTTTTTTTGTCTTGCTGGCAAGTTCATCTATCCCTTTGCTACAGCATTGCTCAATCTTTCCCTTTGCTGCAGCTTCTTCAATCTTCCCGCATAGACGAGGACCAGCAGCTCTTCAGGGACCCTCCAGGCTCACACTGGGACTCTTGAGACATCCAGCCCCCTGGACCAAAAGATCTCTGCATTCTCAGCCTCTTCACGGGACACAGACACTGTTGGGCCATCAAACTGCATCCTGTAACCCAATCTAATGAGTCCCAACTTTGTGTGTGTGGTGTGTGTGGTGTGTGTATATGTGGTGTGTGATGTGTGTGAGTCACGGTGTGATGGGTAGTGTATGTGTGTGTGGTGTGTGATGTGTAATGTGTGTGATGTATAAGGTGTGTGTATGGTGTATAGTATATGTGTGTATATGTATGTGTGTGTGGTATGTGGTGTGTGTGGTATGTGTGTGTGTATAAATGTGTGTGTCTGTGTGGTGTGTGTGTGTGTTTGTATGTGTGTAGTATGTGATGTGTGTGTGTAGTGTATAGATATGTGTGGTATGTATGTGTGTTGTGTGTGTGGTGTATGTGGTGTTGTATGGTATGTAGTATATGTATGTGTATATGTGTGTGTGTGTGTGGTATTTGATGTGTGTATGTGGGGGTGTGGTATATGTGTGTGGTTTGTGTGTGTTTGTGTGTGTGGTATGTGATGTGTGTGTATAGTGTATAGATATATGTGGTATGTATATATAGTATGTGTATGTGATGTGCTATGTAGTATATGTGTATGTGATATGTGTATTGTGTGTGCTATGGTGTGGTATATGTGTGTATTTATGTGTGTGTGGTATGTGGTGTGTGTGTGTGTTTGTGTGTGTGGTATGTGAGGTGTGTATATGTGTGGTGTTTGTGGTGTGTGGTATGGGGTGTGTGTGTGTTTGTGTGTGTGGTATGTGATGTGTGTATAGTGTGTAGAAATGTGTGCATATGTGTGTTATATGTGGTGTTTGTGGTATGTGGTATGGGGTGTGTGTGTGTTTGTGTGTGTGGTATGTGATGTGTGTGTGTATAGTGTATAGATATATGTGGTATGTATATATAGTATGTGTATGTGATGTGCTATGTAGTATATGTGTATGTGATATGTGTATTGTGTGTGCTATGGTGTGGTATATGTGTGTATTTATGTGTGTGTGGTATGGGGTGTGTGTGTTTGTGTGTGTGTGTGTGTGTGTGTGTGTGTGTGTGTGTGTGTTCTACCAGGTCTGTACCTTCAGGAGATCCTTACCTGGGGTTGTAGGAGAGGTAGTCACAAGCGTTTATTCCATATGGCAGGAAGCCGCCTTCCTGACCTAAATACAAGGTTTTGACCACAAAGGCCCCCTGGTGAGAGCCAGTTATGGCAGAGTAGAGGGCCATGCCTAGAGCAGGACCATCTGAGTTTGCATTCTGACAACTGTCTGACCTTGGAAGAGTGTAATTTCCTGTGTTTTCATCGCCTCATGAACATGTGAGATGCTAACCACATTGCCCAGGACCATGCCAGACACAAATCCCACCTCAGCACTGGCGTCACCAAAGAAGCTGATTCAGTTACATTAAGAGCAGCCAATGAGGAGACTGGAGAGATGGCTCAGTGGTGAAGAGCACTGGCTGATTTTTCCAGAGGACCCCTCTTCAGTTCCCAGCACCCACCTGGCAGCTCATTACCACCTACAACCCCAGTTCCAAGGGATCTGACATCTTCTTCTGGGCACCAGGCATGCAGACAGTGACGGCATCTATTCAGGTAAAACACTCATATACACAAAACAACAACGATGACAAAATACCTTAGCAAATCAGCCAACAACACCAAGATTTTTTTAATTTACTTATTTTATGTATATGAGTGTTCTATCTGTATGTACAGCTGCACTGACAGAGGAGGGCATCGGATCCCATTACAGATGGTTGTGAGCTACCATGTGGTTGCTGGGAATTGAACTCAGGACCTCTGGGAGAGCAGTCGGTGCTCTAACCACTGAGCAATCTTGGTGCCCCTGGCACCGAGCTCCTAATGTTTGTAGAAGCCAGCAGGGTGGAGTGAAGACAGCTGGAATATCATTAGGGAAGAAGACTTGCTCTGCTGCTTCCTAGTTATGTGACCCTGACCACAGCTCCTCCTGCGTCTGAGATTCTTCCTAAAAATGACAGCGGTTCAGCTAGGTGTGGCAGACTGGGCTTTTAATCCCAGCATTCAGGAGAGACAGCAGGTGGCAGATAGTTCTGAGTTCTAGGCCAGCCTGGTCTACAAATCGAGTTCCAGCCCATCCAGAATGACCCAGTAAGATGCTGTCTCAACACCAAAACTAACAACAACCAAAAGAAATTAAGACAACAATAATTGCCTACCTCTCAAATTCCTTAGATGACAGGCTGATGATGTGACCGTGAGAAATGGGTTTTAGATTGGTTTGGTTTGGGGGGACAGGGTCTCAGTGTATAGCCTGAGTTGACATCAAACTGGCAATCCTACTGTCTCAGCCTCCCGAGTGCACTGGTGTGCACTGCTACAGCTGGTGTGAGACATGAATGAACACTCTAGAACACAGAGGGGAATTACCCATGTGAGTCTTCTTCTGCACCGAGAACCTTAGGCCAAGACGAGTCAATGGTTCTGGAATTGTTAAGGCTTATTCCTTATATCATCTTATGTCCCCAGAAGCATGCATGAGTCTATACGAGCATTCATTCTGCAGTGAGGGGAGGAGCCAACCTGGACAGTGGTAGAGACCGCGGGAGTCAGTGGGTGGAGCTAGTGTGGTCTCTGTGGAGCAAAGGCACACATCTCACGTAACATCACCATAAACATGAGAACGGCTAAGGACGTGCTGAGTGACAAGATCCTATGGCTGCTCTGTTAGGATGCGGATCAGGAATATCCTTTGGGGGTGGATGTCTGTTCCCTAAGAGGAGGTAACTATCGTGTGTGCAGGCTCTCCATGGTAACCTGGATGAAGGAAATGTACTGCTTTGGTGCTGAAGGCTGGACAATGGTGAAGGTGTCACAGAGCTGGCTCCTTGCGAGGTCTGTCTCCTTGATTTGTTTGATGGCTGTCTTCTCGTATTGTGGCGACACACATCTGTAATCCCTGTGCTTGGGAAGCTGAGACAAGAGGATCTCAGGTTTGAGAACAGCCTGCTCTATACAGTGAGACACTGCTTTAAAAAGAAAGGGTAGAGATAAGAGAAAACATTTTTCTTTTCTTTCCTTTGTTTTTGTTTTGTTGTTTTCAAGACAGGGTTTCTCTGTATAGACTGGAACTGGATATCCTGGAACTCGGTTTGTAGACCAGGCTGGTCTTGAACTTAGAAACCTGCCTGCCTCTGCCTTCAGATTGCTGGGATTAAAGGTGCATGACACCACCATCCGACCACTTTCATTTTCTGTAAGGATGCTAGTCATACCGGGTTAAGATCTCTGCCATAAACTTGTTTTAAATTAGTTACCTTGGACTGGAGATGTGGCTCAGTGGTTAAGAGCACTGGCTGCTCTTTCAGAGGTCGTGAGTTCAATTCCCAGCAACCACATGCTGGCCACAACCATCTATAGTGGGATCCGATGCCCTCTTCTGGTGAGTCTGAAGAAAGTGACAGTGTATTCATATAAATAAATAAATTTTTTTTAAACTGAATTACCTTGTTTAAAAACCCAGACTCCAAATTCAGTCGCATTCTGAGGCACTATGGACTCAGTCTATAAAGTGTGCCATTTCAGGAGACCAAACCCACCTGCAGCTGTAGATACTCAATGGGATCATCCAAGGGTACAGAAATGGGAGCTAGTCACTTTATTGTGCCCCTAGAAGTTTTTCTCTGCCCCAATCCAGCACCCTGCTCTGGAAGCTAGAGACACAGCTGCCAGGGACCCTGGCCATGCAAGGCCATGTCTTCCTGACTTGAGAATCTTGACTTTGCTATCAAGCTCGAAAACACCCTCAGAAACAAACAGACACAACCATGACACTCACTGCTCCCATTTAAAGCACTGTTTCTCTGACTTCTAGTTCCTGAGAAACTCTACATCAGAAAGACTCTGCCCTCATTCGCATGTGACAAGAGGCACAGCCAAGTGGCCCTGTGGAACATCACTTTGCCTCCAGCTTCCCAGCACAGAGAGACCAGGAATAAGAAAACTCCTAATTAGTGATTTAGTCCAACCTCGGATGGCCATTGGCTCTCACCCTGGGAACTGGGTGAACCCCATTGATGTTCAATATTTTGCTCTCATAAGGGTTTGAAAAAATGATGGAGGTGGTAAATGATTTGTTTTGTCCTTCATTTATTCTTTCACACACATGCACATCTTTCTCAAGTGCCTGCCATGTGCCGGAGCTCAGGGGAGAGGCCAGGATCAAAGGACGCTGCGTGGAGCAGGGCGCCTTTAGATGGCCCTTGCTGATATGGTAAGGTTTGGATGGGCAAAGAAGCCCCAGCTGGAAGACCAGGAACAAAGGCCAGGAAATGGGAAAACAAACTACATTTAGGGTATACAAGCACCTGCAGTCTCACAGACTCAGAGAAACGATTGCGTCTGGCTAGAGGGGGCTGCGGTCTCCACGAGAAAGTTAGGATACTCAGCAGGGGAGGGAGAGCTCCACAGACCTTTGCCTCTGCTTGAGGTAAAAGAGAAGGAATGGAAGAATTAAATGTGGGTGGAGGTGGGGGAGAGATCTTCTTCCTTCCGGGGGTCGGGGGAAGGATGCAAAGAGAGAGGGAGAGAAAGAAAGCCTCGAGGATGATTAGGGCTGCTTTGAGGATGATTAGGGCTGCTTCGCTGAACCGGCGCATTGTGGGTAAAGTCACTGGAGCTCTTGATTCAGCCGGTGAAAGTGGGCGGTTGGATTTGCATGTCAGTGTGGGAAAAGTGACTTGGCTGAGGCCTATTTCTGAGCCTCTGATGAATGATTTTGTTCGTACGCCATTTGTAAGAAAAGTGCTTAGGCAAATACTTCCGTTTCAAAAGGGGGGGTTGGGGGGTAGGGGAGCCAACAGAGGCCGACGCTGTGCCTTGTAATGGCCCGGTAGGATTGAAGTTAGAACCTATAGCGAGATCCCTGAAACACGACCATAGCTGAACATCCGTTGCCTTCCCCAGAACAAGGAGAGGGTCTGTGGCAGCCATCCCCATGTCTGGAGGACAGCCTGTCCGCTAAGGACTGTTCACTGTATTGATCATGGAGGGTCCTACCCAGTCTGCTCTGTCAGGCCGCAACATTTGTGAGATTTAATTTTCGGAGCATCGAGGAAACAGTAAAAAAAGAAGCTTTAAGATGCTGTCTCCCGGGGTTGGGGATTTAGCTCAGTGGTAGAGCGCTTGCCTAGCAAGCGCAAGGCCGTGGGTTCGGTCCCCAGGTCCGGGGGGGAAAAAAAAAGATGCTGTCTCCCTTCTGGAATACAAAGAAAAAGAAGGGAATGGCGTGGGAAAGGGTGACAGAGCCTGCCCCTCCAGAAACATGTGATGCCGTTCAGAGAGATCGCGCAGGAAGTTCAAAATGTGGGTTGAACTCGGTTATTTTCTAAAATTGTGCGAGCCTGTAAATACATGGCCAGATCAAAGGAGACTTAAAGACACGGCAAATCCTAAGTCTAGGCTGAGATCTCTTGGTAGAAAAGAGAAGATACTGTTTAATGAGTGTCGCTGGGCTGGGGAAGATGGCTGAATGGTTAAAGGACTTGCTGTTTAAACATGAGGACCAGAATTCAGGTCCCCAGAACCCACAGAAATGCTAGGGTGCAGTGGTAGCCTACTATAATTCCAGCCCGGGAAGGCAGAAACAGGAAAAGCTGGCTAGGCAGACTTAGCATATTGGCTCTGGGTTCTAATGAAAGACCCTGTCTCGGGTTGCGGATTTAGCTCAGTGGTAGAGCGCTTGCCTAGCAAGCGCAAGGCCCTGGGTTCGGTCCCCAGCTCCGGAAAAAAAAAAGAAAGACCTGTCTCACTGAAGTAGAGCAATCAGTGGTGATTCTCAAAGTCAACCTTGGGTTTCCGCAACCATGTGCACCCACACACATGTGTACACATACTTGCACACCATACGCACACCACGTGAATGTGTAAAAATGGCAAAAGCAAATTATTGGACAATGTAATATCCACTTGACTCCACGAAGGTAGATAAGATCGCCTGATGTTAAGGACATGGGAAACATGGTCGAATGTTGCTGACGCAAACATAAACTGGTAGGGCTGCCACAAAGCCAGAGTTACCACACAATCTGGTGATCCCATTCTAGTTATGGAAACAGATCCAGACAAAGATTTGCATATGTCAGCGTTTTTACTAACAGCCCAAGGTAGTAAATGCCCATTAACCGACAAGTTAGTAAGTAAATGTGTTACTGCCAGACATGGAATATTATTTAGTACTGAAAATAAGTCATTAAAAGACATAGGGAAGCCAGGCGGTGCCTTTATTCCCAGCACTTGGCAGGCAGAGCCAGGTAGATCTCTATGAGTTCGAGGCCAGCCTGGTCTACAGAATAGGACAGCCAGAACTACACAGAGAAACCCTGTCTTGAAAAACAATGGAAATTTGAAAGGAATAAAGGAAGGCAGGACAGAAGAGAGAGGGGGGGGGGGGGACAGGGAGGGAGGGAAGGAAGGAAGGAAGGAAGGAAGGAAGGAAGGAAGGAAAAGGACACGGAGGCTGGGCATGTTGGCACACACCTACAATTCTTGAGAGACTAAGGCAGGATAATCCACTCAAGGCCAGCCAGGGGTTTGGGGTGAGACTATAACCCCCCCCCACCGCCACGTAAAAGAATAATCAAAGACACAGAAGAATCTTATGTGCATACTTCTATATGAAAGAAGCCAATATAAAAAGGCTCTATGTTACAGTGACTCCAACTCCATGACGTTCCAGAAGAGGCAGTCTTATCAACACGTGAATAGTGTAAAAATAAAGGGGGCGGGGCTGGCGAACGTGTGGAGCGGAGGAGAATTTCAGGACAGTGAGATTGCTCTGCAGGGGACTATAATGGTGGGTGAGGTCGGTACTTGTCGGTCAGAACCAAAAAGGCTGACTCCTGCTGTCAGGTCAGGCTTTGGGTGGTTGAGGTGTAGGGCAGTTTTGATCAACCTCCCTCATGCACAAACAGCAGGGTAAGCTGGTGGGGGAGGAGTCTGACTTGTGGGCAGGGCATGGAATATATGGGTATTCTCCATACCTGCCGCTCCAGTTCCCAGAAATCTAATCCTGACTTACAAAATGTCGTCTATAACATCAAGACAAATGGACGGAGACCTCACACTGAGGAACAAAGGAAATCCCTAGAAACGGAGCAGGCGAGGATGTGGATTCTCCTCAGACTCCCCAAGCACTGAATTCCTGTCTTTCTTTTTCCTTTGCCATGCAGAGTGGAGCCCCCGCCTCCAGCTGACTAGGTTAAGCAGGGTGCTACTCTGTAGCAAAAGGCTGCCCAGGCCCTTGGCTCACATCCTAATCTAGGACCAAGGAGACCACACAGTTCTAGCTTCCATGATGAGAGGTAACACATTTGTGTCACTGGAAGCAGCAAGGATGTGATAACTTATACAAGTGGCTGAAGAAAACCATGCAAAGCTAGGCGTGTCGGCATAAATCTGTTATTGAAGCACTTGAAAGCTGAGGCGGGAGAATTGCCATGAGTTAAAGTCAGGCCGGGCTACACAGTGAGCTCCAGGTTAATGTGGGCTGCAGTGTGAGATGCTGTCTCAAAAGAAGAGGAGGAGGAGGGGAGAGGAGGGAGGAGGGAGGAGGGGGAAGGGGGAAGAGAAAGAAAAGAAGGAAGGTGGAGGGGGGGAGTACATGCCTTTAATCCCAGCACTCAGGAGGCACACATAGGCAGACAGGTCTCTGAGCTCGAGGCCAGCCTGGTCTATAGAGCAAGTTCCAGGACAGCCAGAGCTACACAGAGAAACTCTGTCTCAAAAAACAAACAAACAGGGCTGGGGATTTAGCTCAGTGGTAGAGCGCTTACCTAGGAAGCGCAAGGCCCTGGGTTCGGTCCCCAGCTCTGAAAAAAAGAACCAAAAAACAAACAAACAAACAAACAAACAAACAAACAAAAAATAGGGAAGAAAAGAGGAGAACTGGAATCATTTTTAAAATACAGGTTTTGTTTTTATTTCTATATTTCCTTAAGAAGACCAAGACCTCTGAGTTCAATTCCCAGCAACCACATGGTGGCTCACAGCCATCTGTAAAGAGATTCGATCCCCTCTTCTGGTGTATCTGAAGACAGCTACAGTGTACTTATATATAATAAATGAATAAATCTTTAAAAAAAAAAAAAAAGAAGACCAAGACCTGCCAGAGCTAAAGCAAGCCAGGCCTCGTGAACCTGTGTTCATCCCTTCTATTCTCTCTCTCTCTCTCTTCTCTCTCTCTCTCTCTCTCTCTCTCTCTCTCTCTCTCTCTCTCTCTCTCTCTCTCTCTCAAACCTCATCCCTCCTCCACCTCAGGAGAGAGAAACAAGACTGAAAGGAAACCAGCAACTTCCTGAAGCTGGTGACCCACAGGCCTTGAACTGCTCAGCTCCAACTGACAGTCCATTCCGGCACCAGGAGGCAGAGGCAGGAGTGTCATGAGTCCCGGTGACAGAGGGAGACACCCAGTATCGACCTCTGCCTCCTACCACACACCGACAAGTGCACATGCATTTACACATACACACACATACACCACACACCCATGTGTACCCACATGTGCCATGCACACACATGGCCACACATTCAGCACACACACTCAGAAGTCCAATACATACACACATGTGCACACATATATCACATACACATACAACCATATACACTACACACACGTTTACACCCCCTCTACATCATATATACACAGAACACACTCACATAGATCACACAAACATGCACACACACACATACCTGCATATACCGTGCACACACATACTCACACATACAATATGCTCATACATGCACACACGTATACTACACCCACATACAAACCCACATACATTACACAGACTTACACCCACCTATATCACACATCATACAACACACATGTAGGCCACACACACATACATACATCATACACACACTCATACCACACATACGGCACACGTCATATAACACACACATGTAGACCACACACTCATACACACACATACATCATACACACACTCACACCACACATACACCACACATTTTAAAAAACAAAACACTACTTAAGGTATGTGACTAACCCTTGAGTTGAAATAAACAGTCTTAATGGTGTGGATTGTCTTTTTGTAGGGTTATAAAGATCATTATGAATCAAACAACCTTACAGGAAAAAGGAACTGGTGTTAATTCGAATCCCTTTGAGTCATCCTTGTTGGTCAGTCAGTATGAGGGATGTGCACTTTCTCTATTTTAAAAAAGATTTATTTATTTATTTTATGTGAGTACACTGTCACTCCTTTCAGATGCACCAGAAGAGGGCAGGCATCAGATCCCATTACAGATGGTTGTGAGCCACCATGTGTTGCTGGGATTTGAACTCAGGACCTCTGGAAGAGCAGTCACTGCCCTTAACCACTGAGCCATCTCTCCAGCCAGATGCACACTTCCTGAAGTCACTGCCTCCCCTCCAGGGGCTTCAAAAGTCCACATTCACCATTGCCTCACAGTCTCCAAGTCAACGCCTCCTGAAGTCTAGCCTTTGAGCTAAGGCGTCTTCATGTCTCTGAATGTGGGGCCCTTCTGCACCCATCTCTCTGCTGGAAGCCTCTTGTCTCCCATGCTGCGGATGCCGTGCAACCTCTGATGTCTCTGTCCCCTTTCTGTTTCAGGCGCCTCTTTCCTGTGCAATCCACTTTCAAACTGTCCCTCTTGTACCTTCTCAGCTCTGTCTGATCAGCTCTTGTCCTGTTCAGAAGACACAGGCAATGTGTCCTACTCATCCCCCTGCACACTGAGTCATGTAGCTGCAGCCCAGCTTCCTCCTGGCTCCTGGGAGCCAGCCTCCTTGACTCTGCTGGGCATCCGTGTTTTCCAAAGGGCAGCTTCAAACTTGCCTCCCCTGGGCCTTTGCCATGGCCCTGGGCTCATTACCCAATCATCACTAAATAGGCACGACGGCCTTTGCTATTTCCCTGCTACTCCCAGTGTCCAAACTCCATCTGGAATGAGTCTGAGCCATGACCATGTGGGGAGGCACAGAGCAGCTGGTAGACCATCCTATCTCAGCCTCCTGAGAGAACGAAGCCCCGCCCTAGCTCTCCGACTTGCCTCCGTTTGTGACTCAATTGCCTATCAAGTAACTCTACTAAACAATCGGGTCATCTGTCTATGGACTATTCGGTGATTGGTCCGGAGAGTGGAGCAGCTTCTTGAACAGGCATAAGGACTCAAATGACAAGACAGTTAGTACACGCATTCCACAGTAGGGTGGCTTCAACCAGCAAGGCCTGGATTTCTATCAACTGTGCTGCTTACTGGGAGTCCAGGAGACAGTTAATTAATGTCTCCGAGCCTCCTTTTCCCCAACCCATCAAAAGGCAATGAGGATTCCAGCAAGGTCTTAAGTGTGGGGAAGCCAGATGAGCACTGTGTCTAACAGCTCAGCTGTTTGTCAGTATGACTAGGCCACTGGGCACTCAGATGTGTGGTCTGACATCATCCTGTGGGACGGTTTTAGACTGGGTGATATTAACGTTTTGATAGTAGGTGGAGAAAAGCAGATTGCTCTTCCCGATGGGGAGGGATTTCTCTAATCAAATAAAAGCCCAAATAAAAAGAGGAGAAGCAGGAGAGAATTCTGCCGCCATGGCCTTCGGGCTGTATCACCTCAGCTGTCCTAAGGTCCCAGCTTGCTGAACACAGAGCCTGGGTGTCCCTGCCTTTGCATGAGACTCCTGCTGCCCTAACCCCCTTCCCTGTCTGTGGACACTGATACTGGTCTGGTGAGTCCTGAAAGTGTAGATCCTGCCTGTCCGGTTTTCCTGGACAACCCTGGATCGTAATGCATGAAATAATTGCTCCTGCTTAGTAACCATGGGAGCTGAGTGGTTCCATTATCTGTATCACTGCATATAAATGTGACCTGCCTCTCCTTAGCTCCATGTCTCAAGATGCTCACTGGGCTGTCTTTTTTTTTTTTTTTCTTTTTTTCAGAGCTGGGGACCGAACCCAGGGCCTTGTGCTTGCTAGGCAAGCGCTCTACCACTGAGCTAAATCCCCAACCCTGGGCTGTCTTTTAAACTCTGAGCCCACATGGAGCACACACACATACAATACACACACACACACACACACACACACACACACACACACACACACACTTGCATTGCCTGCACAGCCATATGTCTATATATTTACACAAACAAATGCACACACAGAAACACACACATACACACACTTATATGAACACACACACACATGTAGACCATACATGCACACACACAGACGTGCACATGTACACATGCACATAGGTACATATATACACGGAGACGCTACAGACACACACTGAGACCCACACATACACACATGAACATGAACACATGCACATGGGCAGACCCACATGTGTACACATACATACAAACTCCCACATACACATGTGTATAAGTGTACAAATGTAAACATTTGCACACATGTACATATCCATACAGAAGTTCATACATATACGTGCACATATACAAACAGACCCAGGCTTACTCAGTGCACACACTCAGAGATGGATGTGCACATAACATATGCATGCATATATACACACATGCACATATGCATGCACATGTTCAAATCATTGAGTCAGTTCTGGATCCATTGATAGGAGACAGGGTGCCTTTAGCTGCCAAACATGCACTGTGAATTTCCGCCTCTGGCCTTTCTCCTTTTGGTGGTAAGTCTCTGGTTCTCAGAGCCCTGGAACTCTGAGGTTACATTCAGTCATGTTCCTCCTCCCCCCAAGTCTGCTCTGCTGTGTCTGGAGGGAAAGAAAGCCTGAGCCGCTGGGACAGCTTCCCCGGGCACTGGTCAAAGGGAGACTGAGGGGTTGGGGATTTAGCTCAGTGGTAGAGCGCTTGCCTAGCATGCGCAAGGCTCTGAGTTCGGTCCCCAGCTCCGAGAAAAAAAAAAGAAAAAAAAAAAAAAAAAACAAACAAAGGGAGACTGAACAGAGAATGTGACTGTGGAAAGGTCCCAGGAGCCTGTAGCTCCAGTGATCTCCTGTCATCTCTCATCTCCCACCAGATCCCAGGTGGCCCTCAAAGAAATACTCAGGGCTTAGCTGATCATGGAGGACTGGAGGACCGGGTAAAGCTGAGGAAGCCCAGATGCAGCCCAGCCAGGGGCTCTCACTCAGCCTCAGTCTCATGACAGTCCACCACCACCAAGACTGCGGTGTCCCTTCACAAGTAGCTCAGACCTAGATAAATAGGAAGCCTGAGTGATCCGCGCTGGGGTCGTGCTGTCCAGCTACAAACCCAAGATGTCAGGCATGGGTACAAACCTGTTTCTCATGTTCCTCCACAGAGCTCTAACCGTGGGTCCTGGAGCAGGACTCCAGCGTCTCCTTTAGGACAAGCTTCCCAAAGAGGGCAGCACAGACACAGGCATGTAACAGAGGTAATGGCCCTAATAAAAGGATTGTGTGGGGCTGGAGAGATGGCTCAGTGGTTAGAGAGATGGCTCAGTGGTTAGGAGAATTGACTACTCTTCCAGAGGTCCTGAGTTCAAGTCCCACAACCACATGGTGGCTCACAACCATCTGTAACGGGATCTGATGCCCTCTTCTGGTGAGTCTGAAGACAGCTACAGTCTACTGAAAGAAAGAAAGGAAGAAAGAGAGAAAGAAAGAGAGAAAGAAAGATTGTATGTCCCTAACTGGAGGCAGACCTCCTAGGCATTTGACTTGTGGGAGTTTAGATCATTGCTTGGTCTCTGTGGCCTTGGCTTCCTCATCTGAGACATGGAGTGATCAAGTTGCCTTCATGGATTATTGTGAACATTAAAGCAATAGGTTCCTAGGTTGGGGATTTAGCTCAGTGGTAGAGCGCTTGCCTAGCAAGCACAAGGTCCTGGGTTCAGTCCCCAGCTCCGGAAAAAAAAAAAAAAAAAAAAAGGAAAGAAAAAAAAGGAAAAAAAGCAATAGGTTCCAATGATTTGAAAAAAAAAATGTGCATTGAACCCCAACTGGGAGATTATAGAGAAGCCAGGGGCACAATACACTTATGAGACAAGGATGGTCTTGAGCTGTAACACCCAATGTCACCTCCAGGTTCTTCAGAGTCCCCACCAGCAGGAAGCACCTCACCAAATGGAGCTGCCTTGTCTTAAACTTCCCAACCTTCCTATCTGTGTGCTAAAATCCCCGCGAGGAACGCAGCCTGTGGCATCAGTCACAAGAACAGACAATGGATGAGGTGGCCGCCTGTCGTAAAGGATCAGTGTCAGGATTATTCTTGAAGGACTGCCTGCTCCCTGTAAAGCTCTCCTTCAAATATGAAGGAAGGAAAGAGGGGACATATCTTTCTTTGTGGGTACTGTGTCATCTAGAATACCCACGCAGACCCCCAAAGCACTGTTTCTCACTGAGTGATTTTGTCACCAACAGGGGTCCCGGATTTGTTCCTGTTTTCCCAGCCTGAGATTCATGCCAGTATTTCTAGGCAAAATCTACCTATCAACATAAGATGCATTCTTCTATGGTTGCTAGTAAGAATCACTAATATGGGCTGGAGAAATGGCTCAGCGGTTAAGAGCACCCGACTGCTCTTCCAGAGGTCCTGAGTTCAATTCCCAGCAACCACATGGTGGCTCACAACCATCTGCAATGGGATCTGATGCCCTCTTCTGGTGTGCCTGAAGACAGCTACAGTGTACTTATATATAATAAATGAATAAATAAATCTTTAAAAAAAAATCACAGGGTTGGGGATTTAGTTCAGTGGTAGAGCGCTTGCCTAGGAAGCGCAAGGCCCTGGGTTCGGTCCCCAGCTCCGAAAAAAAAAAAAAAAAAAAGAACCAAAAAAAAAAAATCACTAATATATGATTTAACTCTTCGCTGAGCAACAAGCCCCCAGAAAATCGTGTTTTATTACAATTTAAAACAAAACTTTATTTTAGAGCCAGAGGCTAAGAGCATTTGCTGCTCTTGCAGAAAACCTAGGTTCAGTTCCCAGCACCCAGTTCACAGTAATCTGTGACTCCAGTTCCAGGGGATCTGTCGCCCTCTTCTGGTTGCCTTTGGTACTGCATGCATGTGGTGCACATACAATCATACAGGATCACACATGTATGGGGGTGCATATAGGCGCCCCCTCATTCTCTGAGGGGTACCTCTTGTTTCCCTCTCAACTCTGTGGCCAGAACCCTCACAAACTTTGCCAATACCCCTCAGATGAGGTTGGAATTATCATCACGTCTCTTCTGCACAGTGTTATACCCGGCAGAACCCCACTGTGCAGGGCTCCTGGTGTTGACAGTCATATCCACCCTAGTCATAACAGCTCAGGCTTTGCATGAAGTGGGAGCTTGAAAAGTGTGACTCAAATCCTGCAAATCACTATCCTCATGGCTTTTTGGGGCGTGGGGGGGGGGAAAGAACAGGGTCTCACTGTCCTGGAACTCACTCTGCAGAGCTGGCTGACCTCGAACTCACAGAGATCCATCTGCCCCTGCCACCTGGATGCTGAATTAAGGGCTCGAGCCTCCACAGCCAGCTACCATGGCCTTTTTAAAGGTGAGGAAGAAATCGAAAACCTCCATTTTGTTCAAGGAGTCCTTCTCTGGAGAATGTTCACTTCTAATTAGAGAAGAAGGGGGTGTCTCAAAATAAAGAAATAAAAAGAAAATGAAAAGGAGGGGAAGAGGGCAGCTGGGGCAGTGAGAGAAAGAATTCAGAACAGACACACATGCTTGGGCACTGTGCCAGTCAGGGGTCTCTAGGGGAACAGATCTGACGGAGTGAATTAGGTGGTAAAGGGAGTAATTAGGCTGTTTACAGGCTGTAGTCCAGGTAGTCCAATTGTGGCTGTCTCACCAAAAAAGCTGAGAACGCCGTGGATGTTCAGTCCATGAGGTTGTCTATCTCAGCCTCCCCAATCTGGTGCTGGAGTCTTGGAGAATTCCTGGAGAGCTGTTGGTCTTCAGTCCACATTAGAATCTGGAATAGGTTGAATTTAATACCTCCCAAAGCAAGGGTAGATGAACCTATCAGCAAGAATGAAAGCAAGCAGCCCAAAGGCAAGAGCTTCCTTCTTCCACATCTTTTAACATGGGGATGCCACCAGAAGGTGATGCTGACCTGTAGGGTGGAACCTCCTGCTTCAAAGCAGAATAAGAAACTCAGGCTGGAGAGATGGCTCAGTGGTTAAGAACACAGACTGCTTTTCCAGAGGTCCTGAGTTCAGTTCCCAGCAACCACATGGTGGCTCACAACCATCTGTAACGGGTTCCGATGCCCTCTTCTGGTGTGTCTGAAGACAGCTGCAGTGTACTCACATACAATACACACACACACACACACACACACACACACACACACACACACACACACCGAGAGAGAGAGAGAGAGAGAGAGAGAGAGAGAGAGAGAGAGAGAGAGAGATCGTCAAGTTGATGACCAAGGTCAGCCATCAGCGCACCCCTAAATTTTCTGAGTGTTCAGCTTTAGCAAGTTTTTTCAAGGATCCTACGGTGTATTTGATTACAACTGATCCAGAGGCAGCAGCCAAGAATGACAGATGGACCTAAGTCTAAGAGAGCTGATGTAGTACAGAATCTGAGCAGGGGTGGGGTGAGGATGAGTGGGAACGGGGTTCAGGCCCAGCAACGACACCATCAATGACAGGCAAGTTTCTACTCGTCATTGAGAACCGCTCTTCTCTTACAACCAAATTATCACATAGATTAAGCATATCCCATTTTGAGAACTTTTTCTCATTATTGTCTTTCCAAAGCTTCAAAATAACTTTGACAGTTTTCCAAAGGAGCCCACCTTCAAGAGAAGGATGGAAAAGAAGAATGGTTGGTTTTTCATCACACCAAATGTCTTTGGACTATACATCAGAAATGACTGAATATCGAGAAGCGCAAATTACAGCTGGGCAGTGGTAGCCCCGTGCCTTTAATCCCAACACACTGGAGACAGAGGCAGGCAGATCTCTGAGTTCAAGGCCAGCCTGGTCTACAGAGCAAATTCCAAGACAGCCAGGGCTACACAGAGAAACCCCGTCGCACAAAAAGGAAAAAAAGAAAAGAAAGAAAACGAGAAAAGAAAAAGAAAAATGCAAGTCACAGCATCCACCAGGATCAAAAGCCCAGGATTAACCCGCCGCAGTCATCCGATCCTCCCGCCTGCCATTGCGCTTCCTGCCGCCTTCCACGGACAGCTATTTGACTCATTGCGTAAATAGATATTAATAAACTCACGGATTTCTGTTGTGCCCTTCACCTCAGCACAAGCAAGGCAGGCTTATTGTCTTCTGTTTAATTGGTTTATATCTCCATTAATTCCAGCTTGCACTTCACGGGTCACGCGCAAAGGGCTGCCTGTGTCCTGGATACGCGATTTAGATATTCGGACTTCGTTCCTCCAGGACCGCACTGATCTTGCTCATTAAATCATGTACGGTGGAGCGCTGGCAAAGGAGAGTAAGATGGGGGCTTGCGGGACAGATCTGGGGGTCTGGAGTGTTGCTCAGTGGCATAGCGCTTGCCTATCATGTGTTAGGTCCCATGTTCGATCCTCAGTACAATTAATTAATTAATTAATACAAACTTGCAATTAAGGCAGGAGTGGGAAGGGACAGACTCAGCCTATGGCTGGTGGGGGAGGGTGCTTGCACACATCTTTTATCTCCCCCACTCAGGAGGCAAAGGCAGTTCCAGGTCAGCCTGGTCTACAGAGTGAGTTCCAATACAGCCAGGGCTACGCAGAGAGACCCCGTCTTGAAAAACCAAACCAAACCAAACAAACAGAAGTGGAACAGGAGGCAGCACATGAAGAGAAGAGACTCCTCAGGCAACGTCGTAGCTTCGGAGGTTGCAACCCATGGTCTTTTTGCCCCATTGCTTCTGGCCTGTCAGGAGGCAGGCATCAGAGCAAGCGTCTATAGCACAACTAACCATTCACTGCGGGAGATGAGATGGATCAATGGTTAAGAACACTGCCTGTGGGGTTGGGGATTTAGCTCAGTGGTAGAGCTCTTGCCTAGCAAGCGCAAGGCCCTGGGCTCGGTCCCCAGCTCTGGAAAAAAAAAGAACACTGCCTGCTTTTGCAAACGACCTAGGTTTGATTCCCAGCACCCACGAGACAGATCCTTAACTTCAGTTCCAGGAGATCTGACACCCTCTTCTGACTCTGAAGACGCCAGGCATGTGAGTGGTGGCACAGCCATTCATGCAGGCCAAACATGGATACACATAAAATAAAAATTAAATAAAATATTAAAGCAGCGGAGGGGCCATTCACTCTGTCACCAGGAAGCAAAAAGAGAATGGAAAGATGTCTCCCACAATCCTATTTGGAGAACATCCCTTCAAAAACCTCAAGACCACCTACTCAGCTTCACCTCTTAAAGGTTCCACCTCTTCTCTCCAATAAGGACAAGAGAGCTGGGTGGCCCAGTCTTCAGCACCTGGGCCTAGGAGATACGTGACAGATCTGAGCTGGAGCCAGGACCATGGGCAGCCGTGATCTTACCCACCACAAGGATGGAAATATATGACTCCTCAGAGGACATAAGTACCTGGATACTGTCTTTTGCTTGCCCACCCACCCAAGTTGTCAGCATCCTGCTGCCTTCCTGGACGGCATTTGGATTTGGTTCCTTTTTTTTTTTTTTTTTTGAGTGCAGCTTAGAGCAAGCATCCTCTTGAATGGCTTCCTTGTTGCCCAACAGAGTCCAAATCCTCAGGTTTTTTTTTCCTAACACAGAAATCCAACAATTCCCCACTTCCCAATGAATGCCAGTGCCAACATCCTGCATCTCCAAGACAACCATCCCAGGAGCTTCCAAGAGACTCTCTGAGCATTATGAATCCCAAGAGATCATGCCACCAATCGCCAGGGGGCTGGGATGGGACAACAGGCCCTTAAACTCTGTGAGAACAGCCAATCTGCTTCCCATTAAGTCAAGTTAAGTCAGTTCTAGGGAACTGAGGGGAGGAAGCCGTGAGATCCTGAGGATCTGGAAGTAGTGATGCTGTGGACATCAAAGACACAAGAGAGTTCCACTCCCCGCTTAGCCCATGACTGGGCCTGAGCCCACCGAGGTTTGAAGCTACCCTGGGACTCATCTTTTTGAGCTCTGTGATCTAAGCCAGCTGCTTAGCTTTTGATATTGAAAGTATGGGGGTTGGGTGTCTGACCTTAGATTCTTGCAAGCAGAAGGGACCCTGACACCAAGAGGTGATGTGCACACGCTGTGGTCATGGTAACGCCTCAGTTATTCAGTGAGTAGACTCAGTTGTTCTCCTGTTTACATGCACAACCAAGGTTCATAAGTAGAGGCTGAAACATGCAGGGTGGAAACAATCACGTTTGGTCGGAGGGCATGAAGCCCATCCGGAAGAAGTAAGCCGCGTTTCCGAAGGTGATAGAATTCTAAGTAATACTTTTCAGTATTTAGAAATGTGTCCCCTCCCACTTTACATGCTAGGCAAACACTCTACAGCTGAGCTCTATCCCCAGCTCTCATTTTAATTTTTGATACAGAGCCTTGACTAAGTTTGTCCAGGCCAGCCTTGAACTTATAATCCTCCTGCCTCAGCCTCCCTGGTAACTGGTGTTACAGGTCTGTTGCACCAGGCCCTGCTTCGATACTCTTTTAGCCATGAATTATTTAATTTTCTTAACTTCCTTTGATAGCGTAGGTCTGGGTAGAGGTGCCTTTGGGTGGAAAAGTGAGGGTCTGTGTTGTAGATTGGATCTAGAATGTTCCCCTAAGATCTCATATCAAAGACAGTACTCTGATGGAAACTTTAGGAGGTGGGGGGGCTGACAGTGGGAAGTTAGGTCACTGGAGGCTGTGTTCTTGAAAAGGATCATGGGACTCTGTGGGATGATGTCACAGGTGAGGCAGGTACAAGATAGAACGAGGCCTGTCATTGGACGAGAAGGAAGGATGGGCTGGAGAAAAGTTTGAGGGAAGGGGAGGAGACTGGAAGGGAAAGGAGGAAGAGACAGAGGAAAGTGGAGAAGTTGCCAGGGAGACAGAACATGGAGGCTGATATTAAGACTCCACACTGTACCTTTACAGGTTGTTATGAATGTTCTTAAGCGATGGATGTGTACAGGGTTTTGTATGTTTAGGTGGGCAATTATATCTTATCAATTGGATCAAAGAATATTGGGTTGTGTGTTCTTTCATGTGGAGAATTGAATTTGGGAGAGTGTATGGGACTCAGCGGAATTAGGATGTATATTTCTGTCTTGGTGGCAGCCTGCCTTGGGAACTAGCTAGGTAGAGAGATTGCTGCCAGGCTCAGAGAGAGGCCTTTGGCAGTGTGATAGGGGATGGAGCAAAGCGGGTGAGACGCTTTGATAGCCGGGATTAAGATATTCAGCAGATATCTTGGGGAACTGCAGGGCCGGATCTAGTGGGGGATAAAAGAAAACATTTTACTTTTTATATTTACAACAACAGGACTCCAGCCCCTCTCCCTCTCCCTCAATGCTTTCCTGCGTCCACGCATCTGAAGTTCTATAGGTTCTCACCTTGACCTTCTGTTTCCACACAGGTAAAGTGACCATGCACGGAAACGCCAGCACCGGTGAGTGAAATCAACCTTTTCTCTTTTTAAGCTGACTTCCTCTAGCATTTTGTCACAGTGCCAGAGAGCTGCCCGACACAAGCTGCAGTTGCCAGCAGCTGAGCTGCCAGCTCTTTGCTCTCACTGCTTAGTAAAAGTTAATTAAAACACTCCGTCTTATTTTGCAGATGGCATCATTTGTTCCACTTCAATTTTCTATTATTTTCCTTTGGTGTAAGCATGGGCGTGCGCGTACACACACACACACACACACACACACACACACACACACACACACAAACACCCCACTAAATAGTATATTCATTCATCACATGCTTACTGAAAATGATTTTTCCTGAGTTGGTAGAGTGCTTGCTCAGAATGAAGCCCTGGGTTCAGTCTCCAGGACTCCATAAAACTGGGTGTGGCGGTGCATGCTGGTAATCCCAGCACTCTAGAGGTAGGGGTAGAAGGATGAAAGTATAATGGAAATTAAGACTAGTTTAGGTTACAAGAGACCATGTCAAAACAAGACAAAACAATATGGTGGTGCTGGCGCATGCCTTTGGTTCTAGCACTCGGGAGGCAGAGGCAGGCAGATCTCTGTGAGTTCGAGACCAGCCTGGTCTACAGAGTGAGTTCCAGCCAACAAATAACAACAAAATCAAGAAAAAACAAACTAGAATAAAACACCTACTGGGTTGTGGGTCTTAGCTGAATGAAGCTGGTGGTATACAATGTCATAAAACGGGGTTACTGCCCCTGGGGGCATTCCCTCTGACTTCAGTGTTCCTGACACTATCCCCTGGGCTACATGGCATGGATAAGTACACCCAGAAAAGGCATCTCAGAGCCGACTCTAACACACAACATGTGACGTGAGTCTTGGAAGAAGAGTTAGTATGCCCTCACGTAGGTAAAGACTGAGAGAAAGTAGATAGACCAAGGGAGGAGGCATGGAGGAGCCTGGAGTGCACTGCGTAAGGCACTCAGTTCTCTTGGTTGCTATCATGTGGACTGTGAGTGTGTGTGTGTGTGTGTGCGTGCGTGCGTGTGCGCCTGTGTGTATGTGTGTGCTCGTGTATGTGTGTGTGTGTGTGTTGAAGGGAGAAGATGATGAAGCAGGAGAAATGTTCAATAATCTTCCTTCAATTTCTCATTTATATTGAATGCCATAGATAAGAGGAACCCAGCACTTAAGTGTCTTCAGTCACGGAAATCAGATAAGAACCGCAGCTGGAGAGGTTGTTTTGGTATGAAAGATTAGAAAGATATTGCTCAGGGGCTCGGGAAATAGGCTTGTTTGATTTTTGTTTGTTTGATTGGTTTGTTGGGGTTGTCGTTGTTTTGTCACTGTGTTGTCCAGCAACCCCAGCACCACCACCACCTCCCCTCCTCAGTTTCTCTCTGTTGCCCTGGCTGTCCTGTGTGGGTGTCTCTGTCTTCATGGAAGTCTGTGCCTGTGCATGCAATGCCAGTGGGACCAGAAGAGGGCATCAGATAGATACCCAGGTTACAAGCAGTTGTGGGCTGCTTTATGGGTGCTGGGAATCGAACCTGGGTTCTTCGGAAGAACAACTTGTGAGCTAAATCCCTGAGCCGTCTCTCCAACGCCTTGACTGATTTTTGGTGCCTGGTCTGGAGGAGAGCTCTAAAGTCCTCGATACAGGCAGAAGCAGGACCTTTAAAAAAAGAATGCTGACAGACCTGGTGCCTTATAGAGTGTGACGGGCATGTCGCTTTAAGATGATTCGAAATACGCGTGCGCACAGCTGTTTTTAATGAAGCTTTTGTTTGGAGTGTGTCCCCGTTTGCTTCCGGTATAACTTCCGGCCAAATCATACACATAAGTACTTGAAGGGAACGCCGTGTCCGTGTCCCATAAGCCTTATCAGACTCCATCTGTGAGTTAGTGTCCCACTTCTGATCTCTACTACAGGATTTCAAAATACATAAACCAGCTTACCAGCACCTTGAGCTAAAGCCGTGGCCAGACTCTCTATCCTTAACAACTTCCTGGAGAGCTATGCCCGGGCGCAACAGTGTTGCAGACTCCAAACCCTTACTCTTCCGCACCTGCACCTCCCTCCTCATCCCACTCAAAGTCCATAGAGGCCCTCTGAAGAGCATCTCTCGAAAAGAGTACCCCAGTAAAGATATGCCTCCGGGGGGTTGGGGATTCAAGCGCAAGGCCCTGGGTTCGGTCCCCAGCTCCGAAAAAAGAAGAAAAAAAGATATGCCTCCCGGGCTGGGGTGCGGTTCTGTGCTAGTGTGTGAGGCCCTGAATTCAACCCCCAAGACCTCCTCAAACTTGAATTATATTCTTCTTTTTCTAGAATCTCCGGATGGGTTGGAGACCCTGACAATTTTGGGCCTTGCTTACCAGGCAGTCAGCCCTACGCCTTATGGACCGTGTTCACTGTGAAATTATTTCCCGTCACTCTCTGCCTCTGCGGGCCCCGTGAACACAACAAAGTGGTTTTGGTTCACACATCATACTTTGACCATCTCATTTAGATACACAGCAGAGGGTCAGGGATGGGAAAGATGAAAGCCAGTTCTGAATAAGGAAGCTCACCTACTGAATCCTGTCAAAGGAGATTTTCCTTCCTTTCTTAACAGTGCAGGGGAATCAAACCAAGGACTTTGACCACACACTAAGCATGCGTTGTACCATGGAGCTCTGTCCCCAGACATTTTAAAAAGTAAATTTTTTTCTTATTTTATGTGCATTGGCGTTCTTCCTGCATGTCTGACTGGGTAAGGGTGTTAAATTCCCTAGAACTGGAGTTTCAGACGGTTGCTGGGAATTGAACTCAGGACCTCTGGAAGAGCAGCCCCGGCTCTTAACCACTGAGCCATCTTTCCAGCCCTCGACATTGGTTTGGTGGTGGTGGTGGTGGTGGTGGTGGTGGTGGTGGTGGTGGTGGTGGTGGTGGTGGTGGTGGTGGTGGTGTGTGCGCGCGCGCGCGCTTTGCTTTTTTGATTGGTTTCCATGTATGGCTCAGGGCGACCCGACACTGGAGCCTTAGCCTTCCAAGTGCTAGAATCATCAACCTGTGCCAACAGCTCGTCCCAGCTTTTGCTTTCTAAAATATTCTAAATATTTTATATTAAATAGAATATTTTGTAGTCTAAAATTAGAGAGGCTACATTCACATTTGTATCAATAAATAAAAACGTAAATAAATAAGTACAGCTGTTATATTCTGGGCAGTTCCCAACATACCAACCGGTGTGCTGGAAAACCAGTGCGGTCTTCCTGACTATGAAGAGCCGCCCTAATTAAGGACATCCTGTACTTATTCAAACCCTTTCCCTCCTCCACATACCTCTCTCTCTTACAGCTGACTCCCTCTGCTTGCCCCCTCCCTACAGCAAGCAAGGCACCAATGGAGTTCAGACTCAAGGCCAAGCATTGAGCACTTCTGGGCTCTGGTGCAAGCAAAATGGCTATAAAAAGACATTCAGAAAACAAGGAATGGTATTGCCATTTTGCCTTTAATGGAAGAGTGGCTAACGGTTACAGTAAAAAAAAAATAAAATAAAAAAAAAACTCATTAAAAAAATCCACTGTTTGAATTTTCAGAAATATACATACACTTGAAAGCCAATAAAGTCATTATAAAAATAAACTCTGGATATGGTTTTTTGTTTTTGTTTTTTTTTTTTTTTTTTTGGTTCTTTTTTTTTGGAGCTGGGGACTGAACCCAGGGCCTTGCACTTGCTAGGCAAGCGCTCTACCACTGAGCTAAATCCCCAACCCCTGGATATGTTTTAAAGGAGGAAAGGACCAGTCTTTGTGGCAGCACAAATGCTTAGTGATAATACTATGTCAGTCTGTCTGCAATGGATCAGCCCAGGGTGGAGGCTGCTTTTGCTTTGGAGGACAGGGCTTGCCTGAAGCGCCTCTTCAGGTCCTGCATGTTGGGGGATCGGGGCCGGGGGATGATGGATGCTCTCCTCCGCTCCCCGCTAAGGCTGTGCAGCTTGCTCACTTCTTTGCAGAGATGTTGAAACACATCGCAGACGTCTTCGTAGTTTTCACTAGTAGAAATTTCAAGGAAGAGACTACCCAGCTCATTGGCGAGCTGAAGACCTTCGTGTGTCTGCACCTGCCGGGCATGCAAAAGGTCCCCTTTGTTTCCCACGATGACGACGGGGGCTTTTCCATCAGGGTGGACCTTCCGGATGTGCTGGTAAAGGGGCCGAATGGACTGGTAGCTCTCATAGTCTGTTATGGAATAAACCAGCAGAAAGCCCTCTGCCCACTGCACACATTTGGACAGAGAATCCACCATTTGACCGAGGCTGTCTTGGGCCTGAGAAAGAACAAAATGGGACCTGGTCAAAGATGCTCAAACATGACACCAGAGTAGCCCTTGAAGGAGCACTGGACAAAGAAATCACTAAAGCATAGCTGTCTGGTTCTCCCTAGCTTCTGCGAGAGGCTTTTGACACAGAAAGCCTCAGACAAGTGCTCAACCTGGATTATTTTCTGAGCTGGTCTGGATGTAGACCGGTAACCTAGTTTTTCCGACAGGCAGCCTCCAGTGAACTCCAACCACTTAAGAATAATTACAGACCAAAATGGCTTAGTTTTCAGGGAACTAATTCATAACAAACAAAACCCTGGAAACAGTCCAACATAAATATCTATTCCCAAGCCCATAAAAAAATATTTTTAGCAGTCAACTTCTTGAGAATGTTGCAGAAACAAATTCCTCTCTCTGGGCTCTCCACTCAACCTTTTCCTCCCTAGAAGGACTGAGCAATTAGTTAACTTGCATTCCACAGTGATAGTCAAACCGTTATCTGATTGCAATTACTGGCTTGAGAAAACACCCCCAGCTTTTTTGGGGGTAGGGGTGAGAGGGACAGCCCTGGCCAGGAAGCAGACCCCCTTCCTCCAGAATCCCACCTACTTCTTGCTTTTTTTAATGTAGTGCTGGGAATTGAACCCTGGACTTTCGAGTGAATGCTTACTACTTAGCTGGACCCCTAATCCTACGGCTGTGGTGGACCCCTAATCCTACGGCTGTGGTTTTTAAATTGCTCCTGGATGTGCTCTGAAAGTGTTAACACCTGCCTAGGCAACCCAGGCAAGGGCGGTCAGCTAGGGCTCCCGCTGGGAGGGCGTGGCTCAGCCTGTAATCCCAACACTTGGGAGGTTGAGGCAATACAGATTATAACGAGCCCAAGGCAAACCTGAACTACGAGGCAAGTAATAAACCAGCCAGGGCTACACAGCAAGACACAATCTTTAAAATCATTCATTAAAAGTGGCATTTAAGAGGAAACTAGATCTAACCAACCATTTCTTGCCACCTAGGAGGGCATCCAGCATCACATCCTAACCCTCAGCTCACCCTGTGTCCACACCTGAATATTGGACATGCTGAGACATCTCACTGAGGGCCTGGAGTCAATCACTTCAATGTCAGCTGTAGCTGCACCATACACTCTCCTGACAGTCCTTACCTGGATGCCTCCCGGAGTGTCCTGGATCTGTAGGGAGAGTTGATCCCCCTCTACATAGACGAGTCTCGAATACAGTTTGCCTGTACAACGAGAGGAGTTTGCATTTAAGTTCCCACAGCCCGAACGGCAAAAGAAAGAGAGAAGGGAAGGGAGGGCTAATAGAGTACAAGAGCCAGGGAGCATGAAAACATTCTAACCTGTGTTGGGTTCGTAGTCGCCGATGAATCTCTTGGTCAAGAAGCGCACAATCATTGCTGAAAAATGAAATAGGAAAATCAGCCGAAGAAGGGGTCAAGGTGGTCCAAACTGGGCCCTCAAAGAACAGTAGGCATTCCCCCCAGGTTCCCGGGACAAAGCTCCGCCGCCCCAAAGTGCCTTCCCCGCGGAACAGTGACTGGTCTTGGAAAGACCCTCAAGAGACGCCAACCCCTTCCAGAGCTCAGAAATGGACTGCTGAAGCAACAGGCAGGGGGTCTTTCTGCATCCCGGCATCCCTGCGGACGGGGATCCTCCGCTGTCCCTGGGTGACTTGGCGCGCCTTTGTCCCACTCACCGCTCTTGCCCACACAACTCGCGCCCAGCACCGCCAGCTTAATGTCCTTGGGCAGGAGGTAGTCGGAGGAGGACTCGGGGATGGGCGCTAGCAGAAAGTGCCCAGACATGGTGAGTGGCCGCATGGGCGCGTCCCGAGACCCCGCTGCAGAAGAGCCGGCTGGATACGCGCGGACACAGAGCGAGGAGATGTGGCGCGGCCAGCGATGCAGCCCAGGCTCTGGGATTTTAAAGAGCTCGGGGAGCGCGGTGGCTGCCTCTGGCGCCTCCTTTTCTCCGCCCCTTCCTGGAATGGTGGGAGCAGCGCGCGAGCAGAGCACTGTCATCTGCTGGTGTGTGCACCCCCAGGCTGCCTGATGCGCTCTGCTCGCCCAGCTGCGCGGGTTCCTGCGGATGGAGCCCAGGGGAAGCCTTTACTCAAATTGTATTTGCTGGGTCCTGGAAGCAGCCGCCAGCTAGCCTGGAGCATGAACCTGAGAGTGGAGCTGAGCCATTGGAAGAGCAAAAGCTGCAATTGGCTGGATGTTTCTGGGACAACGCGAAAGAGATCCCTTTTTCGTGTCTTTGATTGTCAAACAGTACCGATGAGAACCCTGACTTTGATCTTCAGCGTCCTGTAAACTTTGTATGTTGGCACACTGGCCTGCTATCCTAGTGGTTAAAAGGTAGAGGCAGGAGGGTCAGAAGTTCTAGGTCATCCTTGTCCACAAATAGGGTTTGAGGTCAAGGCCAGCTTGGACTACATAAGACCCGGTCTCAAATGTAAACAAACAAATAAATAAATAAAAAAAAATTTAAAGGGTACTGAGGGGTGACAGGGCACAGGGCCTAATTTTACTAATTTAATATGAATCAAGGTAATTGCAGTCACTTTCCTGTGAACTCCCTTAGGGGGCAGTCATGCCCACAGCTCAGCATCCAAACCCAGACAACAGCCCCTTTCTCCTGTGAACTGACTCACTCAAACTCAGTGAGCATCCCACCGGTTCTGGCCTGACAGATGAGGCTCCTGGACCTACTTTACTATTCAAATATTACACAGAACTTAACGTTTAAAAGATCTATTTACTTTTGCCGGTGCTCTATCTGCAATGTACAGCTGCATGCCAGAAGAGGGCATCGGATCCCATTATAAATGGTTGGGGGCCACCATGTGGTTGCTGGGAATTGAACTCAGAACCTCTGGAAGAGCAGTCAGTGCTCTTAACCGCTGGGCCATCTCTCCATCACACTTTCTCCACCCACTTCTGTTCTTAATCTACATCAGGCGGTGACAAGCTTGCCTGAGCTGAGAATTTATGAGCCTAATGAAATGATATTGCTCCACCACAGACTCGCTCAAGTTTGGCTCTGCGGGACTGTGGCAAGGCTTGTCCTCAGAGTGGCTGAGTATGGCCCCAAGACAGTAGGTAAGGTTGGACATCTGGAGGCTGGATGGGCAGAATCCATCATCCCTGGTGTGCTCTGTTGGCCAGCATGAACTCAGAAGATGGAGAAATGATGCTCTACCCTTTAATGACAGAGCAGCAAGCCACATAAGAAAAGGGCTGGCACACAGAAAGGGACAGGGTCTAGTTTTGCTGTTCAAAATGCCAATGAATGTGCTTCCTCCCACACACCGAGTAGCCCAAGTCTTGTGAGTCCTCCTTGACCTCAACCACTCCCTTCACATCACTGGTTAAGTTCCATGATTTCTTCTCCTCATATTTCTGAGTGTCTCCTGGGTACCCCCACTCCCCTTCTTTCTCACCTGAAGAATGTTCATGAAGTCAGCTAGAAGAGTCAGCACCTCTTCTTGTTCCTCTCTCAAAGACACAGGGAAATCTCTGCCAGAATTCTTACCTCCATTGTAACTTCTCAGGGTCCCCATCTCCTCTGTTACCAAAGTTGGAATATTTGATTGTTGTTCATTTCCACTGGGAAGAGGTCTTACCATGCATCCTTTTCCACAGCAAGTGGGGATACCTAACATTTCCAAGGAGCCTGCCCCCAGCACTCACATGTGTACACACACACACACACACACACACACACCCCACCACTTGGTTGGCCTTCTGAATGATTAAATGGATGGACATTGACTCTACTGTTTGAAATGGAATGGCCAAAAGTCCCGTTTATGTCTGTTGTTCTGATGATCCTAGAAAAAGATGTTCCAAGAGAGGCCTGCCATAGTTGAGTGGTATAGACTGTAATCTTCTCACAAGGCAATCATCCTCCACAAACGTTCAGTTTAGCCGGAGGAACTTCTGTTCTCCAAAGCCTGTTGAGAAGCTCTGGGGAGGTGGTTGTTTCTTGGAGTCTCTTGGCCTCTCCTTGATGGATACAAGATGGTTTCTGCAGCGTCCAGTTCTCACACAAATAGAGGGAGGGGAGGACTATCTCGCTTTGCCTCTTGAACTATGAAATGAAGTCTTTGGGTTGGGGACTTAGTTCAGTGGCAGAGCTTTTGCCTAGCACACCATTGGGCTTGTCTAGCTTTGGTTCAGAATAAACTAGGAGTGGCGGCTCACACCTATAATCCAATAAATGAGGAGTGGTGGCCTTCACCTATAATCCCAGTACCCAGGAAGCAGAGACAGGAAGATAACAAGTATTCTTGATGATGTTAAACCGGTGGTTCTCATCTTGTGGGCTATCCTTGACTACACAGTAAACTGAAGGCCATCCTGGGCTATATGAGAGCCCGTGTAAAAGAAAAAAAATTGTCCATTACATCTTACTAATCAGAGCAGACAAATAAACGCAAACGAAGGCAAGCAGTGCTCCAAAAGATGGCAAAGGCTGGGGTCGCAATGACTCTACCTTGGGTGCTCATGGTTCCTCCTGGAAGGACTAGAGACACTATTGATAATCATGAAAAATAAAACACAGAGAAGGACAGTTGAGCAGGGGCCAATACAATCTGTCGCAAACACCCTGCAATTCCCTGTGACAGAAATGCAGACTGAGAGAGAGAGAGAGAGAGAGAGAGAGAGAGAGAGAGAGAGAGAGAGAGAGAGAACTGCCTTGATTTAAGCTTGAGGCTAACCTCCCCACTCCTTTACCGTGTTTCCAGTCCCTCTGTTTAAGGCAGAGGTTCTCAGCAGTCATAAGTTCCTTTACAGTTCCTCACGTTGTGGAGACCCCTCCAACCATGAAACTATTTTTGTTGCTACTCTGTAAGTATAATTTTGCTAGGTATGAATCATCATGTAAATATCTGATATGTGACTCCTGTGAAAGGGGTCACAACCCACAGGATGAGAACCACCGGTTTAACATCATTCGCTAAGGAACATTCCAGAGCCTGTTCTCTGCCCAGAGGAAATTATGCCCTCAGGAGTGCTCCTGGCTTGGAAAAGCTTGAAGTGTGTCTCCATTCTCCTTGGAAGGGTTCTTCACATTCAGACTCGAAAAACAGCCTGACCCTTTTGTGAAGACAGTAAGCCACCAAACCAGAGAATTATAAATAGGCTCTCCTGAATCAATGCTGCCTGGGTCCTATCTCGTGTTATATCTGTGTCTAGAATTATGTAAAGCTGTGGTGTAACCAATGGAACAAAGGCAGGCTGGATGGATTTTAGGAAGAGAATAGGAATGCGTGGGCACAAACCCCGCACCAGTCTGTGGGTGTCTAGAATGAGTGTGAAGGGCAGAATTGGCAAACAGTAATAGCAGGTTGGGCAAGCTATTAACCCTTTCCAGCCACATGAAAGCTTAATTCCAGCCCTTCAGTGAGGTTTGCCCAGGGGCCCACTATAGTTGATAATCCCACCCACCATCCAAACTGAGGGTCAATCAATGTCTTTTTTTTCTCTTAGAGACAGTGTTTCTCTATATAGCTCTGGCTGTCCTGGAACTCAGAGATCTTCCTGCATCTGCCTCCCGAGCTGGGATTAAAGGTATGTGCAACAACCACCCGGCTTTACTTGAGAAAGTCCTTAACTGCTGACCTTAGGGGAGCTTTGGAGGCTCTAGCTGTAAGCTTCTCGGAAGCTCAGGAACCAAGCCTGTGCCCTCTACCACGTCCCTCCATTATCTCAAGCACCAGATAACTAAAACCCTCTTTGCGAGGCTGTGCTGGGTGTTGGTACAGAACACAAAAGAACAGCTGTGTTAAGAACTGCTTATCGGACATTCCTGGACGATCCCTCAGATACCCCAGCAGCGAAGGAATTGACTTTAACCCTCAGCTATATATTACTTGTTTACAAAAATTCTTAAACCTTATCTCCCACTCTGTGTGCGTGCTTGTGTGTGTGTAGGTCAAGTCAATCTTGAGTGTTATTCCTTGTTGCTTGTTTTGGTTTGGTTGGGGGTTTTTGTTTTTATTTTGAGACTGTGCTGCCCTGGGATGTCCTAGAACTCACTCTGTACATCAGGCTGCTGCCTCCACCTCCCTGCTGGGATCTAAGGCATGCAAGTGCTGGTGTGATCTCCACTTCAGCAAGTTCTCAAGTTGGTGCTGATAGCTAGAGAACCAAAGAAAAGCAACACATGGTGGGGGCCTTGAGGAGCCTGACAGTGGCATCTGAGAGGCCCCTGGAATAGAAAGCTGGTTGACACTGCCAATTATTATTAGATAAAATTCTAATTTGAAAAGGCTCTAAATGTGTTAACGAGATTTTGGCAACCTCTGAGGATAGTTGCATCAGAATGGCGGAGGTGGGAGCCAGATTTGTAGTGGGTAACCAGAAAAATAGCTACAAAAGGGACCAGAAGACACGAGAGAGACTGGTCTGTCATCTTCCCGAGGCTGTAGGCTTCAAGTCTAGGAAGTAGCAAGTGGAGAGGGACAAGATGGAGTCTGGGGGGCAATCAGTGCACCATGCAAGGGCAGCAGGTTTCAGGCAGCTCTTACTGTCAACCCACTGCCTTCTTCTAACTGCCCTCTTCCTGCACTCAATTATGGGGGATAGGCAGCCAATGAGAGCCCTGACACCTTTGTGCCCTCCCTTACACCCCCAGGACCCTCCCATCTTCCAGGTTGTCACCTCTTCCAAAAGAAAGGCTGTATGGGGGTTGGGGATTTAGCTCAGTGGTAGAGAGCTTGCCTAGCAAGCGCAAGACCCTGGGTTCGGTCCCCAACTCCGGGGGTTGGGGGGGGGGGAGAAAGGCTGTATGGCACTGTCTCCTTTGTCCTCTTTCCCTGGCAGAGTCCAATAAGTATCCCTGACCTCAACAAAAAGCTGGAAATACGTTGATTAAAAATCAGACTCCCCAAGGAAAAGATATATTGGGTCCTAAGTACTATAAAGAATAAAGGAACAGAAAGATAAAGGAGCTTGCTATTTTTATAGGCCGTTAAGAGGCAGTCTTGACAAAATCTGGCCAGAGGTTGAGTAAGGAAAGGGGACAGACCACAGGCATCTATGTAGGACAAGCATTCCAGCAAAGGAAATGTCATGCACAAGGGCTTTGAAGAAGTGTGTGCCCACCATATCAAAGGCACAGCAAGGGGAAGTGCAACCATATCCAAGCTCTGGATTAGAAGTCACTTAATCAGAAAGCCACAGTTTTGATGGTTTTATAGGGCAGGGTCATTGTCAGGATCTAAGTAATATTCCAAGTCATGAAACAGTATCAGCTGGAGAATAGATGTACTTCATAAGGGGTCAGAAAGACACCCCCCCCACACACACACACAAACTGCAAAGATGAAATGAAACTTAAACTCAGTAACAAGGAACTATCAGTTTTCAAAATTTTAGCATATGAGCCTAACTAAAAAGCTTGGGGCAAGCACTTTGTTGCTTTTTAAAGACAGGGGTTTCTCTGTGTAGCTGTGGCTGTCTCGGAAGTTGCTCTGTAGACCAGGCTCACCTAAATTCAAGAGGTGTGCCTGCCTCTGAAATCTGATTGCCACCTCGACCAGGCAAAACTGTTACCTCTTCGTCTATGTAAGTGTACAGTACGCTCAGAGACCCCAAGGCGCTGTTGGAGCCTCTGGAACTGTGCCTACTGATGGCTGTGAGCTATCACGTGAGTGCTGGAAACGGAACCTGGTCCTGTGTTAAGAGCAGCCGTCTCTCCAGCCCCCTTGCTCTTTTCCACTTACCAAAGTAATTCAAGCGCCGGCGGCATTCGCCTTTTGCTCAGACTTGAAGAAGCCCATCTTAAACTGCTGTGCTTCATGTCAGACGCAAACAACTTTTCCTGAATAGGTGTCTTGAAAATAAGTCCCCCTAACCAGCACTTCTCAAACTGTGGGTGGCAACCCTTTGAGGGGGTCCAACATCATTAGGACTCAGAGTAGCAACATGACAGTTATGAAGTGGCAATGAAATAATTGTTATGGTTGGGGGTCAGCACAGCATTGGGAAGGCTAAGAGCCACTGCTCATGTGAGTAACCACTTATGCCACTTCACTAGCCTTCCTGAATGGGGTTTCTCCTCTGGTCCGGGTAAATCATAAATCATGTACATGTACAAGGACATCTAGGAATCCTTCACTCTGGTCCAGTGTACTCAGGTTACTGACAAGATACCAGGACTTCCTGGCAAGGAACAAAGCATCCTTAAGTCTCCAGGTCTTTCTACATACCAGGGGCAAAATGGTAACAACTTCAGAGAAACAGTAGTTTTGCAAAGCATAGCAGAAATTAAGACCCCAGTTTCCCCATGACAGGCATCATGTCTCAGTCCTACCATATTGCAGTCTTCCAACACATACAACTCAGCAGCCCTCACATTTCAAATGAAGATAAAATTGTACACCCTTATCAGATGAAGAAATGTTGGCACTGCCAGCCATAGTGACACACACCTTTAATCCCAGCACTTAGGCAGATGTCTCCTCCCACCCCCAGCTGGGGACCGAACCCAGGGCCTTGCGCTTCCTAGGCAAGTGCTCTACCACTGAGCTAAATCCCCAACCCCAGGCAGATGTTTCTTAAATTCAAGGCCAGCCTTGTCTACAAGTCTAGGACAACCAGGGCCAGTTACCCTAGAATATTCAAGAGAATATAGGGCAGGTGTTTGCACGCACACGGACAGCCACCACCTAGGTGCACTGCACTTATGTACCCTGTCAAACGTAGTAGCCAACAACTGCAGAGCTTCAAGCTGGAGACAGTAAATGTGTCTGAAGACCGAGGCTTTCTTGAGGCAGTGTCATTAGGTAACCCTGGCTGACCTTGCAGCTTGTAATCTGCCTGCTTCCTGCATCCTGGTAAGGTGTGCAGGTATCACAGCAGCATGCTGGGTTTTTTCTTTTTTTTTTTTCGGAGCTGGGGACTGAACCCAGGGCCTTGCGCTTGCTAGGCAAGTGCTCTACCACTGAGCTAAATCCCCAACCCCAGCATGCTGGATTTTCAAGTATTTTGCTTAGATTTGGATGCTGCTGAGGGATTCTGCACTTGAGGAAAACAAAGCCTACAGTTGACAACTCAAGGGCTTTTAGTGTCTGAAGGAAAGCAAGCCCCATAAATGTAACAGACCATAGTGTCTGTGAGTGAAAAAGAAAAACATACCAAAAGACCAAGGCACTACCCTTGGGAACTAGGGAAAAAGTGGCTCTTAAAAACCATCCCTAATAAAAGGGTTGAAGCTTTTCAGTGCATTTAAGTAATTCTAACAGAATCACAACCAGGGACTGGGGTGGGCATCCACAGAGACAACTAAGGCAGTTCTGTGGTTTGTGTACTGGACATTTGTGTACCCACACTCACACCATGTGTACACAGACAGGTAGCAAGAATGTTAGTTCCACTGCCTATGAAGGTCGTCAACGGGACTTCACATGCTGTTCTAGAACAGGATGTTAGCAGCCGTGTGTTTCACTAAGGTAATAAGAGTACTTCTAGAGAACCCACCCTTACCTTCACTGTCCAATTTCAGTATAGCTGCCAGAGTATAAGGAGCTACCAGTTTGGCACTGCAAATTCCAATCCTGGGTTACAACCTAAGCACTGCCAAAATGGCCATCAGAGAAGCAGAAAGGCAGCCAATTAGACTCCATCTTTAACACTCTGTGGTGACATTTATTAAATGCACCTGTGATATACAGCCTGAAAGAACACCAGAAAGGTGAGCCCAATGCCAATTTGTCCTTGCTCTTTAGGTCAGGAAAACAATCAATGCTTTTTCAGCAAGTAGTACAAAATGTCTGTGGCCAGCCCTGTCCTTGGCTTGGTTTTGTTTGCCCGCTCTGGAGAATTCAGTCTTTGATGTGGGAACCACACCAGGCACGCACTCGCTGATACTCCACCTTGGGACCCTCACATGCTACTATGCAAGTCCTGCAGGGCTAGAGCCGCCTGCCTCGGCCTCCAGGTGCTAGTTTAGAGCTGCGCCACCATGCCTGGCCACAAACTAATTTCTCTCAGCTTTCCCCTGGTGATTCAGAACTAGGGTACATATTTTGTAAATATTCTAGACTACTTTCTATTCAAGAGTATACTTTCTGCACACTAAGCAGTATCATTTAGAAGAACAATTAGTAAAATCTGAACAGCAAAGACAATGAAAATTTGCTTTAACATTTTCTTTCAGGGAGAAGACACCACACTTCAACCTAAGGAGAAGACTTTGCAGTTCAGGTTCTTTATTTCCTTTGTATACATTAGGCCATGAATTCGTATGGAATGGGCTCCAGCAGCTCAGGCTCCTTTCCGTTAGTCCTCACAAAGTGGGCTTCTCTGGGTGGCGCAGGCTGGTAAAGGAATTATGGTAAAGTTTAGAGTCCTTTGGAATTAACAGGCATTCAATTCTTAAACTTATTAACAAAGTGAGCAAAGTCTTATAGATTCCTCAACTTCAACATTAATAAATACCGCCAAGCCGGCTCTCACCTGGCGCTTCAGCTGAACCCAGGTGCCCTTCTCTTTGGCTTCCTTTTTCTTCTGATCGTTCTCCTTCACCCGCTTCAGGAAGCTGTCTCTGCTCTTTGAGTGCTTGATGTGCTCAATCCGCACATTGATCCTCTTGGCCAGAATCTTGCCTCTGGAATGACCAAAGACCAATAAATTCTAAGTGCTTCATTCAGAAAGACAGCAAAAATGTACACTAACGTACACTAACACTTCACTTAAGACCAACATGGTGACATGTCAATCATTCTCACCCAAAGTTAGAGGACCGTAGAGGATACCTTAGTTGCTTTTCTGATGAAAACAAGCCCAAAAATCATAGTAACTTAGCCCCAGTAGGCTAAGCTTGTAATGAAGTTTTAATGCTATAAAAACCAGTACCAACCACACTCACAGAATCCTCCCTCCCCAATGTCAATGTTTCCCCTGACAGGTTACAAGACAAACACTTAAGTTTGCCTGAGTTTTAAAAGGTTATTTCCTTTGCCCCACTTGAATGGCCAATGAAGACATTAAGTCCAATTGGCAAAGTGAAAGGGGGTGTTTGACCAACTCCTTAGTTACAAAGAAAGGTGTTGTACTCACTTAACTTGCTTGTTCACAATGATGCCCACGGCATGCTGGGTGACATTGTAGACTCTTCCGGTTTTGCCATGGTAACACTTATGGGGCATTCCTTTTTGAACAGTGCCCATTCCCTAGTCAACAGACAAAGCATTACTGCAGCAATCCCTCCTTCCAAATCCTTGTAACTAACCAAGGCCCCCTTTCAAGGTCAACTCAAGAACTCTCAGAGCCGGTGAAATGTGGTTTTCACATTGCATCAAGCAATCAAATAGACAATCATCATTAAGTTCCAGAGCACCAGAATATATTCAACTACCCATCACAGAATGTAGACTTCACTGGGGTTTTCCTTTAATAATGAATTTTGTCTTCAGATGGGGTCTAACTGTATAGACCCACCTGGCTTTAAAACAAGAAACCTGCCTTCCCTTGTACCTGAGAGCCATCTAGGCTTAAATACATGAGCTACCACTCTCAATTTCTAATGTTATTTTTAATGGTATCTTCTACCCCCCCCATTCTGTGCTATTAACTTCAAGTAATTACATCAGCATTCCTAACTTGTGGTGCCTTTTCCTAACTTACCTTGATGTCTACAATATCACCCTTCTTGTAGATTCGCATGTATGTGGCCAAAGGAACGACTCCTGCAACAGGAAAAAAAGAACAAAGACATGTACACTTTCATGAGGGTACCAATTTTCAACACAAAGTATACGTTTAGTAGTTATATACACTGTAAAGGACGATTTTTTCCTACAAGCAAAGCCAGTCAAAGTAAGACATGCCACTTCTTTGCAGGGTGAGCCTGCAGACAATTATGAACTATGAGATGCACTTCTCCTTATGGCAGAACACAAGCGAATGCTGCTAACAAGCCACCATTTAACAAGCTGGGACACAGATAAATGCAATCATAAGTATCAAAGAGGATCGTGCCACTTACCATGTTTCCTAAAAGGTCTAGAGAACATATACCGAGTACCCCTCCTCTTTCCTTTTGTGTTCGTCATTTTGGCGAGTTACTGAAACCAGAAATAACAATTCAAATTTAATGTTAGCACTGTCCCATTAACCTCCTTCCAGTGTTTACATTGCCTTTTAAATTTATCAGGGGGATGTCACACAGAGCAGGCTCCCTCAACCTCATGAAGCACTAGAATTAAAGATGGGTGCCCACTATTCCTCTTAGCAGAAGAGCCCAAATTCCGTCATTAGAACCAGCAGGGCTGTATATTAAAACTTAAGCCAACATACTCATTATCTTCATGTAAAAGGGTCTAGAATGCCAAGACAATGAAGCCTACAACTCCAGGATAACTTGGAGACCACCAAACTCAGCCTGATCTTCGATGCTAGTTTCATTTTTACCAACCTAGTTTTCTATCAAAACTCTTAATTCCACACTTCCACTTGCTAATGTATTAGGAAGCATGTAGAGAAAAACCAGATTCCCACCAAATTTAATGCAAGCCCCAATGCTCTCTGCTACAAAGAACACTTAAGCTCACATTCCTCCCTGAAAATAGACTAGTTCTATAGGCAGCAAAGAGAACACAGAACCCGCAGATTTTTGGCACAGGAAGACTAAGACTACTCAATTGGCAGCTAATTTAGCACCGTCTAAGAACTTACCAACTACACATACTTAGAGCCAGATCTTGTTTTCCCACGAACCAACAAGGTTGGATTACTCCAGTCATACAGGGCAGAAATACCTGCCATTCCTAACCAACAAGGGAAGCCCCAAAGCATGGTGTACTAGGTAACCAACTGACCTTGCAGCCTTAATGTTACCTTCCTTCCCTACTCTCGTCTTCTAAGGGCCAAAATTTGCAAATTGCTAAGTGTTTCATGCATCCGGAGGTGGGATCCCCATTACATCTATATCATTACCAGGCTGACCCGGCGGGCACCCTTCTCGCCCTAGCCAATTCCAGGATTGTACACACCCAGATATCGTTAAGACCCAGAATCGTAAGTCCTAACCCAACAGCACATGCTCAAGTTTGGAGTTAGGCCGATGCCCGGCAACCAAGACTGGGCCAGGCCCAGTTACCCCGGATAGAAGCCCCCTAGCACACGCCGCACAGGGGAGTGGCCTCCAGACAGTCTCCCCACGACCCTAACAGGCAGTCTCCGCGGCCTGGGCTCCTCACGCAGCGTGTGCGGCGCCTAAGACCAGAGAGCCACGCGCACACCAACCTGGAAGATGGCTGCCCCGCCGGAAAGGAAGAGGGAGGGGCTGCGCGCTCTTACAAGGCCCGCGGGCTGCCCACGGCGCCGCCTGAAGAGAAACGGCCGGCCTGAGAGGATCTTCGAGAGAACCTCCATCGCCCCGATAACCTAGAGACTCCGTGAGCATGCTCTCCTTTGCACAGATTGAAGACAGCAGGCCAACAGAAACTCACACAGGCATCGTGTTAAACAGCCCAGAATGGGGCCCTCGCGGGCTTAGAGCCAGACGCGACTTCCGTAGCGTGCTGACGTTACCCTGCGTCATGTGACGTGAGGGACCGCCTCTCCTCTGTCTTGTCCTACGTTCTGTGGTGCGCTGCGTCTTAGTGTTCGTAGCGTGAGTCGCGTAGGCAAACAGTTACGTGTGGACAAAAACCTTGTCTGTGTGTATTTCAAGTTTTTCTCCAGAAGTTGTTAAACAACGCACCTACTAATATGTTAAAGTTTGAAAAGCCATGCATGGTGCGCATGCTCATAATCCCAGCCTTCGGGAGGCAGAGGCAAGAACATCTTCCTAAATTTCGAAACTGTCCTGAGCCATATAATTGAGACCCTGTCTCAAAAAAATCCTCATTTTGGTTTCCCTTCCTCTTGTATCTGTAGTTTGAATCTGTCCAGACACTCGCCTATCTTGATTAGTGTATATTAACTGTACAAAATGATAGGTTAAGGCAGGCATGTGTGTGTGTAAAATACTCTCATCATATTCACCCCCGTTAGCCTCACTTCCCTTCCTGACTGCCTCACTGGCTGTAGATAAGGGTGTTTATTTAGTCAGTCATATTGGACGCAGTATTCCTAATAATTTATTGGCAAAACCGAATTGGATATTTGAAACGCCCGGATAATAGACGAGGACTTTGAGAGACGGACGTTTTTATAATAGCTATTGGAATCCTCGTTGCACTTATGCAATAGTCCCCCCAATGTGCTGGTTCAGCCAGGAGATCTCTGATCTTTACTCTGGACTGTATAGTGTTGGGACCGAGCTGATGAGATTGCTGTCCAGCCTTGCTCAGGGAGAGCCTGATGACTGGAGTCCGCTCACTTCCCGCGGCTTCTGCCTGCTTCCAAGCCTCATCCTTGAATATTTATGAACTCTGAAAAACCACTGTATCCTGCTAATAAACCCCAATAATAAATTCATTAAAATCCAGTGAATGACATGTCCAGCCAGGGTTAGGTTTTGTTGTTTGAAATCCCATTCATTCATGCTAGCTGATGACCGTCTAATTGGAAGACTGTGGGATAACATTGAAGCCCCATCTCAGAGTGTGTGAAAAACATAACTGATTTAATTAACCAGGGGTTTGCAAACTTTAATATCTATGACCAAATTATGTACAGTTGCTTATAATTAATTTTTATCTTGGTCATAGCAAAATTTTATCCCCAAAGCAATTTTTTGTTTGATTTTGAGATAGAGTCTCATTATGTTACTATGACAGATTTGAAACTTAGAGGATTCTGCCTGCCTCTGCTTCCTGGGTGCTGAGATCAAAGGTGGACACCACCATATCTGGCCCAGTTTTTCTGTTTTTTTTTTTTTTTTTTTTTTTAGCATATTGCTTACTTGAGTTGATTTGGGTTGAGTGTAAACAAAATAATACTAGTGCTAGCCTAAGAGTTAAGAAGATGAAAATGCTATACAAAAATGAATACCAGAATGAAACATGTTCTTGCTCTGGGCCATTGTTTTAGACCTTACTCATTGTCTGTGATGTGTGTGTGTGTGTGTGTGTGTGTGTGTGTGCACGTGCGCACGTGTGTGTTAGCATGCCTCTGTGTATATGCACATACATATTCAGGTATATAAGTTGAGAGTTGCTAATAAGCAACTAGCATAAGTTGACTTAGGCTAAATATTCAGACCCTCAGTGCACAACTGGATGTTTTGTTATTTTGTCTTTTTTTTTTTTCAGAGCTGGGGACCGAACCCAGGGCCTTGCGCTTGCTAGGCAAGCACTCTACCACTGAGCTAAATCCCCAACCCCACAACTGGATGTTTTTATACTAACATTTTTAAGCTTCATAACCTGTACCTGCAGTCAATATACAAAATGTTTCCTAGTCAATCTACTCTCTCATCAGAATCATGAAATAGCCTCATTTCTGATCTCTACTTTCCATTATTTCTTTTGTCTCTTTCTTTCTTGAAACAAAGGGGCTAGAGAACTGAATCTAAGGCACGGTGTATGCCAGACAAGCTCTGTGAGGCTACACCCCTGCTCAGTATCCCGGGTTCTGTAAAAATATTGTTGTTTAACTGCATGTACAGCACCATATTTATGTTCTTTTTTTCCTCTCATTTTTTATTCTACTTAGTGTTTTCGATATTCGGTCGAGTTGCACGTGTCAGTAGTTCAACACTTTTTAGCGTTAACTAGTATGGCACTGTATGGATATACTGAAATGTGACTTCATTCCTGGTCTTTTGACTAAGATCGGGTAAGGTACATGACAATTTACTTTTCTCTTGATAAAAATTAAATTATTTGTTCTCTCTCTTAATAAAGCGCAAGTTTTCATGAGCTCGTTCTTACTTCTGTTGGGGTGATAGGTAGCAAGTACATTTCTGGTCATATATTAGGCCTTTACTTCATTAAAGCATTCCAAAGCAGCCCAAAGGGAACCCCAGCTTTGTTTATTTAGCACTCTCCTCTGAAGGAGTGACCATATATGCACTTTATTATGATGAAGGGGTCTCATTAAGTCTCTCAGGCTACTTTGAACTCTTGGGCTGAGTCATCCTTTTGCCTCAGGCTCCCCGGCAGCTGGGCTATTAAATTCGCTACTTTGCCGTCCACAAGAAATTAATTAGTACTGCAGGTTTCTTATTTGAGACAAGGTCTCAATATGTAGATCAGGCTAGCCTCAAACTCATAGAGATCTTCCTGCCTCCACCTCCCTGGGGCTGGTCTTAAAAAAGCGTGCTCCACCACCTCTGATTGTTTGATTTATCGTTTGTAAACTATTGGTGATCAAAGACCTCATGTATTAGTGTTCTTCCACTGACCTCTGTCCCCAGCTCTGCCACGTTTAAAAATAACTGTGTCACCAGCTCCATTGTACGAATCTGCAAACCAAAGTTTTTTCCTGAGCTCCTCATGATCGATTTGTCTCTATGTAGTAAGTGCAAAAATTCACATTTCATTGGGTATTTATGAGCATCTAGATTCAGTCGGGTACTGTAACACAAGATGAGGTTACAATGGCAGGGAGACTGGCAGGAGAGAAAGGTAAGCTCATACATTGTCCCAGGTGACCTAATAGAAGAGACCGAGTTTGAGCATTGAGGAAACTGGTGTTCCTGGATTGGAGGAAGTGAGCCAATGAGGAAGCTTCACACAGAGAGTCTAACGTAATGAAAGGTCAACAAAGGCAAGTGGAGTTCTTCCGGCAGAAAGAAAGCTTGTGAACAGACAGAGAGTCAGATCGCAACTTGAATTTTCAGAAAAATGAAATCACCTAATAACTACAGGAAGGAAGGTGAGCAGTGAGAGGTGGCTCCCCCAAAGCACGCACCAGCAGACTTGACTAAGACACTAAACCAAACACAGCTGTGGACTGGCGGTGTAGCTGAGTGGGGCAGAAACTGTCCTAGCATGCAGAACATCGTTTGTCCCAGCACTGGAAAAACAAAAACAAAAATAAAACAAAACAGTTTAGGTCCTGAATATAAATCTACATCTCTGTGCAGTATGCATTTGCCTCATGACGTATGAAGGACTTCATAAAGAATTATTTGAGGGGTTGGGGATTTAGCTCAGTGGTAGAGCGCTTGCCTAGCAAGCGCAAGGCCCTGGGTTCAGTCCCCAGCTCTGAAAAAAAGAAAAGAAAAAAAAAAAAAAAGAATTATTTGATGAGCCAGCTGGTGGCACAGGCCTTTAATCTCAGCACTTCGGAAGCAACAGGCAGATCTTTGAGCTTGAGGCCAGCCTGGTGTGTGTGGTACCTTCCAGGACAGCCAGGGCTAAACAGAGAAACTCTGTCTCAAAACAAACAAACAAGCAAAAGAGTTTTTTAATGTGCGTGTATGAATGTGTACCTGAGCGTGTGTGTGTGTGTGTGTGTGTGTGTGTGTGTGTGTGTGTGTGTGTGTGTGTGTAGGTAGTGCCCCCCCAGAGGACAGACAAGGTGGTAAGATCCTGTGGAATACAGAAAGTTGTAAGCCACCATTGGGTGTTGGGAATTGAAACAGGGGGTCCTCTGCAAGACCACTGAGCCATGTCTCTAACCCCAGAAGGATGATTTAAAAAGTGTGTTTTCTTGCTACTGCTGCTACTGCTCCTCCCCTCCTCCTCCTCCTCTTCCTACTTTTTCCTTCTCCCAAAGACATTGGCCATCAAGATAGAAGATCTGTCCTCCATGTCTAAGGCTCTATCTAGGCCCTGTTTGAGGGTCTTTCCTCTTTTTTCTGATTGCCCTTTATCCTGGGAAGAGGAACAATCAGTGGAAGGATTCTTGCAGATAAGAACTGAGGAGGATGTCCATGTGCTGGCACATAATTCTAATTGGGTGGCTGAAGCGGGGGGGATCGGGACTACAAAGTCATCCTCAGCTACATGGAAGCCTCAAGCCCATCCTGGGCTACACGAGTTCCTGTTAATGTGTGTACACACACACAGAAGGGAGGAAGGGTTTCTGCCGTCTACACAAAATTCTCATCTTCAGCAAAATATTCCTGAAATTATAATCAGCGAGGGGGAATAAATGCTATGGATAATTAAAAAGCATATCATTAGGAATATTTAAAAAATTAGTTAGGGTTGAAGAGATGGCTCAGCGGTTAAGAGCACTGACTCCTCTTCCAGAGGTCCTGAGTTCAATTCCCAGCAACCACATGGTGGCTCACAACCGTCTGTAATGGGATCTGGCGCCCTCTTCTGGTGTGTCTGAAGACAGCGACAATGTACTCACATACATTAAATAAATAAATAAATAAAATCTTTTTAAAAATAGTTAAATAAGCACCCTTTTCCCCTCTGAAGTTTTCATTTTCAATCTCAAGAAGCAGAATAATAAAACAACTAAAATATTGTTTTAAAAATCAGCTGAACGCAGGAAGGCACGAACAGGCTCGGAAGCAAGTAGCTGCATGTTCCAGTTGAATCCCGTCCTCTAGACCCATCCAGGATTGTCTTCATCTGAATGTTTTTGTTCCTGAGTCCTGTGCTCTGTTTCAGTGTCAAAGCTGTCTTCAGCTTTCTTTGATTCTAAGGTGAGGGCCATGTGAGGCAGAGCTAATGAAATGGTCAGGTATTGGGGACCATAAGTATGTAGAAGCAAGGAGGACAGTTGGGGAAGTAACTGCTTTGGCTGAGGCCCTACTGTGTGCAGGGAGTAGAACATAGATGGAGAATGTGGCAGGATGTGTTGGTGGTTTGTAATAGCTGGGGAGCATCCCTATGACTAGTAACCATATTCATTTCCAGTGACGTTGTCTGTTTCCCCTCATAACCATCATCTGAAGCTATACACCTGTGATGTGTAGCAATCTCCTCCAAATGAAAGTGTTCCATCAGGGAAGGAAGCTCTTAAGATTCAGTATATCCAAGCCAGGGAGTGGTGGTGCACACCTTTAAGCCAAGCACTTGGGAAACAGAGACAGGCAAATCTCTGTGAGTTCCAGAACAGCCTGTTCTACAGAGCCAGTTTTATTGGGCTACATAGAGAAACTCTGTCTTAACAAACAAGCAAACAACAAAGACTCAGTACATCCTCAAGACTCAGGAAATTCTGAAGGGTGGCTTGTTAAGACTCAGGAAGTAAACAATTAAAAAATCCCAGGAAGTCCCTAAAACTGAGCCATACCTCCTGCGTAAGACCCGTACCTCCTCAACATTGTATAACTGGTAAAGACTACTCCCGAGAATCAAGACAACTGAACTGTCTGGAAGAGATTCCCTGTCCTGTCTGAGTTGCCTGTAAGTTATGCAGAGAGCTCTATGGTTCCAGTTCTGGGGTGGGCTTCGGTGATGCAGTTGACTTTGGGTCATCCCTGCTTCTGCAAGTCACCCCTCACCCACATTCCAGGAACTAACCCCAATAAACTATTGGTTCACTGAATTGGATTTCTGTGGTATTATTCTTTTGGTCTCTTGTCAGTTCCCTTCTTGAGGTGAATAGATATCTGTGCTGTGTCTCCCCAGGAAAAGTGTCCCACAGCAACATGTCTTCCTGGAAAAGTCAATCTTTCAGTGTGAGAAAAAAGGCAGGCACACACACTGGTCCACATACTTACTTCATACAGGTGGGAATACTGATACAATTTGCTTTTGTCCTTATCCTGATTGACAGATGGATTGATTATGGAAACTCGAATTGAGAAGTTTCTGGGGCTAAATTCCAAGTTCACTGAAAATCAGTGATTATAAATATTTGACATGGCCAAGGATAGTGGCTCACGCCTTTAATCCCAGCACTGGTGAAGCAGAGGCAGGTGGATCTCTGAGAGCTGGAGGCCAGCCTGGTCTGGAGGCTAACCTGGTCTACAAACAAAGTTCAGGACAGCCAGGGCTAGTTACATGAAGAAACCCTGCCTCGAAAACACCAAAAATAAGTAAACAAACAAATATTTGACATAAACTGACATAGCCCACACAGGGCTAGCTGTTATTCAGAAGAAAGTTGAGAATGTTTGTTGACTGGTTGGTTTCAGCTTTATTTTGCTTTTTGGGTGAGTCTCTGACCCCAACATGCATGCTTCCTTAGTGGTCTTAGACCAGCAAAATGTTCCAGGAACCGGGATTTATAAGCTCATTTCCATTTCTCTGCGTGAATTCTAACAGATTTTAGTGCAGCCTTGCTGATTGCCTCAGGCTGGACGCTAGAGGGTTTTTGTTTGTTTGGTTTGTTTGTTCTTTGTTTGTTTTGTTTAAACTTGGATTTGTCCTGTAAACATGCTGCTTTAAAAAAAAAAAGTTGTTATTTTGAAAGATTATTATTGCGTAGCCCAGGTTAGCCCGAGCTTGAAGTGTCTAACCTCTGCTTTCCTAAGGCTGGATTACAGATCTAAATGCATCCTATTCCCACCTTACTTCGATGATTTTGGCATATCTTTAGACATTTAGAAAAAGTGCCCTTAATCCAACCAGCTCTGTGTGAGGAAAGAAGAGGAATCTAGTCGTTGCTATGCTTATTTAAACTTCTTATCTGGGGGACATTTTCCAAGAGAGATCCGCAGATGTTTTCTCAAGCTTGTGTTTCCAGTCGCTGTGTGAAATTGTGAGCAGTTAGGATTGTGTGTACTGACACTAGAAGATTTCTGCAGATGGCCTCTGCCTCTGAGCGATCATTCAGGTACGGGCTGTATTTTAACAGAATAAAAAGAACGTGGGGGAATATTACTTTGGCCGTCATACTGGCTGAGCAAAAACGAAACTTTAGTGTCCATTAGAGAAATCACTCTGCCAAAATTTGCTGTCATGCTAGGAAATTTTGAAATAGCCTCCTTTTTGGAAACAGACGGTAGTCACCACGATGACCACAGTGGCATCAAAATATTTCTGTAAAATAATTGATACCAAAATCCCTTTAGGGTTTTAGCTGGAATTTGTAGCTGAAGCAGACCATGGAGTGTCTAAGCAGTTGTCAGACGTTAATACTTAGTTCGAGCCACACCTGCAGCCTCAGAGGGTGGGATCGTGCTGCTAGCTGTTTTCTTCAGACTGACTTTAAACCATCCATGATGCTTGAATTTTGCCTTTGGATGTACTGGTTACTTCTTGGCACCAGATCAACTGGCTCTGGAATCACCTAGGAGACACACTTCTGGGTGTCTGTGTGTCGGCAAAGCTCTTACTGAGAAGTCCCATCCTAATGAAGGAGGGGCCATCCTACGATCTCAGACGCCAGACTGAAGAAAAAGGGACAAAGCGGGGCTGGTGAGATGGTTCAGTAGGAAAAGCGCCTGCTGCCACACAAGGTCAATGACCTGAGTGTTTCCCTGGGACCCGTGTAAAAGTGGGAGGAGGAAACTGACTCCACAGAGTTGGCCTTTGACCTCCACACATGTGCCATGGCAAGCATGCACAACACACACACACAGTGCCTGGCTGGTTTAGATGTAAGGAAGTCACCTCTTTTTGTCAAGTCTTCCCCACCATGATGGGCTCCTCTCAAACGGTGACCCAACATGCCCTACCCTCCCTGAACTGCTCTTGTCATTTCAGTCAAGGCAACAAGAAACTAATACAAAATGGTGATGCTTAAATGTTGGGTTTTTGTGATACCCTGAAAGCTCACGTTTTCTTTTTTTCTTTTTTTTCCAAGCTGGGGACCGAACCCAGGGCCTTGTGCTTGCTAGGCAAGCGCTCTACCACTGAGCTAAATCCCCAAACACCCCCCCACCCCCACCCCCACCCCCACCCCCACCCCTGCTCACGTTTTGATTGGAATGATCCCATTTAAATTATCTCCTAACATTCTGTTTATATTTTATTTGGTCTAGAATATTCTTGATACTGGTAACACTTAACAGGAAGCCTCCTGAGACAGCGGCCTGACTCCTCAGAAAAACCATGCCATAAGAAGGGGTGTTCTGGGGCTGGAGAGATGGCTCAGCGGTTAAGAGCACTGACTGCTTTTCCAGAGGTCCTGAGTTCAATTCCCAGCAACCACATGGTGGCTCACAACCATCTGTAATGGCGATCTGATGCCCTCTTCTGGTGTGTCTGAAGACAGCTACATGTACTCATAAAATAAATAAAGCTTTTTTTTTTTAAAGGGGTGTTCTGTCCCTATAAGATTGGCACTTTGTGTCTGTGCAGTATAGACACACACATATATGAATATATTACATACATATATTTAGGAGGAGAGAGGACTGTGGAATGGAAAGAAAACGATCTTGCCCAACTGGATTAATGTTAGTGTGGGGCCATTTTTAATGCCAACTTTGGTCTTGTTGAGAAATTTTCATTCACTTGTTGCAGTCTTACCAGGATGATCAGCTTGTGGGGCGGGGAGGGGAGGGGACTCTGCTCAGTGGCTGGAGTCCAGCAGCACTCGTGACGCACTGACTGCTTATGATGGGTGCTAGGGGTTCAGATGACAGACGAATCCTTGTGCTCTTGAAGTTTCCCTTCCATGGAGGGTAGTCAGTGATACATAGTCCAATGTTGTTTATAACCTTTCCTCACAATATGTGTGTCATGGAGGGTGGAGGCAGGGGCTAGAAGAAAGCGGAAATTACAAATCCCGGTTTGTACGGTATCCAGGGAAGACAGAAGGGGAAGGGGCTTATCCGCAAAGATGTGAGAAAGGGAGGGACAGAGGCTCGGAAGAGGGCCGAACCAGCCGGGAGATCAAGCGAAGGTTGTGTGGGCGTGGCCAGGATAGAGAGGGCGATAAGAAAGCACTTTCGTTACTGTTTCATTGCTTGTAGTTTGAGGGTTCAGTCCGTCATAGTGGGAAGGCGGTTCTCAGCTGCGGTGGAGGCTGAGATGCTGGCCACATGTGTCGAAACTCAGGAAGCCGAGGGAGATGGACGCTGATGTTCAGCGTTTAAAAAAAAAGTCAACGAAGAAAACTTGATGCAAACAGTTTTAGATTTATGTATTATGTGTATGTGTGAGTGCTTTGCTAGCATGCATGTCTGTATGCCACACGTTTCCCCGGTGCACACCAAGGTCAGAAGGGGACGTTAGATTTGCTGGAACTGGAGTTACAGACAGTTGTGAGCTGCCCAATGTGTGCTGGGAATGGAACCCACGCCCTCTGCGAGAGCAACAAGCGCTCTTTCGCTGTTGTTTTGTTTGTTTTTGAGAGAGGATTTCAACCAATGTTCTTTTTTTTTGTTGTTGTTCTTTTTTTCGGAGCTGGGGACCGAACCCAGGGCCTTGCGCTTCCTAGGCAAGCGCTCTACCACTGAGCTAAATCCCCAACCCCTCAACCAATGTTCTTAATCACCGAGTTATCACTTTAGTCTCTAAATAGAAATTTTAAAAGCAAAAGAGAAATGAGAAAGGAAAACTTAGCATCGGAATTTAAGACTTGCCCATGATACCTAGCTACAACCTTTTAAATTTCTGTAGACGTGTATGTATGGGTACCTGTTGGGGGCCTGAAGAAGTCTTCAGATCCACTAGAGCTGGAGTTACAGATGATTGTGAGCTGCCACTTGGGTGTCAGGAAGCAAATGAGTCCTTTGCAAGATAAGTTGGTGCCCTTAATTCCCAAGTCATCTCTCCAGCTCATTAAATAAATTAAAAAAAAAAAAAAAAAGATTATGTAGACAGTGCTCTGCCTGCATGTATACCTCCAGGCCAGAAGAGGGCATCAGATCTCATGACAGATGGTTCTGACCCACCCCTGTGGTTGCTGGGAATTGAACTCAGGATCTCAAGAGAGCAAACAGTGCTCTTAACCTCTGAGCCATCTTTCTAAGGCTCAGTTGATGTGGCGGTTTTACTGTGGCTTTGCTTTTCTCTTTTTTTTTTTTTTCCCTCCCTCCGGCTTTGCTTTTCAATCACTGCTCTGTAGGCCACACGTCTGCCAAAACCACACAGCCTAATTACTGTAGGTTGGTATAGTTTTTAAACTGGTCGTTGTTGTGTTTATACATAAATATATTGTGATGCTGTAATACATATGTCTTCTGTGGACTTCAAACCAAAGCGATTAGTGCCCCATTTCCTCAACACCACTGATTTTACAGACTTCAGGCTTTGCTCTTCTAGATCCTGGAGAATATAGAACCATTTATCCTGAACAGCAGAGAGGTCATTGCTCCGAGGAATGCTACAACTTACTCCTAATTGTGTTGAGTTTCCATCACCCACCCTTCCTTGTTTTCTCCTTTCCCAGTCTCTGACAATCTCTGTGCAACATTTAGAGACTTTTTTAAAAGAAGATTTACTTATTTATTATGAATGTTAGTACACTGCCACTCTCTTCAGACATACCAGGAAGAGGGAAAAGGGCATCAGATCCCATTACAGATGGTTGTGAGCCACCATGTGGTTGCTGGGAATTGAACTCAGGACCTCTGGAAGAGCAGTAGGTGTTCTTAACCACTGAGCCATCTCTCCAGCCTGAGAACTTTTTTAAAGATAAAATTTAGGGGCTGGAGAGATGGCTCAGCGGTTAAGAGCACCCGACTGCTCTTCCAGAGGTCATGAGTTCAATTCCCAGCAACCACATGGTGGCTCACAACCATCTGTAAAGAGATCTGATGCCCTCTTCTGGTGTATCTGAAGACAGCTACAGTGTACTTATATATAATAAATAAATAAATCTTAAAAAAAAAAAAAAAAAAAAAAAGATAAAATTTAGTGTCTTGTCCTCACAATTCCAGGGTATTATAGCTGAGGATAATCTTGGATTTGGGATCATCCTCCCTGTCTGCTCCTCCTTTCTTTCCTCTTCCTCTTCTCCTCCCCCCTTTTTCTCTTTTACATGTCTTTCTTCTCTTCCCTCCCCCATCTTTCTTCTCTGATCAATTTTCCTTTTCAAACCTTCTAGTCAAATTTTGCTGATGTCTTTATACTTTTAAATTCTACATTTTATGTTTTATTCATTTTAATTCCCACCTCCCCCCTCCCCCGGAGCTGGGGACCGAACCCAGGGCCTTGGCCTTCCTAGGCAAGCGCTCTACCACTGAGCTAAATCCCCAACCCCATTTTAATCATTTCTGTTTACATGTTTTTCTCTTTAATTCCTTTGGGTCTTTTTAATGATTTAACTGTTTGAAAGTATAATAAATTTTTTGGCTAGTAAGCCTTCCTCGAAGCAAGTGTTAAACATTACTTTTCCCCTATGAACGGACATTCCTCACATTTTTTTTTTTTAAACTGAGAACTGGGACATTTTGAAAAGCGTCATGTGCTTTCTCTGGGTTTCTCCCCCAAATCGTTCCTGCTCCGTGTCTAAGTGAGTTTTCTGAACTCCCTTTTCTCATGGGATCCTATTGTGCTTACCACACTGGCTTCAAATTCCTGAACTCCAGCAATCCTCCTGCTGCAGCCTCTAGGGTAGTTGCGACAACAGCATGCAGTATCCAGCAACCAAACTCATTTTAGAAGAATATTCTGGGTTGGGGATTTAGCTCAGTGGTAGAGCGCTTACCTAGCAAGCGCAAGGCCCTGGGTTCGGTCCCCAGCTCCGAAAAAAAGAACCAAAAAAAAAAAAAAAAAAAAAAAAAAAAGACAAGTTCTTGAGCATGTCTTCTAGACAGTTTTCTGGGACGAGGCAATGGGGCCATTATTTCCCCAGAAGAACTTCCATGTCTGGTTCATCTTGAACCAGTGGTGCAGTGCAGGCTTCTGCCCTCGAGGCTGCACCACTGGAGACTTGTGGAGCCAAGGCACCAAGCTGGAGTGAGCAGAGGAGTAACCAGGTGAGTCAAAATACCACAGGATGCTTAGGAGAAAAAAGCTCTCTGCCGGTGACCGTATGTTTTTGCTTAGGTCTCGGTTTTGGAAAAAATGATCATTTTTTGAAAGCTCATTCATTGCTTTTGTGAATATTTACTTTTATGATTCTTTTCCTTGGCTCTGACAACTGTCCAAAGGAGGAGGCAGGAGAGATGTGTGTGCTGTCAATCACCCACTAGCAAGGACCCGAGTGCCTAGTTCCTAGCCTGTCCTACTTGGCTGGGAGTCATGTGCAGCTGAGTCCTTATGTCCCCTCTAGGCCAGCAGTAGCACCAGAATGTAACCTCTAAGAGCTTTTGCATACGATGAGGGGACACCCAAAGGGATAATCATAACAAAATAGACACTATGCCTTCCCCAAAGTGCTGGAGGCAAGGGTCTTCATCCCTGGCCCATTGGAGATCACCTAGAATGTAATGTCAGGTGTAATCCTTTCCTGAAGTGCTAAAGGACAAAGAAGGGAGTCTTAAAATGACTCATTCTTTTTTTATTCTGGGTAATTTTAACATGTCATCTGACTAACAAGTCACCTCTAATAAAATAGAACTGGAAATAGATTTTTATTTCTCTTCCTTGTCTAGACTGTTTAATTTGGCTCTCCTCTGCTATTGCCTACTTCCCAAAGAAGCAGTCGAGTGTGGATTTTGTGGGAAGGACTCTGTTCAGGGTTTCACTTCATTACCGAGTAACCGAGGAAAAAAATCCAGCAGAAAGTGGAGATTTCTAGAGGGCACTGAGAACTTTTTGGAAGATGGAGGGCTCACAGACAAGTCCTCTAAACCAGAGTTCAGCTTCCGAGGTTAAAATCTGAATAAGCACAGCCGGGCATGGGGGTGAACACCTTTGACCCTGGCACTTGGGAGGCAGAGGCTGGTGCATTCCTGAGTTCAAGGCCAAGCTGGCTTACAGAGTGAGTTTCAGGACAGCGAGGGCTACACAGAGAAACCCTGTCTTCAAAAAAAAAAAAAAAAAGGAGGAGGAAGAGGAGGGAGAGGAGGAGGGAGGAAGAGGAAGAGGAGGAGAGAGGAGGAGGAGGAGAAGCGGGGAGGAAGAAAGAAAAGCACCAGGTAGAGCTGTTCTCCGTCTCAGTACTTCACTGCATTTGGGGATCTCCGTCCCCCAGCCCCAACCCAGGGTTCTGTCCCTGGATGATCCTGCATCCAGATTTCTTTACGAAGCTTTCCTCTGGTGGTGCTTTTGACTCTCACACGCTTCTTACTAAAGATTTTTAGAAGTCCCCCTCCCCCCAAAAAAAAATTCCAAAAAAGCCAGGTTAGTATACTAGAACACCTGCCCACCCGGTGGCTCATCTTTCTTTACCCACTCCAGCATCCGTTTTCCCCCCTTTCGAATTGTTCTGAGGGGGAAAAAGCCAGCTGTCAGCTTATTGTATCAGGAAACGTTTTAATATGCAACCTTTAAAAACAACCAAAATACCAATACCGCACTTTCCAAGAGGCCAATACCTTAACACCACGAACTGTCCTGTTCCTGGTTGCATTCCAATTTGCTTATAGTTTAACTTAAATTTAAAAATTGTAAATTAAAAGCCAGGGGGTCAAGTAAAGGTCACGTGGGATTGGGGCTGGGGATTTAGCTCAGTGGTAGAGCGCTTACCTAGGAAGCGCAAGGCCCTGGGTTCGGTCCCCAGCTCCGAAAAAAAGAACCAAAAAAAAAAAAAAAAAAGTCACGTGGGATTATCCTTTCTGTTTCCTAGACTCCTTTTAATCTATGTGTTTCTCCAAGACCCTTTCCCCTCCCACCCCCCTTGCCATTTATTTGCGGAATGAACCAGTTGTTCCTGCGTCGTACTCACAAGTTGGATTTTGCTCACCGTAACTCCATGGTGTTATGGTAACTAGTTTCTGCATATTATTCAGTCTGATAAGGACATAAAAATCAAACATGTCGGGCTGGAGAGATGGCTCAGCGGTTAAGAGCACCCGACTGCTCTTTCAGAGGTCCTGAGTTCAATTCCCAGCAACCACATGGTGGCTCACAACCATCTGTAAAGAGATCCGATTCCCTCTTCTGGTGTATCTGAAGACAGCTACAGTGTACTTATATATAATAAATAAATAAATCTTTAAAAAAAAAATCAAACATGTCAGGTTCTAATAACACCCCATCACAAAGGGCTCGTGGGTGGGGTGAACCTGATGCTGGGTTCATGAAAGGGTCAAGTGTGTTCAGTTACTCGATTCTAGCGACAACCGGGACCCGGGTGGAGGCCAAGGTTGTCAGTATGGGCCAGGAAGATGCAGAAAGGGCACAGGGTCTGCCTGCTCTTTGCCTCCTATCTCCAAGCCAGGGTTCAAGTAAAGGCCACATACGGTCATTCTGTTTCCTCTTTTAATTTATGTGTCTCCAAAACCCACTGCTGCCCTTGCAATGCATTGAGCCTGAAGTTCCCACTTTCAGGCCTTTCCTGAGGCGGTTGTAGATCAGTAGCTCATGTGTGGAAGGTTCCATCCTAGCACACAGATCTGAACATAAAGCTGTCCCCGCTTTTTGCTTTCTGCGTTAAGTGACTTCTGGGAAGTCCCTGTTAAGGCCATAGGTGAACGCGGAGAGACCTAGAAACTAGAAAGGACTCTGGAGCTGTCATAGAAACTAAAAAGAGCTCCCCCCTGACCTTTCCTCCCAAAGCAGCCATAAAAGTTAGCTGGCTTTCCTCCAGAAAATGGACTCTAAGATCCTCCTTTCAGATGAGCCCTGCCCCGTTCTGAGTGGAGGTGAAGCAGAGACACAGAAGAAGCTGAGTAGATGTGGGAGGACGCCAGGGAGCTTCGTGGAGATCAAAGGACAACCCTGCAGAGTTGCCTCTCGCCTGCCACGCTTCTGTGGGTTCCAGGAACTGTACCCAAGTGTCTTTCGCTGCTGAGACATCACACCACTGGGCCCGGGTGTGAAGCTCATGGGTGGGGTGAAGACTCCGTCCCACGGCGATACCATTTAAGCTTTACAGGGAAGGTTACGGAGTGTTTCCATACCGAGCAATTGTCATGAAGTAGGCATTTGTGATGTAGGCATTTGTGACCCAGAGCCATGTACACCCCCCCCCCAGCACCCTCCCCCCAGTGTCTTTTCAAGTGGAAAAATAAAATCAGTTAAAAGGTGAAGAGGGTTGGTGTATCGGTGTATCTGTTTGCCGGGTTCATTTCCTCCGAGGAGTCCCAGGCTTCGTGTGATGCGGCCTGGACTTGTTGCTGTGTTTTTCATACTTGTTCCCACTTAGAATTGGGAGCTTATGAGCCACCCAAGAATTAGACTAAGGCAAAAGCCAAAACACGGTTTCAATTACCTCTACAATCCAGACACGACTGATTGTCATCAGGGCCAGATACAGATACTGTTATCTTCCACAGGGGAAAAAAAATGTCCCCATAGATCCCAAGACCCTCGGAACTTCCCAGTGACCCTCCTGCTCACTGGGTCCAATTATAGTGTGACTGTGAACTGTCAAACAAAAACGGTGAACTGTATGGAATCCTAACAGGAGTCAATTCTGCCCTGAGACCAGACAGCGGTGATGTTTTGCTGTCCTTGATCGGGAAGGTAAAGAGCTTTTGGCTTCTTTTGCTGATAGAGAAGTGGAATAAAAGTGTCTCTAGATCATTCAGAGCAAACGGGGTGGGGGGGCGGCAGGGTGTCTCCTTGAGCATTCCACCCACAGCGACCACACTGAGAGAAACCCACAGGTATAAATATGCAGCCTCAGTTGGCTACCGACCTCCCAGACTCAGAGCAACAAATCCCTAAGGCGACAACGAAGACGAAGACGCAGACTTTTTGATGGATTTAGTCAAACAACTGACTGCAGAGGAGGGGGTGTGGCATAAACAGCTGGGGAGGGAGGAGGAAAGGCGGGAAGCCGTGGGAGATGCCACAATGCCCTTCCCTTATAGGCAGATCCCCAGAAACCAAGCAGAGACCAGGAAGTGGGATTTGGAGACCATAATGGAGGGCAGAGGGCAGAGAAGAAAGACTCAATGTTCCAGCCTCTGGCTTCTCCAGGGAGTCTAATTTGATCTAGAGTGCATTTACTTACTGTCATCGAAGAGAAGGCAAGACCAGTCAGTCTCCACTGTCTGATCTGAGAGCCACACCCCTCTGTTCCAGTTTCTGCCTCTCGTGGCTCTTTTTTCTGCTTCTGCTTCTCATAACTATCTCATTTCCGAGTCCGGTTATAGCTTTGTTATTTTCTTTTTGTGTCATTATAATAAAACACCAGAGATTGGGTATATTAAAAGAAAAAAGAAATTAGCTAAGCCATGGTGGTGCACATCTTCAATCCCAGCACTTGGGAGGCAGAGGCAGGCGGATCTCTGTGTTTGAGACCAGAATGAGTTCCAGGACAGCCAGGGATACACAGAGAAATTCTGTTTCTAAAAACAACGAATAAAAGAAGGAGAGGAAGAAAGATTATTTTCAAAGATATATTTATTTGTTTTATGTATGTGAGCACACTGTCTTTTCTTCAGACATACCAGAAGAGGGCATTGGATCCTATTATAGATGGTTGTGAGCCACCATGCGGTTGATGGGATTTGAACTCACGTCCTCTGGAAGAGCAGCCAGTGCTCTTTACCGCTGAGCCATCTCTCTAGCCCGAAAAAAGATATTTAGTTCATAGTTCTAGGAACGGAAATGTCAAGACTGGGCCTCCCGTCTATGTGTGACTGCATCGTGGCATGGCAGAAGGGATCACTCGGAGAGCATGTGTGAGGGAGGTCAGGGGCTGAGGGGAACAAAGCAGCAGAGGAAGGCCGCCAAACTCACTTTAGAGTGAACCACAATGGAAGCTGGAAGTCCTAAGACCTGGCCTAGCACCAGAAGACGGACACCAGTCCCTTCCCACGTCTCAACACTGCTCTCCTCGGATTAGTCCCTACACAAATCCCACGTCCGGGAGGGGCTCAGTGGCACTATTCCTCCAGGGACGCCCTCAAACTTCAAATCCTCTCGACTCCACTGATTTCGTTGGCGAATGCTTCACGTTGTAGCAGATGAAATACCGCGTCATCTTGTTGGGAAAACCATCGAAATAGTTTAAAAACAAGAGAGGGACACAAAAGCGGTTTGTTTTTTTTTCGGAGCTGGGGACCGAACCCAGGGCCTTGCACTTGCTAGGCAAGCGCTCTACCACTGAGCTAAATCCCCAACCCCGCAAAAGCGGTTTTAAGGGAGCTGTAGAATGGTAAGAGCACCAACTGCTCTTGCAGAGAATCCCGTTCCCAGCATCCACACAGCAGTGCTAACTGCCTGCAACTCCAGTTCAAGCAGGATCAGATAGATGCCTTCCTCTAAACTCTGTGGACTGAACAAATGCGACACACGTAAATTCACACACACACACACACACACACACACACACACACACACACACACTAAAGAAAGAAACTTAAAATGTACTGGTCTCAGACTGGCTCAATGGCTCAGTGGTTAAGAGCACTGACTGTTCTTCCAGAGGTCCTGAGTTCAATTCCCAGCAACCACACGGTGGCTCACAACCATCTGTCATAGGATCCGATGCCCTCTTCAGGTGTGTCTGAAGACAGCTACAGTGTATTTATATATAATAAAAATAAATAATTTTTTTAAAAGTTGCTCATTAAAAAATAAAAAATGTATTGGTCTCCTCTGCTTCGTGTGAAAATTTCTTACTTATTTTCTGTGCATATGCAAACTGAAAGCTTGCCTTCCAAGTCAATATAAACATCAGTTTTCTACATTGCAATCCCAATAGCTGTGGTATTTGAATGCTTTTCCTAGGGGTAAAGCTTGAGGGTGACGGTAGAACACAGGAGCCACTGGAATCTGTGTGATTTCTTCCCCTATGCTTTGACTTCCTTCGTGGAATACTATGTGTGTAGTTTGTTAAAAAAAAAAAATCAATGAATGTTTCACCTGCATGAACGTATGAGCGCTATATGCATGCAGTATATTTGCAGGCCAGAAGAGGGCGAACTGGGGTTACAGATGGTTGTGAGAAGTCACATGGATGCTGGGAATTGAACTCAGGTCCTCTGGAAGAACAGCCAGTGCTCTTAACTACTGAGCCACCTCTCCAACCCCTTTAATGATATTCTTTAAAGATTTAAGGATACCACTAGATCCATTGATTTGCTTATTTACTCCTTGGGGACACAACTGCTAATAATTTTTCCTACTTTGTTAGAGAATCAGAAAAGGAATCGTGTCCTCCGCTCTTCTGGATTGTCTGGTGGAGATTGCATCCGTCTGCTGTAACCTCTGTGGGTTTACAGGAAAGCTAAGGTGCCGGGGGATGGGTTCAAAGAAAGCCACCAAGATGACTAATAGCTCAAAACAATCGCCTGGAGGGAACAGGAATGAGTCAGCCAGGGCAAAAGAAGGCTAGAGGGTGATTAAACAAAAATCCCTTACACGAAAGACCGAGGAAGGCTCAGAGATGAGAAAAGGAAAGTGACCAATCCGGTCCCAGGAAGCCTGCCGCACATCAGCCAGTCAGTCTACCACAGAGCTACGTGGCCGGCCTTATTTTGGCTTTTGCGATACAGTCTCACCAGGCAGCCTAGGCTGGCCCTGAACTGGCAATGTAGCCCAAGCTGGCGTCTAACCGTGATTTATAGCTGTGTACCACCACAACTGACCTTGTGGAACTCCCAATGCCGATTCCACCCCACGCACTTAGCAAACAAGTACTGAGTTCTTGCCCTGTTCGAGGGAGGGAGAGAAGGCAAGTTCAGGAAAAGCAGGCCAGAGCTGCTGGGGACAGCCACAGGCTGGGAGCGTGGTGGGTGAGCCTTTCTGTGTCCCGAGTACCTCTCCCCAGTGCTGGCCAGTGCAATTTCTTCTCTTTCCGTTGAGAGGCTTTGAAATTGTGATTGCAAGCTGAGTTCTCTTTGAAGTTCCATAATCCAGCACTCTCTTCTTCTGTGCTTTTATCAAAATTATTCTCTCAAATCGCTATATCTGGGTTTTCCTGTTTCGTGATGAACGTTTTGGGAGTCAGAAAGGATGTTATTCATACTGTGGACATACCTGAATTCTGGAAAGTGGTCACACCGAGGTATGCCTTGTCTTCACTCACCCACATCCGGGCTCTGGGCTGTGGGAACGAAAGCAGATGAGGCATAAAATTAAAGCGATCCATCAGAATCGGAATAACACTTGTGGATGGTCTTTATGAGTTAAGCTGCAAACGAGGTTGGAGGGAAGCTTGTTTTTTCGAGTTTCTTTTTACAATCTAAAAGAGGAGCATTAAGAAAAAAGTTCCGGTTGGGGATTTAGCTCAGTGGTAGAGCGCTTGCCTATGCAAGCCCAAGGCCCTGGGTTCCGTCCTCAGTTCCGGAAAAAAGAAAAAGTTACCAAAAAAAAAAAAAAAAAGTTCCTTGTTGAATACAGTTGCGCACATCACGGTACTTGGGAGGTAGAAGTAAGAGGAACATAATAAGTTCAAGGCCAGCCTCAGTTATTTGAGACTCCTCATCTCAAACACCCCCCCCCCACACACACACACAAAAGATCTCATTTTTAGAAAATTGAACACTGTTGATCACGAAACCTCTGTCTCACCTCAGGTCTGGCTCCGACATAGTCTCCACTGGTCCTGACTCATGGTGCTCCTCCTTCTCTCACACTGATTGCCAACGACTCTCAATCACCCTCCTTATCATTCCATGATTTCTTTTCAGGTTTGGTTTGCTTTGGTTTTTCTTTGTTGAGACAGGATTTCTCCGTGTAAAACCCTGGCTGTCCTGGAACTCACCCTGTAGTCCTGGTTGGCCTCCAACTCAGAGATCCACCTGCCTCTGCCTCCTGAGTGCTGGAGTTAAAGGTATGCGCTCCTACGACCCGGTTATCATTTCAGTCTTTCTGAACAGCAGACAACTTCCATGCCCATTTCAAGCAGCTAGTGTGGCAGCCATCAGCCCAAACCAGACTATGCTTTGCTGTGAAATCCTATAGTAAAGCCTCGTGCATCTATAATATATGCTCAAAGATAAGCCCACAGCCTTTTAAAGGAAACTTGCAGAGTGACCTATCACCCGGAGCCCCCGTGTAAACCCTACACATAATGACCTCCAGTCGCTTTTGCAAATTCTCTGAGTCATCATTTCTCGATGCGTTATGACCCTAACACCAGGTGCAACACAGGAGGAAACACCCAACATAATTTTTTTTTTTGGTAGAAAACTTGGTTACCCAAATAATAGGCCATGAATTGAGAAGAGACAGACAGTATTTTTGATTACAAAGAGAAAAATGATCTTTGCTATCTATGGCCAACACATGGTAGAAAAAAAGAAATGGCAAGCTCTAAATATATAGAAATAGTTAAAATAAAAATAGAAATCTCCCGAAAAGGACATTAGGAAGCCCAGGGACAATAGAGGCGCTGGCAAAGTTACAGACATGGAATGGACAAAACCAGGAAGTGCCCATTGTTTTTTTTTTTTAAAGATTTATTCATTTATTATATATAAGTACACCGTAGCTGTCTTCAGACACACCAGAAGAGGGCATCAAATCTCTTTACAGATGGTTTTGAGCCACCATGTGGTTGCTGGGAATTGAACTCAGGACCTCTGGAAGAGCAGTCAGTGCTCTAACCGCTGAGCCACCTCTCCAGCCCCCGAAGTGCCCATTGTTAAGGAGTATGAAAAGTTACCGTAGTGAGCAAGCATGGAAAAGCGGGGTGAACCATGATGTGGCTTTAAAAGTCTCCTGTTAACAAGCATTTGAAAACAATACCCTCTCTAGAAGTGATGTGAGAGGGTAGCCTTTGCTCCTGATTGGAGGAAACACCCAAGTTTCTCTTCAGATCTCATGAGGAAACATTTGGACTGTCACCATGCGGATGGGGTGATGACTGGATGGCTAGAGTTGACATAAAGTTGTTTGTTTCTTGGTTTGTCTGTCTGTTTTGTTTTGAGACAGGGTCTTACTCTGTGGCTCTGGCTAACTGGAATCTGGAACCTGATTTGTAGACCAGGCTGACCTTAATCTCACAGAGGGGGTGGTGGTGTATGGTTTTAATCCCAGCCATCTGGAGGCAGAGGCGATTGGATCTCTGCGAGTTCGAGGCCCTGATCTACAGAGTTTCAGTATAGCCATGGGTCTGTAGATATGTATAGGGAGACCCTGTTTCAACAAAATAAAACAAAGCTTCTTGAGTAAGTCTGAGCCTACCTCAGGATATAGAGAACCCTGATCTAAAGAACACCTTTCCAAAGGCTGCTCTGACCTGAATGCAAGCTCCCTTTCGGACTGGGGTGGACATCTTTACTTAGCACCTATGTATGGCTTCCTCCCTGTTAGCTTACAGACGATTCCACTAGGCACCTCCCAGGGACCTAACAACAGCTCACAGCATCATCTGCCAGGTACCGGGTGTGGGCAGCATATAAAAGGACTGCTAGCCACCGCAGCGCTCTCTCTCTCTCTCTCTCTCTCTCTCTCTCTCTTCCCACTTGTTCTCTCCCTCTTTCCCTCTCCCCCTCCCTCCCTCCCCTCCTCCTCCCTCTCTTTCCTTCTCTGTGCCCCATCCTTTTCTCTGCCGTCATAGCTCAGCCATCTGTCTGCCTCTACTTCTCCTCCCTTCCCCCAACTAAAGCCCCTTATTCTAGATCTGTTGCATGGCATAATTTCTCAGGGAGAGACCTTGGCACGGACCCGCCTATATTTCACAACACCCCCTTATGACAGAAAGTTCAGAAGGAATTAAACATTAACTGGCTCTATGCCAGGGATTCTTCTGAGTCCAGAGGAGGCGAAGAGACGCTACGCTCAAGAGAGACGGGTAGGTGGCTCAGTGGGTAAAGGTGCTTACTGCCAAGGCCGATGAGCTGAGTTCAAGGTCCAGGACTTAGAGCAGTGGAAAGAGAGATCAATTCCTACAAGCTGTCCTCTGACCTCCACATGTGTGACTCCACATATGCACACACAGGAAAAGGAAGTAAATGAATGAACAAATAAATAAATAAATGATTTTTAAAAAAAAATAATTCTAACAGAGAATACAGACATGAGGTCATGGACACATGATCCAAGGGCTAGAGAGATGCTCAGGGGTTAAGAGTGCTCAGTGTTTGCCAGGCGGCTGTAATCCCAGCACTGGGGAGGCAGAGGCAGGAGGAGCTTTGTGAGTTTGAGGCCAGCCTGGTCTGCAGAGTGAGTTCCAGGACAGCCAGGGCTACACAGAGAAAGGGTATTTAGTGTTCTTGGCAGAGGAACTAGGTTCAGTTCCCAAAGTCCACATGACAGCTCATAATTGTCTATACCTCCAATTCCAGGTGATCTGGTGCTTTTCGTAGTCTTCCTGCATGCACATGGTGCACATATATACCCCCAGGCACATATGCATACACATTAATGTCAATAATACATATTCTTTAAAAAGATGAAAAGACGATCCCTCTGCAACACACAGTATTACTCGATGCATAAAAGGAAACGTAAGACGGTGCACCCCATTTTCCCTGCAGGATAGGTCCTTCTCAGGACTTCTAGCACCCGATCAGATCTTGTGGGAGGGAGAGAGATTTCCCAGAATGAAGAGCAACCATAACCTGATCGAATAATTCTTTGGCCAAGCCAGGACTCCGTGGGAAGGAAGCTACTGTGATGACAAGGAACAGCACTGGTAAACAGATGGTTCAACAGAGAACAAGCCACATGATCTCTCCGGACAGAAGGGGCAATTGTGGGCAGACTCCATGGCTAAAGGAAGTAACCTTGAAAGGCAGTGAACTTCCGGAAGTTGGAGTGAGTCTGGAAGTGGTTGGGAAGAAAGATGGGGCTGCAGTCGGGGAGGGGCTGGCAACGGAAACTGTTACCGGATCTGCAACTGGGATAACTGGGCAAGCATGTAGAGAAGGAACCGGAGGAGCACAGACTAGAGAAGAGAGAGGTGAGGCAGAGAGGCAGGTGCAGCGAGCTGCGGGGGAGTCATGAGGTCCTGACCCCCAACAGAATGAAGGTGGGGGTTCCGAAGGAAATGTACCCAACACGTGACTCCAGAGACGTAAATGACTGGGCATCCAGAAGAGACAGCGCTGGGAAGCAAAAGAAAAAAAGGACGGTACCCAGGTCTCCAACTTGGGCGACTGGTGGCTTCTGCCTGGCTCCCCCTAAGGTGGTTTAAAGGAGAGAGAATGGCCTCCACTATTTGGTTGATTCTGAGAGTTTACAGGGAGGGAGAGGCAAGGTGCTGAATCTGACAGAAGGCAAGCGGCCAACTCAGAAGCTGACTCACTAAATCGAAAGAATGAGCATCGATGCAAAAGAGAGGGTGAAGGTGCCTCTCGGGACCGGAAAGGTCTATTAGCACAAAGTACAATGCACGGATGCTGGTCGGCGGGCACCAAGCACGCTTTGTGCATCGCCATCTTTGCATTAAGACCATGATGGCAGCAGGTGACCTCCAGGAAGAACCAAAAGGACATGAAAGGGTTTAGGGTGGGGGACAGAAAAGGAGAATCTGCAGCTCTGGGTGATAACCTTCCCAGTGCTGCGAACCTTTAACACAGTTCATGTGGTGGTGACCTCCAGCCATAATTTTTTTTTTTTGCTATTTCATAATTGTGATGTTGCTACTGTTATGAATCATACTGTAAACATCTGACGTACAGGACGTCTGCTATGTGATGACCCCCCACAGGGGTCGCGACCCACAGGTTGAGAACAGCTGCTCTGCAGGGACCGCAAAGCAGCCAAAGCGATGGGTTCTTTGGGTGAACAAGCTCAAAACCGACCACTTGGCGTTCTGTCTTACCCTGGGTCCCTACCCCGTGGTGCTCTTGGGAGATAGTGGAAACCTGAAGAGGTGACAGCTAGTGGAAAAAAGTTAGGTTTCTGTGCAGGGGTGGGGGTTGGAGGTTGGGAGTGGGGAAGTCCACATTAGCTTTCTACCATCCAGAAGTGTATGGCCTGAAGACTGCTTCCCTACCTAGACTGCTCGCACCTAGATCAGCTAAACCTGCCCTCTTTACCCATCTGTAAACCATAAACTGTATGCAATAGGACCACTCCTTGTTTGACTGTATGCAAAAACCCCACCTCTATGTTCAACTCTATGTAACTCTATTAGCACTGTGAACTGGTGTTCCTCCATCTATCTGTCTGTCTGCCTGCCTGTCTGTCTTTTCTTCGTTCCCTTGATGCCCTAGTCAGGCTCATCCCTAAACTACACCTTAGTTTTCGAGGCAGCGTCTCTCACTGGACCTGGAAGCTCATCCTCCCATCTCTGCCTCCTCATCTCTGGGAGTGCAGCTACCCATGGTCTGTGCCCTGCTTTAGCTCAGAGGGGCTGAGCTCAGTTTGCTTGCCCACCAAACGCTTTATCAATTTGGTGATTGTTGGAGCTCCAGACATTTCTTTATTCTAAAAATGCTTCAGGGTGGTTTTTTGTTTGTTTGTTTGGACAACTTTTTTTTTTTCCCACAGAAGTGAAAGCGACACCTGTCTCCTACCACTGAGGACCCAGCTTAGACATTTTAGGGGTTCTCCAAGGGAAGCATTGCCTCTCAGAAGGCATCCTCAGTGGGCTGACCAGGATCAGGGCATAGGAGGTCCGTTGGGTGCTGATGTACAAATCCAAATGTGATGAAGACAGCAAAGCCACAAGTCAGAGCCCCAAATTTGCAGCGCAGGCTCCAGACAGTTGAACTGGGCCTCTGCAGATGTGGGGGGGGGGAACGACAGCTTTCAGGGAGAAGTGAGCAGCATTGGAGGAAATGAGAGAGTTTGGGTTGGGGAAGTTAAAGTCAGTGCTTGAGACTTTCCCAGGGGGTTTTACATTTCCCAGAGTTATTTGAGTTGAGCAAAATGAGGAACAAATTGGGGGAACAAAAGCATGATGTGTGACCCCTCAAATGGGGAGTTCAGTGGGGAGGAATATCGCCAGCGCCAGAGGAGACTATACATTTATTATGCCGGCTGGAACATTATAAACTTTATATATCAGAAAAATACTGTTTGAGACATGGTTTCTCTGTGGAGCCCTGGATGTCGCTCTGTAGACCAGGCTGGCCTCAAACTCAGAGATCTACCTGCCTCTTTCTCCCAAGTGCTGGGATTAAAGGTGTGCACCACCACTGCAGGGCATATCCATCAGAATTTATTTTACTTTTTCCCCTCAGTAGTGGCAATGAAACCAGGGCCTCCTACACTCTGGGCAAACAGGCAACACCTTAAGTGCAGAAGTTCGTTTTTACCTCCTCTGGAGTTGGACAGGCATTTATATGTTTCAGTTCATTCGGTAACAATGACTTACTGAGCATGTACTATTCTCTGCCAGTGAACAAAAATGTCACCTGACAGTTTCCCAGTCGGCACGGGTGTGACACCAGGCTCAGGCCTGGCCTCTTTGAGGTACTATGTAGGTAGAGATCTGGCGTCGAATGTCTCCCATGGTAAAAAGGAGGGAACGAGTTCTAGAAGGGAGGGATGGCAAGTGTGGACACTCAGAGGCTCGAGGAAACTTGATGGTATCTGAGGAAAAAATGGAGGAAAGAGTGAGAGGAGGGGAGGATGGGAAGGCAGAAAGGGAAGGATCAGAAGTGGGGGAGGGACAAGAAAGAGCTGGAGAGGGGAAAGAAAAGAGGAAGGGGAATGTAGTTAGTGTGTGACCACTAGATGATTTTACAAAGGAGACAGTATATCCTCAATGAACCCTGCTGTGATAGAAACCACATGATTGGCACTTGTCTTGTTTATCTCAAATGGGGATGTTGCCTGAATTTTTCAGAAAAACCCCAGGTGTGATGTACTGCCCCTAAAATATCTCTCTTCAAGAAACCATGCAGTCATGTTCTCTCTCTCCTCTCTCTCTCTCTCTCTCTCTCTCTCTCTCTCTCTCTCTCTCTCTCTCTCACACACACACACACACACACACACACACACACACACACACACTGTATAGAGCAGGCTCGCAGAGATCCACCTGTCTTTGCCTCCTGAGTGCTAGGATTAAAGGCTTAGGAGACGGGCTGGAGAGATGGCTCAGTGGTTAAGAGCACTGACTGCAGGGGTTGGGGATTTAGCTCAGTGGTAGAGCGCAAGGCCCTGGGTTCGGTCCCCAGCTCCGAAAAAAAGAAAAAAGAAAAAAGAAAAAAAAAAAAAAAAAGAGCAGTGACTGCTCTTCCAGCGGTCCTGAGTTCAATTCCCAGCAACCACATGGTGGCTCACAACCATCTGTAATGGGGTTGGGTGTGTCTGAAGATAGCTACAGTGTGCTTCTATACATTAAGTAAATAAATAAATCTTAAAAAAAAAATAGGCTTAGGAGACGAGGCCTGAGCATCTCTCATTGTTTCTGGAAGAACAGTCATAACCACTGAGCCCTCTTTCCAGCCCTCATCTCTTGTTTCTTAAACATCCCATCAGAGCTACTACCATGACGCATTGTGTTGATGGTCAACTCGATCGAATCTAGAATCATTCAGGAGACAAGCTTCTGGACATACGACCATATGTGGGAATTGGGGATCACATCGATTAGGTTAAGATGGAAAGATCCAGCTTAAAAGTAGAAGTCACGGGGTTGGGGATTTAGCTCAGTGGTAGAGTGCTTGCCTAGCAAGCGCAAGGCCCTGGGTTCGGTCCCCAACTCAAAAAAAAAAAAAAAAAAAAAAAAAAAAAAAAAAAAAAAAGTAGAAGTCACCATTCCCCAGGCCCAAAATCCTGGACCATATAAGAAAGAAGGTGTCCGGACAGGAGTTGCATTCACTGCCGTCCACTTCCTTGAACTGCGAGTCAAAATAAACTCCTCCTTCTTTAAATCACATTTGCGCTCCTTCCCCTGCTCCCCGCCTCCCGCCCCAGGTAGCAATGAGGCAGCCAGAGGGAGTCATGGCTGAGCCTGCACGGCTGCGCTCTCTTCTGTTTGGTGAAGGGAAACAGAAAATGTGCCTCGTGAGAACATTCAAAAGGGAATCTGCAGCTGGGCAGGCGGCACACGTCTTTGATCCCAGCACTCAGGAGGCAGAGGCAGAGAGAGGCAGGGGGATCTTTGTGGGTTTGGGGTCAGCCTAGTTTAGAGTTCCAGGACAGTCAGGGTTACATAGTGAGGTTCTTGTCTTGTGGGTGGAGGGGAAGGTATCTGCCTCTCAACTGAGGCTTAGCCACTTTCGAGTGTGTTCTAAACCCCAGCTTTCAAAACCGTAGGTTTGGAGACCCAACAGAGTTGAGATCACTGAATGGGGGAGTTATGAAAATGTTGACAAGAAAACTGTTTTGAATATGCAACAACTAGAAACTAATTGAAAATCTAGCCCACGCTGTGTCTGAGGTGTTATGGAAGCAACTATCTCGGTTGCATCAGGTGACTCCTTGGGTCTGTTCCTACAAAACCCAGACTTTGGGCTACAAATGCTGTCATGCCACTCCAAACACCTCAGCTCTGGTTCTAGACTTTTCTCTATCTTGAACCGCCGGGTTTCTACTGTACACACAAAGTGTTCTGCTCTTGCTGAAACATGATTTAGTTTGGGAAACTATAGGCTTTTGAACATTTCCCTACCGTCATTCCTCAGTGTATAAGTATCGAATTAATATAGCTCTGGGTTGTACTGTGTTAAAGTATTTGGGTTTTCAAATTACTGTTTGAATCGCTAAAAGGAATTTCATAAAAATGTACTAAGGGCCAGAGGTTGTAGTCCAGTTGGGTAGAGTGCTTGTCAAACATTTGTGAACCTCAGGGTAATGTTAGCCTTGGAGAGCAGACCAAAAGTTCAAGGTCATCGAGGTGGCCAGCTTATGAAACAGGAGACCCCTGTGATTCAGTATAATTTCATTTGGGTTTAGTTAGAACAGTTTTCATGGTGGCCCCAAATTCTTCTGCCATTTTGTACTATATGTTGAGGGGAAGCTTCATCCTCTGCATTGACAAATATAAAATCAAAATATCACTGGTAGTGGTGGCACACACTTTTTAATCCCAGCACTTGGGAGGCAGAGACAGGCAGAGCTCTGAGTTCAAGGCTAGCCTGGTCTACTGAGTGAGTTCCAGGTCAGCCAACATGGAGAAACTCTGTCTTGAAAAAACTTAAATAAATGTGTAAATAAATAAAATAAAAATATCATTCAGCTAAGAAAATGTTCTGCGTCCTGCCATGTCAAACATTCAGCCAAACCTTAATTGCTTAATTTTAAACATTTATTTATTTTGTGTATTTTGTGTGTTTCATGCACACACATGAAGGATGTATGGGAGTCAGTACTCTCTTTTTTTTTTTTTTTTCTTTTTTCTTTTTTTCGGAGCTGGGGACCGAACCCAGGGCCTTGTGCTTGCTAGGCAAGCGCTCTACCACTGAGCTAAATCCCCAACCCCAGTTCTCTCTTTTTACCATGTGGGTTCCAGGATCAAATTTAGTCATCAGGCATAGTAACAAGCACTTTTACTCACTGAGTCATCTCACTAGCCCAAGATTTACATTTTTATGAACAAAAGAAACAAGTAAATAATTTCATTACTAGGTCAATTTACTTTAGTTTTTAATGATAAAATTGTGTGTGTGCTAAAAAATTATTTTCAAATAAATTTCTTTATGTTTGTCTTAGTTAAGGTTTCCATTACTATGAAGAGACACCATGATCAAGGCAACTTTTATAAAGGACAACATTTAATTGGGGCTGGCTTACAGGTTCTGAGGTTCAGTTTATTATCATCAAGGGGGAAGCATGACAGCGTCCAGGGAGGCCTGGTACTGAAGGAGCTGAGAGTTCTACATCTTGTTCCAAAGGGAAACAGGAAAAGACTGTTTTCAGGCAGCTAGGAGTAGGGTCTCAAAGCCTACACCCACAGTGACACACTTCCTCTAACAAGGCCACACCTCCAAATAGTGCCAGCCCCTGGGCCAAGCATATTCAAACCACCACATTCTACTCTCTGCCCCGCCACATAGGGTTATTCAAACACATGAGTCATTCAAACACCTAGCCATAGTCTAATGAAAAATACATTTAGTGCAACTTCCAAAGTTCGCGTAATCCATAGCAGTCTCAACAATGTTAAAAGTCCAAAGTTCCAAGTCTCTTCTGAGATTCATCCAAACACTGAACTATAACTCCTTATAAAATCAAAAATAATAAAAAAAAGGAGATGGCATACCTTTAACATCTCAGGATGTACATTACCATTTCAAAATGTCATAGTGAGGAAATAGAGGACAAAAGCAAGACCAGAAGCCAGCTGGGCAAACTCCAACCTCTGTATCTCCATATCTGACGTCCAAGAGCTCTTCAGATCTCCAACTCCTTTCATCCTTGTTGACCACTGTTGGCAGATCTGGCATTCAGCAGCAACAAACTGTTCTCTTGGGCTGCTTCCTCTCCCTCTTAGCAGCTTTCCTCAGCAGATAGCCCATGGCTCTGGCATCTCCAACATCCTGGGGTCTACAGGTCAACTTCAACTTCACAGCTTCTTTCTTTTTCCAATGTCTGGGATCCACACATGATCTTCTGGGCTCCTCCAAAGGTGCATGGGTCACTTCTCCAGCTCTGCCCTCTGTAGCACTCTAAGCTCAGGTTGATCCACTCCACTGATGCTGCTGTTCTCGGTGATCATCCCATGGTACTGGTATCTCCAATATGTTGGAGTCTTCTGCTGCAACTAGGCTTCACCAATAATAGCCTCTCACAGACTCTTTTCATGGTACCAAGCCTCAACTTCTTTGCATGACCTCTTCAGTCCTGAGCTGTCAACAAGTGAGACTGCACCTTTACCAATGGCCTTCCATGGCTTCCCTCAGTGCCCAGCCTCAGCTGCTCTTCATGGTCCCTTCATGCCTTCAAAACCAGTGCCACCTGGGTGACTCTTATACATTACCAAGCACAGCTGCAGCATGAGGTACAACCTTGGCTACCTCTGGAACACAGCTTCTTTGTGCTCTCAGAAAACACTTTCCAGAAGATTTCACCTTATAATGCTGATCTTTTCTTAATCACCGCTAATTGCTTAGCTCCAACTAACCAGCATTAATTGTCCCAGTTGTCCCTTTTATTCTGGACTCTAAAGCCAGAGCCACATACCTGAGGCTGCCGAGTTCTACTGCTTGCTGGGGCTGGAACGTGGCCCCTTGTTCTATTGCCAGTTTTCTGTTTTCCAACTCCTTCACCTGCCTAAGCTTGGAGCTTGCTCTGTACCAGGCTGGACTAGAACTTAGAGAACTGCTCGCCCTCTGTCTTCTGGGATTAAAGGCATGCACCACCATGCCTGGGCCTAAGCTCTTCATAGCAATGATGCTTCAAGATCCAGATCAAAAGCTTGTGTCATCCCATGTCAAGTTGATACCTGATCATATCTCCTTATGTCCAAATGAGAGGAATAATCTAACTATCCATTGTTCAACCGCAAACACAAACAGTAAACCCAGCTGGGTGGTATCTTTGCCCTGAGATCATCACTTCTTTAATCTGTTTATCTTCTTTTTTTTTTTTTTTTTTTTTTTTTGGTTCTTTTTTTCGGAGCTGGGGACCGAACCCAGGGCCTTGCGCTTCCTAGGTAAGCGCTCTACCACTGAGCTAAATCCCCAGCCCCATCTGTTTATCTTCTTGAACACAAGATACTTCACTTCCTGGTTCCCCTTTATGACTTGAACCATACATTTTGTACTTTTTCTTTTTTAACCTTGATATACTTGACCAAAATATTCTTCATAAGATTAAACCACAGGATAAAGCCTAAGCTAGGCTTCTTTGAGACTTCCTTTGTCAATACAATTAATCTGAATCTTTTCACTTCAGCCTTAATCAGACTTTTCAGAAAAGGGCAAAAAGCAGCCATGTTCTTCACCAAAAAACAAACAAACAAACAAACAAAACCCACAAGAACAGTCTCTAGGTCACTAACATTCCTCTTGAGCTAGACTCCAACAGTTCAAATCACCCTCTGCAACAAAGTCTTCCATATTCCTGCTAGGATGGCCTATTAAGCCCCACTTAAATCATTCCACCACTTTCCAAATCCAAAGTCCCCAATCCACATTCTTCCAAACAAAAACATGGTCAGGCCTATTGCAGCAATACCTCAGTCTTAGTTAGGGCTTCCATTGCTGTGAAGAGACACCACGACCAAGGCAACTCTTATAAAGGACAACATTTAACTGGGGCTGGCTTACAGGTTCAGAGGGTCAGTTCATTACCATCATGAGGAAGCACGGCAGTGTCTGGGTGAGAGTGGTGCTGAAGGAGGTGAGAGTTCTACATCTTGTTCCAAAGGCAAACAGAAGGGTGTTTTTAGGCAGCTAGGAGGAGGGTCTCAAAGCCCAACCCTACAGTGACATACTTCCTCCAATAAGGCCACACCTCCTAATAGTGCCAGCCCCTGGGCCAAGTGTATGCAAACCATCATAATGGTTCATTGTTGTGGTGGGGAATTCACCAGAGAGGACTGCTTGAATGTGGGTTTAAGCCAATAAAAAAAATCTGTTAGCCAGCTGCCAACGACACTGGGTGTTCAGGAGCCCAGTATAGCCCCGAGTCTTTCTCAGTGTGAGCTTTTGGTTCTTTTTTTTTTTTTTTTTTTTTTTTTTTTCCGGAGCTGGGGACCGAACCCAGGGCCTTGCGCTTCCTAGGCAAGCGCTCTACCACTGAGCTAAATCCCCAGCCTCAGTGTGAGCTTTTAAGCACCAAAACCATGTTTTGGGTTGACATACTTCAATTAACAAGAACAGTTAGCCAGCAGAACTATAGAAGCCAAAAAGCACGGTTAGTACACTCAGAGACTTTCCTAGAACTGTGGTCTTTGATAGATTAGGTTTTGTTCTTTAGGCAGGTGGTAACTGTCCATGTGCTGAATTTATAGCCGAAATGTTACTTTCATCATGGCGACAGTTATGCTAAGGTCTGGGGCCCTGTTACGTTTATCAGTAAGTGTTGTGTTTTAAACAGGTCTCGACTATGTGGTTCTGGCTGTAGACCGGGCCGGCTTTGAACTCACAGAGACCCTCCTGGCTCTATCTCCCAAGTGCCAGGCCTAAAGGTGTGTACCACCACACCACCACACCCAGCTACTATGCTGCTTTTTAAACCTGGGCCACCCTGGCTAATTTGTGCAGGATGATTTATATGCTGTTATTCCTGAGGCCACACGGCTATTTCTCAGGGTCGCTCGAAGGTACAATAAATAGTTTAAGTAGCCTTGCTCTGAGACCACCCAAATGAACGTGTGCCCCTTACTGGTTGTCTGGTTGTCTAGCTGGTTTTTGACACAGGCTCCTTCCCAAGCTTATGTGTGCACATGCAAATTTGGGTGCATGAATGTGTATGTGTATGTATATGCGGTGTATATGTATGTGCTTGTATGTATATGTGTGTATATGTATATGCAGTGTATATGTGTGTACGTGTACGTGTGTGTACGTGTACGTGTGTGTATGTGTATGTGTGTGTGTGTATATACATGTATCTGCTCTGTCTTCACAACTATGATGAGGGTATGTGCTGAGGTCATAGAAAGCTGCCTTTATAGAGGAACCTGGTGTAGAAGTTTTGCCCAGCCAGTTGAAACGTCCAAAGTCACTTAGCAGAGTTAGTGAAATGGCTCAGCAGATAAAGGTACTTGTTGTCAAGACTAAAAGACCTGAGTTCAACCCCAAGAATCCACATGGTAAAAAAAGAACCGGGGTTGGATATTTAGCTCAGTGGTAGAGCGCTTGCCTAGCAAGTGCAAGTGCAAGGCCCTGGGTTCGGTCCCAAGCTCCAAAAAAAAGAAAACAGAAAAAAAAAAAAAACCCAACTACAGCAAGTTTGCCACACATGCGTGCATGCGTGGATACATGCATGCATGCATGCACGCACACACGTACGCACGCACGCACGCACACGCACACACACAACTTCCAGGGCATACAGCAAGTCAAAGCAAGCTAAGTAAGACCTCTTCAGTTCCAGAGAGGACAGAATTGCTGAGCTTTGGGCCAGGAAATAGACGTGTTTTCTAATGATCTGTATCAAGCCATCCGGCTCTGGAAGAGAAGAGCTGTAGGAGAGGCCTGGTGACTGAGGACACTGGCAGGTAAGAGATGGACAGATACATCTGGATGCTGCTGTAAAAAGAAGTCCAGTTGGAAGACACTTGGCCCAAGGAGGCACTGACAGTCATTCGTTCATGAGCAGCTTCCGGGTATGGGTGACCACAGAGAGTGCCAACAAACACAGCAAGGCCGGAGGGTAGCCCCGGTTCTGTTGCTGTGCTGAAGCCTTCCTCCGGGTCTCCAATGGGACCCTCTATGTCTGCAGAACCAGGACCCGTCTGACACATCGGCCCTGAGTAGAAGGCAGCTAGCCAGAAGAGGGCAGGAGGGTCCTAGCAACCCTTTCAAAGGCAGAGTGGTTCAGCTGTTCTAATAGCTGAGGCTTGACCAGCAGTTTCTCAGTGGTCAGGAACATATAGGTGAGACCTAGTTGGGTGAACACCAGGAGCAGCAGGACCTCAAGGAAGAAGATGCAGGAGTATATTTAGAGGAGGTAGTATCTTCCAGAAGTCACAGAACCACGGCTGGCTTTATCGCTGTCCACTATGGCTGATGTGGAGCAACGAGGAGTACCAACATCATCAGGGATGTTGATGTGGACGGAGCAGGCAGGCAGAAGCTAGAGAGCTCTCAGCAGGACCAACCAGGGGTAAAGGCGCACATCTCCCGCACCATCTCTGTTGCCTTTGACATCTTCCTCACTCACTGTGAGGAACTCGGCTGTCAGGAACAGCTGCAGAAGACATATTGTCACAAACAGAAAAGTATCCAGGCGACGTAGTCTGGACACCATTGTGAAACAGCTGCTCTATGAGGAGAGCATGTTGCAGCCAGCTGCTTCTGTACTGTGTTCGGTGTGACTGGAGCAGAGGTGAATAGGGTGGAGTTCGAGGCATGGGGTGAGGAGGGTGTATGGTGGGGTGTTTCTGGGTTCAGGAGAGGCAACCCCCTGCTGAGCACCAGGACTCAGCCAAGGAGCCTTCCCACTGCGGTCTGTGACAGAAACTTGATGGTGTCTATCTGTCTAATCTATCTATCTTCAAATGAATGAGACCATGTTTCAATTTTAAGTAGAAGCTGATAACTCTCTTCTTTTAGTTAAGTTCATTAGTTTCGTTTTGTTTTGTTGATGCTGGAGACCGAACCTAAGACCCCTTGCTAAGAATATGCTCTCCCCCTGAACTACATCTTACCCTTCCAATGGCTTTAAATCTGTGTTTAAATACAAACATGGGAGCTGGCACAATGGCTCAATGGTTAAGAGCACTGACTGCTCTACCAGGGGTCTTGAGTTCAATTCCCAGTAACCACATGGTGGCTCACAACCATCTGATGTCCTCTTCCGGTGTGTCTGAAGACAACAACAGTGTGCTCACATATATAAATAAATATATATTTCTCAATATAAATAAATACACGTTTTTAGATTTACAGGTTATAGGCCATTTGGAGCAGCCTATATAAGAGCTATGCCTATTGTATAGATACTCAACTTAATTTGCTGGATTAGAAGTGAGGTTTGAAAAGGTATTGTGCTGGGAGCGTAACTCAGTGGTTTGACACTTGCCTAGCCTACATAAGGTCCTGGGTTCCATTCCTGTGGTGAGTTGAATATGTTTGGCCCACGGGAAGTGGCACTATTAGGAGGTGTGGCCTTGTTGAAGTCACTGTATAAGTAGGCTTTGAGGTCTCTTAGTGCTCAAGCTCCACACAGTGTGGAGAGTTCCCTCCTGGCTGTCTTCAGATCAGTATGTAGAACTCTCAGCTCCTCCTGCACCATGTCTGCCTGGATGTTGCCATGCTTCCCGCCATGATGATAATGGACTGAACCTCTGAAAGTGTCAGCCAGCCCCAATTAAATGTTTTCCTTTCTAAGAATGTTGCCCTGGTCATGTTATTTCTTCGCAAGCAATGGAGACCCTAACTAAGACAATTTCCAACAGGACGATTTAGGGCTATTGCTGTTTTGATCGACACCTACTATCTGAACAGCTAGACAACATTACTAACCTAACCAAGGAGGTTGACTCATTCAGTTGGCAAGAAGTAGGGTAGAGGTAGGGAAAGACGTCAGATTTCAGGGACAGAGCCTGTGCTCTGGGTGTGTAGACCTGGGCTCTGTCCTCGTTGGGGTTGCAATAATGAGTGCCATACTTCACTTAGAAAACGAGCCTGAGATGATGGATCTCTGGGGTCACTGGAAGGGTTACACTTAGTGCATTCAAAGGGGCTGGGGAGCCGGCTTAGAGGTTAAGAGCACTGACTGCTCTTGCAGAGGACCTGGGGTTGATTCCCAGCACCCATGTGGCGACTTGAAAACCTTCTAGAACTCTAGTTTCAGGGAATCTGATGCCTTCTTCTGGCCTCCATGCCTATGAGCAAGTAAAACGCCCATACACATCAAGTAAAAATAAATAAAGCTTAAAAAAGAAAATACACCCAGCAGAGTACCAAGCATTTGACAGGAATTCTGAAGCAGCAAACTGGCGGCTCGAGGGTTTTATTTGCTTGCCATTTTAAATAATTATTTGTTGACTTTTGCTAATTTCTTTTTGACAACTTCATACATGTACTATTTATTCTCTTTTACTTAGTTTTGAGCCTGGGTCTCCCTATGTAGAGCTGGCTGATCTGTAGACTTGTTATCTAGTCCAGGCTGGCCTTGAACTCACAGAGACTCACTTTTCTCTGTCTCCTGTGCTGGGATTATAGGTGCCTGCCACCATACCCAGTGGCTGGGTATTCGTTCATTTATTTTATTTTTTTATTTTTTGGGACAAGAACTCAAGCGATCCAGGGTGGTCTTGAACTCACTACATAGCTCATTACCTTACCATACTAGGATTTATGAAGTGCTGATTATGAAACACCTACACACTACACAAGCACTTTGCCAACTAAGCCATATGTCCAGTTCCCATCCTGACCTTTAAAATATAGATGTCGTACGCCCATGCTCTATGCTTGCGGAGGCTAGAGAGAAGAGCGAGGAGACAAATGCTGCACAGACCTGTACTGGTGTAAATCAGAGTCCAAGCCCCTGCCGTGGTATCTATGGAAAAGAGGGAGGCCCCGCCTCCGCGCAGGTAGATACCTGGAGAATAGGCAGCTGCCTGAGGAACTTAGCTGTATTCAGTGGGTGTTCCCCTCCCCCAACGCTTACAATGGAATTGCTATGGAAACAGTATTCACGTACCAGAAATCTGTTTCTCCACTAAATTTTGTTCACATTCTTTGTCTCTTGAATGCTTTGAGAGTATGAAGTGAGGCTTATCAGATTTTAGGGCTTTCCTCGGAATTTGGGTCGCAAGTTCCACACGACGGGGTGTGGTGGGGGTTGGGTGGAAGGTAGAAAAGGTCCCACCCTCGGGTCACCAATCAAAACAAATCACAGGTTTTCTAAAGTAGTAATTTATGAAGTTTTATGAATTTTCTGCATGTAGAAAATAGAAAGGGTCCACCCACTAGCTAACATTGCGTATGTGCTCCTCTCACGCTGGCTTCAGCTTCTTTCTTGGGTCATCATACCCCACCCCCTCCCCCTTACAAATTCCAAGTTGGTTTCACACTGTCAGGCAGGATTGACTCCGCTTCCTCTCCTCCGCTATCTAATTCATAGTTAAATCTTGTCTTTTGTTTAAACCTAATTAGTCTTTTCTTAGGGAATTTGGCTCAGATGATTCACCCCAGAAAAACATCCAAGTGCTTGGGACTCTGGCGGGGTTGCCTTCCAACCCATCCAGTTTCCCAGACATGATCTCTGTTTCTGTTTCAACAGTGGGGCTGACTGTCCTTTAGAGCTGTGGGTCAGTCGCTCTAAAGGCTGCTTGATGCCACAGACACCGCAGAGCAAAAGATAGAGCTTTCCCCCTTTAAGACCCGCTCTAGCAAGCTAGGGTAGTGACTTTGTGTCGGCACTAGGACCCATCTGCAGGAGGAACGCGGCACCGGTCTCGCCCCGCCCCAACGCGCACTGGGTGGAGCCGTCTCTCCCAAACTCGTTCCCCCGTGGGAGGGCGGGGCAGCATGGGCGTGGCACAGCTGCGGTGGGCGTGACAGCGCCGGAGGGGGCGGGGCGGAACGACGCTGCCAGGTCGGCCGGGCGGTAGGGCCTGCGCGGAGCTCGCTCCCCAGCGCGCTGGGCGGGGTGTGCGGCGAGCGGCTTCCCGGGCAGGCGCGGGCCCTGAGGCGGCGGCTGCGCCGTGCGCCGGGGCGGAGCCGGGGGCGGGCGGGCGGCCGGCGGGCGGGGGCTGGGCCGGAGGAAGCCTGAGCGCCCGCGGCGACGACGGCAGCGGCGGCCCAGCAGGCTAGAAGCGTGGGTCCGCGGCTGCTCCGGGTGCGGCCGCGGGCTGCGGAGCGAGCGGGCGGCCCGGCTCCCCGCGTCCCCCGCCCGCCGCTACTGTCTGGAAGATGGCGCCGGGCGGATGGAAATCCTAATGACAGTCTCCAAATTCGCCTCCATCTGTACCATGGTAGGTGCGGCGGCAGCGCGGCCCGGGCGGCGGGTCCCCGCCTTCGAGGCACCGCCCGCGGGCCTGTTCGAGTGCGAGCGGACGGGGCGCGGGGCCGAGTGACCGCGGGGAAGGCGTGCTGGGCACAGCAGGCGAGGCCGGGGCACTAGGGATGGGATCGAGCGGGGCTCGGGGTTGGGTACTGACCGGGGGTCGCAGCTGAGGAAGGGGAACTCTGGGTCTGGACACCGGGGACTCAGAGATTGTGGCTGGGGACTAGGGCCTGGGGGCTCAGGGACGGGGTTGGGGGCCAGGGCTGCGGACTGGGGCTGGGGACTTGGGGACTCGAGGTGGGGACCGAGGTTGGGGGCTGGGGACTAGAGACCGGGGGCTCGAGCCGGAACTTTAAACTGGGCACTGGTACCGGGAAGCCAGGGGATTGGGCCAGAGGAAGGGACGAGGCATTTCCTTGGGGCCCTGCGCGGGGCAGGGCGGGGGTCTGCGGCAGGAAGGAAGGGTCTCGATCCTACCGGAGGACGGAAGTCCTGGCAGAGTTCCTGCTCGGGTTAGGTGGAGCCCCGGGGCCCGGGCTCGGGAAGGGGGCGTGTGAAGGTGGAAACTTTTTAAGAGTGCTGTTGAAATGTTCTCTTTATTTTCAACTCTGTGGAGAAAGGAACTCTTGCGGCTTCCAACCTGTGTCTGTCCAGATGGCAGCCTTGTCTCTGGGAATCCGTGTTAATCTTGAAATGCTGCATTAGCTTTCCTGTCATTTATTTACTTTAATAGAGCAGATGCCGCTGTGTGGTGTTGAAGTACACAGACCCCCACTCCCTCCAGAAAAGCGAAACGCGAGTGGGTTCCAAACGTGCTTTTGTGCATTGCCAGAAGCACCACGGTTTCCCACGTGATATGGCAAATTCATTACCTCCTTTATGAACTTCGACGTAGAGGTTGCGATTTATGAATCAATGAAAAGAGTTACTCTTTGCAATGTGGGTCCGGGGTTACATTACCAAAGACCTGCACCCTTCAGTTCCGTTTTTTGTGTCTTGAATTTTATGTAGGAGATTCTCCATCTCCCACCTGCAAGTGATCTCTCTCTGGGTGTGTGTGTGTGTGTGTGTGTGTGTGTGTGTGTGTGTGTGTGTGTGTGTGTTGGAGAATCAGGTAGGAAAAGTCAATTCTTTGCTGCATTCTGCGGAACAGTATAAAAAAAGGGGGGATGGAATTGGTGGAATTAACATACACAGCATCAAAAAAGTCATAAGATTATGGAACCACTGAAGGATCCATTTTCCACGTGAATAATTGTGTTTTCCTGGTGTTGAGAAGGGGGCTATATTAACAGTTTCTGGGATTGGTTGTGGTAATTAATTTTAGATTGCCACATGGGACAATTGAATCTTTTATGATGATAATTTTGCCAGATTGCCGAGCTCCACATATTTTGGGGTCATGGTTCATTGACAGAGTCTAGGGTTTCAGGAGTGGTGTGATTCCCCAAGACCCGTTCATTCACTCAGTCTGTCAGGTGTTCTCGCAGCAGCTGACTGGAACCAGGGGTACAGCAGTGATCCAGACAGTTCCCACAGCAGGGCTTCAAATAAGAGCCACAAAGGGTGTGGTGGTGGCACTCTCAAGGCAGAGACAAGCAGATCTCTGAGTTTGAAGCCAGCCTGGTCTACAGAGTGAGTTCCAGGACAGCCAGGGCTACACAGAGAAACCCTGTATCCAAAACCTAACACACCCCCCACCCAAAAAAAAAAAATAACCCAAACCAACCTTCACAGAACAAGAAAGAGCAGCAGGGCAGAGCCCAGGCAGGGTTCTGTACCTAGTGAGAGGCCGAGGTGAAGGATGTGTACTGGGAGCTCATCTCCTTAGGGCGTCTGCCCAGATGCATTAATTGCACATGGTGTGTGTATGCTTTTTGGCAAATGCATAGACATCCATTCCTGGCCAAAGAGAGGTTGTTACCGAGGTGCTATTAAGATTGGGCGTGTCTGTTCCCACTGCCCTCCCAGAGTCCGAGCTGAGCATCATCACAGTGATCTGCAGTTCTGAGTGTAGGCAAGGCTGCTGTCCATCTGCCGAGAGTGAATGAAAGTGAAAATCAGCAAAGGTCCTGCCCTGCTTGGAATGTGAATTGTCCAGTGAGTGAGTAACTCTCTCTTAAGCCGGTTACCTGACCTGAACACCACCCTGCCCATTTGCCTTATACAGTGGCACAGGCCTTTTGTGATCTCAGGTGTCCTGTGCTGTATATGTCCCCCTTGTCTGTTTATTTGTTTGATTTCCAACTTTGCTGGTGTTTTGAAGCAGGGTCTTATGTAGGTCATGCTGAGTTTGAATTTGGTATGCGGTGGAGGCTGGCCTTGAACTCATGATTCTCCTGCCTCTACTTTCCAGCCACTGAGATAACAGGCATGTACCATCACACCAGGCTTAGACTGTGAGGACTTTAAAGTGAAAAACTTACTGTTTATTTCTGCCATTTGATTGGCATCTTCATACAATGGGAAAAGATCTTCATTGACTCACAAAAGGTGAGTTTGAAGTCGAGGTGAACCTGTGGAACAGTGGAGGGCTGGGGGCCTGGACTTAGACATGGATGCATTGGAATGTCAGCAGCTTTGGAAACATTTACAGGAACACTTAGGATGAATTGAAATTTTATTCTGTAAATATGGAAGTTTACATAATTTATTCACTTGTCAAAATAAGGTGGAGAGCAAACCTGCAGTAGCTTTATTGTTTGAAATGGATTAAACATAAGTTGTGAGATATGCCTCGATTTAGATCCCTGCTATTCTGCTTTTGTGTGAAGATGAATGAGATGTGTTGGTCTTGGTTTCGGAGCCTGGCTCAGAGAGTGACTGACTTCAGCCTGTTCTGCATGTGCCTCCAGAATCGTTTACGTGCTGTCCGCTGTTGGCACACCTTCAGCTTGATGTGCTGGCTGGTGCTCCTCAGTGAAATTCTCTTCTCACAGCCTGGTGCGTGTAGTTGATGAGATGTTGAGTTCTGTACTTAATAATCAGCAAACGGCAGGGAAAGTGGCCCATCTATGCATGCAGAGGACTCTGGTTGGCTAGCTAATCCAGGTGCTCCCACTGGGAGTTCCTTAGCTGCAGCACTGGCTGAAGCTGGCCGCTGGCTCTGGTTGGTTGTGGGAATCCTAGGTGGGAACGACTTACTTGGGAGGGAGGGGAATTGGATAGAGCAGAAACAAGGAGGTTGAGTGAAGGCTTCTCATCATGAGATGGCACTGGCTTGGCTGCTTGCTAAGCAGGGAGGTGTGTGTGTGTGTGTGTGTGTGTGTGTGTGTGTGTGTGTGTGTGTGTAGGTGAACTGGACCCTGAAGCAAAAACTTTAAACCACTCTTTGAAGCAGTCTCAGGTAAACCTGCCTATTTTGCCTTTTCCTGCTCCTCCTGACTGCTGTGTGTGTGTGTGTGTGTGTGAGTGTGTGTGTGTGTGTGTGTGTGTGTGTGTGTGTGTGCCACTTAGCATCGTTCCAGAAGAGGAAGGGGCACAGTCTTAAAGCTTAGCTTTATTTGAAGGAATGTGGAGAAGTAAGGAGGTCACTGCCTTCCCTTCCTATCCACCCCCCCCCCCCCAACTTCTTTCTGTGTTTGGAACTCCTGAGTCTTCTGATCCATTAATGGCTGAGATTAAAAGTGGTCTCCACCATTCTTGGTGTACTTCCTTTCTGTGGTCATCAGGATTGATATTTTGATTTTATGTCTATGGTGAGAAACTGCTTCCCATAAAACATGTTGTGAAATGCCAGAAGGATGTTTAGGGACATTTAAGAAACTTTGCTGGTCTGTCCTGATCCCAAATCAAAATTCTTTATGTGGAGGCAGTGGATGGAACTTGGGTGCCATATTCCTCAGATGCCACCATCCACTCACCCCACTTCTTTCTTTCTCTTTTTGGCAATGCTTAGCCTGGAGCTTTCTAATGAAGCCTGGTGTTTGATTTTGGAATTAATTTTGGGTGATTGTTCATGCACACACACTAGAAGCCTGCCCAGTTTGTCACAGGTCATGTCCCTGTGGGATCATGGAATGGAGACTCTGGTGAAGAAGTGGAGTCTTGGGCTGTGTATTCCATACGCCTGTTTTCTGCTCTGATCCCCAAGCCAGGATCCAGGTGACAGTCCAGTTTGTCCCTTCAGTCACTATCATGATTGTTTCAAAAGTTGACCAATAAGCATGGAGAGTTGGATGCTCTAAGATAATTGGCAAGATGACCGGGTCACAGGGGTAGGTAATTAGGTGGCCAGCAGGTTGTGTTTATGAGATCAGAGCTGTGTTCTCAACCTTCCTGATGCTGAGACCTTTAATACAGTCGTTCATGCTGTGGTGATTCCCACCCATAACGTTATTTTATTGCTGTATCATAACTGTAATTTTGCTAGTTATGAATCATAATGTAATATCTGATATGCAGGCAATCAATATGTGACGTCTGTGGGTGTTGTTAGAGGGTAAAGTGATATAGTTATTAGGCATGAAATTATATATAAGACACAGTCTCTTGCTAATCTTGGACACTCACCACAAGTAAAGGTACTGTGCTGAACTACAGTAAAACAGCACATGGGGTACATACAGTGGACCTGCCTCATGCCAAGTGGCCTGATATCTCCTTCCCACCTCTCCACAACCTTACTATAGATCCCAAGTTGGTCAGTTACCACCCAGTTAGTTCCTGATCCACTCGGTTAGTTTCTGCCACTGAATCTGTACACAGCACCCTCTTTCACACAAGGCTTTTAAAAAATCTATGCTTTTGACCAGGTCACTGCAGATGAGGCTGCTCCTGCTCCCTGACCACATTCCTTCTTCCTGTCTGTAAAGTAATGTTAACTCTACTTCTACACCTTGCCATCGCAGGGAACACTTATCCTGAGTGCATTTCTTATAATTCCAGAAACTGAGATTTAACCACATTGGGGGCGGGCTGTTTCTCTTTGAGTAGTTGCTTCCAGAAACTCAATAGGCTGTTTTATTATGTATTTTATTCTGCATTATGCTATAATAAAAAAGGTAAATTCGAGCCCAGATTTTGACATTTAGATGTGTGTGTGGGAAAAAGTTTTCTTATAATTCCAAACTGGTTTTTTTTTTTTGTCATCTGTGAATGCAAGGATTGCATCAGATGTCTCTTTTAATTAAAAAAATTATCACTTGTATGTGTATGTAAATATGTGTGCACTGGCGAGCATGTCCTCTCCTGGGTAGGTGGGTTTTGGGGATTGAACTTGGTTGTCAGGCTGCTGACAAGCACCTTCACACATGGGGCCATCTTGCTGGCCCAGATTAGACAGTCTTCTGGTAAGCATTGCGTTGACTCCTTTTAGATCTAAAATTGAGGCCTCATTCTTTGAGAAGTTGTAGCTGATGTCATGATGCTGTCTGTGCTCCCATCAGGAACTCATAGTCTTGTTTGATTTTCCTGGCATCTTTTAGTGTTGCAGAATTTATGCAAAATTACACCCCATTGTAAATACACATTTTCCCCCTTTCAAGTCTTCACTGCAGATTAATGATTTCAGTATTTTATTACCATCAGACTAATCCAGATAGCTACTTACTAACCTCCGACTTCTGGACCTTATATGTGGGAGACACTCTACTACTAAGCTGCATCCTTGACACTTTTCTGTTTGTTCTAGTTTTGGCCTTTGAGATAGGGTCTTGGTGTATGGCCCTGAGATGCTTCTAGCCTGATCAATGTGTCTCAGCTCCTGAGAGCTGGACGTGCAGGGTCACAGCTCTGCACCCCCACACCTGGCTTTCTCAGTTTGGACACTTTTTTGCCTGTACTGTTGAAAGAAAAAGCATGCACTTGGATTGGTTCCCTTATGTAAGAGTCCACATTTATTTCCTAACTGTGACTTCTTGGGCTAAGTAACCTGTTGCCTGGAGTGTTGCACTGCTCCTGCTGTGGCCACTGGATGGGAATGGGGATGGGGTGAGGTGGGGTTAAGCTGTTTCTGTTGCCCTGGTGAATCTTACAGCCCAGCAAACACTCGCTGAGCCTGAACTTACCGGTTCATCCAGCATTAGTTATTAGCAGCAGCTGCCTCTGAGGACACTCACTTATATTTAAATTAAATTATAACACTAAAGCTAAGAATGAAGTTGATTATCTTCATTGAAAAGAAGTTGAAAAGTTTGAGAACTACTTTGTTTCGTCTGGCAACAGCAGTGCCTGACTGGCCTACTTTAAAGATTCAGGTAGCTTTGAGCACACTGTGAGGAGAACAGTTGAATCCAGTGATTTGTACATGCTAAGCACATGCTAAACCTATGCTCTGCCACCCCAGCAGCCAGCTTTTACCTTATTACCATGTTCATATAGATAATTGTTTAATACGCACAGTTTGTATAGAAGGAGGTAGGAATGGTGTAGAGTTTGTTTTGGAAGAATATCAAGACTGAAGTGGGGTGTGGTACTGTGTGCCTATAATTAAAGTACCTGGGAGGCTGAGGCAGGAGGATCATGAGCTTTAACAGCAGACCTTTGAGCCATGTATTGAGACCCTGTCTTAGGGGAAAACTAAAATCCCAGATTGCTGATGGTACAGTGTGATGCGAACCAGGGAGCTGGCTGGCTGCGATGCTAAACTCTTTGTTTAAAAAAATTACAGTAAGGTATTGTAGCTTGGTTCTTTTGCTGATACAGAGCAGTTAACCTCTTTTTGGTTTTTCAGACAGGATCTCTCTGTGTACCCCTGGCTGTCCTGGACTTGGTCTGTAGATAAGCTGGCCTCCGACTCAGAGATCGCCCTACCTCTGCCTCCTGAGTGCTGGAATCAAAGGCTCAGTGTGCCCTGCACCTTTTTTTTTTTTTTTATAAAGTAGGTTCCCTTGCTTCCCTGTCTGACATGGAATTCAGTAGCTGAGAATAACTTTTTTAATTAAAAAAAGTTTATGTATTCATATGCATGCGCACATGTCATGGTGCATGTGTGGAGGTCAGGAACAACCTTTCAGACTTAGTTCTTCTGTGTTTGGGGGATTGAGGTTAGGAGCTCAGGCTCTGTAGTCCATGTCTTAACTCACTGAGCTGTCTTGCTGACATCTCTCTGAACTTCTGATCCTTCTGCATCTTCCTCATGCGTGCTAGAACTACAGGCTAGGAGTCCGTGCTAGGTTTTATGTGGTATTGGGGATCGAACCCAGGACTTTGTGAATGCTAGGCTATCACTTTACTACATTTCAGCCTAAGAGCTGCTAAGTTCTGATGTCTGCAAAGTCTGAATGCTATAACATTTTTAAAAAGGTCTGAAGTTGTAGAAGTTGGGTTAATGTGTACAGAATTGCGTCTACTGGATTTTCTCGAGGGTATCTGAGAAGAGAACTTGAATAATTCTTCCAAGTTAGAAGTGCCTGTGTGGGTCAGGTAAGGCATGAAGGAAGTCTAGGGGCCTGGAGAGGATAGGCTAGAGCAGAGCCCTCTGTAGGGTAGACAGTTTTAGTGAACACTTTGTGGAACGGACATTCTTCTGCTTTGTTGGTGAGTATCTTAGCCTGTTGTCAATTCCTTATGACTTTGAAGACATTTTTTTTCTAGACTTTTAAAATGTTTAATATGTTGTTTATTTTATTTTAAGTGTGTGAGTGTTTATCTGTGAACCACATGCATGGAGTTCCTATGTGGGCTAGAAGAGGACATCAGATACTCCCCCAAAGGTCGTTTGTTCATTCGTTCAAGGTTGCGCTCCCCCCCACCCCCCTTGAGACAAGGTTTCTTTACAGTCTTAGCTCTTCTAGAACTCATGCAGAGATCCTCCTGCCTCTGCCTCCCAAGCACTAGGATTAAAGGGGCGCGCCACCACACCCAGCACATTTCTGTTTTTTAAAACAAACATTTTGAGGTCACATATTTATTAAACCAATTTGTTTAAAAAAGCTACTTCAGAATCTTAAATATGTAATTCACAAAGATGAGCCGAGTATTTTAGTTTTCATATTAAATATTTAAATACTTAAAGTGCATTTGTTTCTATATGTAATGTTTACAACAAACCAAACCATTGTGTATACATTAATCTCCAGTGGCTCCATAAATGCCACAGTTGTAGCCACATCTGTGTACTCACAGCAACCCATACGTTTACTGTGTGCTTCTGGAGGCCGGAACTTTGAAGTGGATGTTAGAGGGATTATTCTTTGGGAGGGTCTGGGAAGCCCAAGTTTCTTTCTTTTTTTTTTTTTTTTTTTTTTTTTTTAAATCTTTTCTACCTTAGAGGCTTCCTATGTTCCCTGGCCCCAGCTTCTCCTGTGTCTTTAGGTCAGCAATGTCTGGTCCTCAGATACTGATTTCCTGTCAGTCACTGACACTTGGGGTGGAGGGGCCCATCTGGATAATCCAGGATAATCTCCAAGCCAAGGCCATTTGATTTTAGCAACTTTAAGCCCTTATGCAACCTTAATTTCCCCTTGTCCTGTAACGCATCATATTTACGTGCTCTGGGGATTAGAGCATGGCGGGGGTGGGGATGGGGGGATGCGGGCGCCGGTGCGGGCTGGGGAAGGCTTTTCTCACATAGTTCACATAGTGCATTCTGAGGGCTGTAGCACGGCCTATGTAGGGGCCTGTGTAGGATGGGCCTCGTGTCTGCACTTTGACCAGTATAGCAAACAAGAGCGGTTACTTGAGTCCTGATACCATGCTTAGTCTCAGCGGAGCAGTCTTTACTGTGGGAGTCAGCTGCTAGATCTGTAGCTCGAGAGGTGATAAAAATGAGGTGGATCCTATGTGGTCTGGCCGCAGTGAGTGCTTTGGAATCATGTGACTGGCAGTGGTGGCAGGAGACAGCCCTGTGCTGCTGCAGACCTTCCTCCCCCCATTCTGACCAGTTCCTCTGCTCAGGTGAAGCTGGGGTTCCCAGCATAGTTTCTCTGTGTAGCCCTGGCAGTCCTAGAACTCAGGCTGGCCCCGAACTCAGAGATCTACCTGCTTCTGTCTCCTAAGTGCTAGGATTAAAGGCATGTGCCGCCACTACTGTTTTTTTTTTTTTTAAATTAAAGATTTTATTTTTATATATGCGTGTCTGTTTTAATGTGTGCAGATGCCCACAGACACTAGAAGAGAAAATTTGGTTCTCTGGGGTTCCTATGGTGGGGCTGGTGAACCACTGGGACATTTCTCTAGCCCTGAAGGAGATTATTGATTTACATTGATTAAAAAAATTATAGAACATACCTGTGTAAATAGAGTTAGAATTTATTAAGAAAATGTTTTGATACAGACTGAGTACATGTTAAGGCAAGAGAGTCACGTTTAAATGTCTCAGCCACAGCTATATATAGGATGTTTGTGGCTTTTGAAATTGCATTGCACAAAGGATTTAAAAAATTAAAAATGTTTTCATAGGGGCCAGATTCAGTTCCCAGCACCTCCATGTCATCTCATAACTGCCTGGAGCTCCAGTTCTGTGGGATCCAGTGCTGGCTTCTTTCCTTTGGCCTACAAGGGCACTAAGCTCACACATGGTGCACACACATACAGTCCACAAAACACTCATAAAATAAAGTGAAAGTAAGTCTAAAACAATATTCTGATGTGTTTGTTTTTAATCCAAGGAACTGTTTTGTTTGCTTGTTGTTTTGAGAGAAGGTTGCTCTGTTTAGTCTTGGCTGTTGTGGACTACACTTGTAGACCAGGCTGGCCTCAAACTTCTCCCTCATGTCTGGTCTAGGAACTTTCCTTAGTGAATGAAACCAAGGTGGCTGGAGGTTCATCTTGAGGGTCACAGTCCAAGAGCACAGATGAGTCAGTGAGACAGATGACAGACAGACAGAAAGGTCCAGAGAGTGCTTCCGGATGTGCTCCACAGGAAGTCAGGGAGGTTGACTGCAAGCATGGTTCTAAAGCTTAAGATATTTTCAGCCAGCAGGAGTATGGGGGTCCTCATATCCCCCTAATTTTCTCTAGTCTTAAATTCCTGGCTAGTCTTAAAGCTTCCTATCAAAAGGATGGGTGGGTTTCATTAAAACCTACCCTGAGGTTACAGGAAAGATTGGACACACTCTGCCTCTGAGGACTGCAGGACAGGAGAGGGTACTGATTTAAGCCAGTCAAAAGGTTTGCAGCTTGCTGTGGGGAAGGAGGTAGGGTCAAATGGCTAAAAGTCCAGTCAGAAGAATCCCAAGGTTTGAGCTGCCAGGACTGTTGGGATTAGATTTGGAATCTCAGTAAAGCTACTGGCTAGGCAGAGGAAAAACAAAACAAAACAAAACAAAACAAACAGTTAACAACTTAATCTTTCCCATTGTCTTCTTAAGTCTAGACATTCAGCATGACAGTGTAAGAGAAAAAAACATACTGAGAGGGAGAGAGAAAACACCAAATATTTATGTCTGAGCTGGATAAGGATGAGAGTGCTTCAGGTTCACAAGGTAGGGTAGTCGTGCCTCGAGGTGAGCCTCGGGTCTGACAGAGAGCACTGTTGACAGGTGGGTGCTCCCTGAGAGCTTGTGAGGCAGCAGGTTGCAAGATCTGACGCTGTACCAACTAGTGGATGATGGACGGCTTTTCATGTTGGAACCAAGGTCCATTCTTGTCCCATTTTGAAGTCTATTATTAGAGTTTGTGGAACTTTCTGTCACTTTAACTTTATATATAATTGTGTGGATCTGTACCTTGTGTACACAACTAAGTTTATATTGAAGAGTAAAACTGGATTTGAGTTTGGACACAGTAAGTTTAAATACATCGGCTATAGCACCTCATTGGACAGTTGGTGCCCATATTCTTTCTTAAAACTGTTGCTCTCTGGTTCTGGAGTAGTGAATCTAACTCTTCTGCCTTTCTCCAACGGGCGGTGCTCCACCACAGTGTTACGTCTCCTTCATGCTTCTGGGGCAGGGTCTGTCTTTATTATTTATTTTTAAAGGCAGGGTCTTGTGTATAACCAGGCTGGCTAGAAGTGTATGTGCAGCCGAGGACGGCCTTGAACTCATGATTCTTCTGTGTCTGCCACCCAAGTTAGGTTCACAAACATAACCAACCCCCAAATCCAGCCTTCTTCCTACTGTGTTACTTTGAGAAAGGGCAGAGTTGGCAAAGCTGGCCTTGAATTTGCCACTCTCCTGCCTTGGCCTGTACTAGCCAGGATTACAAGCCTGTGTTACCAGGCCTAGCTCTTTTTTTTTTTTTTTCTTTTCTTTTCTTTCTTTTTTTTTTTTTTTCCGGAGCTGGGGGCCGAACCCAGGGCCTTGCGCTTGCTAGGCAAGCGCTCTACCACTGAGCTAAATCCCCAACCCCCAGGCCTAGCTCTTAAAACATGTAGGTACAGTTCATACTCCATGTAATCTGTGTTTTATGGGACACAGTTCAGTGGTTTAGCATTTTGACCATCCTGTCAGTTGTCAGACATTTCTCCATCTCAGAAGACATTGCTCCCTTCAGCAGCCATCCTTCTGTACCTTCTTTCCCACTCTCCTCCCTCCCAGCCTCAGACAGCTACCATTGTATTTTTTATGTGGCTTTTGTGACTGGCTCTCTGCACTTGGTATCATTTTCAGGCCTATCTGTGTTAGAAGATGTACCAGTATTTTGTCACTTTTAGCGGATGTGTTTTCTACTGTATTTACATCACATGTTTTATCTGTTGGCTCATTGGCTTTGAGTTGTTTGCCATTTGGTGGATAAATGCTGCTGTGAAGTCAGGACAGTAAGTTTTGGGTGGTCCTGCCTTCTCTTTATCTTGGGCATCTGCTTAGAATCGCAGGGTTAGGGCCAATGAGGAGGCTCAGCAGGAAAAGGTCTTCACCACTCAAGCCTGCATTCCGGCCCTGGAATCCTTGTAAAGGTGAGAACCAACTCTGGTTCTCTGTCCTCTGCATGTGCAACTCACATTTTCTAACCACACACTCATGCACACACATGCACAGCCTATTTCCCATGGAATGGCCTTAGTACCCTTGCTGAAAACAGAAATGTATGAATATGCGGCTTTATTTCTGGAATCTTGGGTTTTTTTTAATTCTGTTTTTGAGATCCTGTCAAGGCTGTTTTCAAACTTGTTAAGTAGAGGATGACCTCACAGATAGATGCTGGGGTGACAGGCCTGGCCTCCACTCCTGCTGAAACCTCAGCTCTGTTTCCTTGAGCTGCCCATATGACCACCCTCCAGTGTTACTGCTTTGATTATGGGTGCTTTGAAGTGAGTTTTGAAATCAGGAAGTGGGGGTTCTCAGACTTTGTTCTTTTCATGATCACAGTCGACTCTTCTGGGTCTCATGTTGATTCTGCATGGGTTTTAGATCAGCTTGTCAGTGTCTAAACAAGTTGCTGGGATTCTGATAGGGATTACATGGATTGATTGTGGAGTATTGCCACTACATGGCCCATAGTGTGTGGGGATGGTTTTTTTCTGTTCCCCTCAATATGCTTTAAATTTTTTCAGTAATTTTAAAAGAGTTTGTTGAGTGTATTCTGGTGTATTAGGATGGTTTTGATGAAATTGTGGTCTTGTTAAAGATTGTTGAGTGTAAAAGATGTGGAAATAAGCAGTCTTGTCTTATGCCCAGCTCCTCAGAGCCCGTTTGTCCCAGCAGCTCTTGTATGAGCCTAAGATCTTGGTGTGAGATTGTGCTGTGTGGGTAGAGATAGGCTAATTCTTCCGTTCACACTGAGGTTTGCTTTTTTAAAAAGACACATGAGGTTGGGGATTTAGCTCAGTGGTAGAGCACTTGCCTAACAAAAAAAGAAAGACACACACACACACACACACACACACACACACACACACACACACACACACAGTAGCTGTCTTCAGACACACCAGAAGAGAAGATTGGATCCCATTGCAGATGGTTGGGAGCCACCATGTGGTTACTGGGAATTGAACTCAGGACATCTGGAAGAGCAGACAGTGCTCTTAACCACTGAGCCATCTCTCCAGCCCTGCTGTTGAGGTTTTTTTTTTTTTTTTTTTTTTTGGTTCTTTTTTTTTCCGGAGCTGGGGACCGAACCCAGGGCCTTGCGCTTCCTAGGTAGGCGCTCTACCACTGAGCTAAATCCCCAGCCCTGCTGTTGAGTTTTTATGGATGTTTCCTGTGTTTGTTTGTACATGTGCAGGTGTGTGTGTGTGTGTGTGTGTGTGTGTGTGTGTGTGTGTGTGTGATCCTGTCTCAGAAATCAAGGTGGATGGCCCAGGAATCTGCTAGTTTGGCCTCTTGGGTGATGTGATGGCAGACATGTCACTGCTCTTGGCCTTTCGACATGGGTTCTGGGGATCACAGTCATGTCTGTGTGTGTGCCTGCATGGCACACACTTTTGCAAACAGGCGAACAGTCTCCGTATTATCAGGTTGAGAATGTCTCCTGTGCCCTGTTCTGTTGGGTTTGTGTGTTTCTTTTCTTTGGTCATGAAAAGGTGTCACTTGTGTCTATGGAAGTGAGCGCATGATCTTACTTAAATTCAGGTAGCACGCTCTATGATAGGGATTAGTTTTAGGTGGTCAAACCACCCTTGCATTCTTGGGGTGACTCTGGGGGTTGCTGGTGCATGGCCCTCTGGAGTGTCGATGAGGTCATTTGCTAGGGCAGTGTTGGAGATTTGTGTGTACTTTTAGAAAACCAGTTTATTTTCTTCTCCTTTGTCTATGTGACTGAGGCTAGCCTAGAACTCCTAAGTCTTCCTGCCTCAGGCTCCCCAGTAGCTAGATGACAAGCCTACAGTTGTGCCTGGTGTGGGATTTGTTTTCTTGTGTGTGTGAATGGAGTATGAGTGTGTGCTGGGTGGAGGCCTCTTCTGTCACTCCACCTTACTCTGCTGAGACAGTCTCTTGATGAACTTGGAACTCACTGATTTTCTGCTGGCATCTGCCCAGCCAAGCCCTGTCAGCTTTCCCCAGTGCTGGGGATCCGGGTTTGCTTATGGCCTTGAGTGGCTTTTATGTGGGTGCTAGAGGTCCATACTCAGGGTCTCGTGCTTGACAGCAAGCCCTCCTAGCCGTGAGTCACCTCCCCAGCCTAGGATTCTATTTGATTGAGTCTGCTAACCTCTACCTTTAGTTTAGATTGTGTGGCCTGTTCATGTCTGGTGTTAGTGAGGCAGCATCTGGTTTTCATGTCTGCTTTCTGCTGCCTGTGTCTGTGTTCCCTTCACCATTTCTGTATTATGTGTGGAGGTTGACAGGATTTATAATCACCTATTGCACAAGCCCCCGGGCATGCCTGAGAGGATTTCCTAAAAGCCTTACCTAAGGTGGGGTCACCTAGCCTGAGTGTGGGTGGGGACCCTTCTGTGGATGAAGGTTCCAGACCTGAACTGAGCCCCAGCATCGGTCTTTGCTTCTGCACTGTGGGTGCAGTCTGGCCAGCTGCCTCAGGTTGCCTCCATGCCTTCTCCCACCAAAGTCAAACCTGGAGCTACAACACACTCTTCCTTTATTAGTTGCTTAAGCAGCACAGAGCGTGAGTTTTCATGGAGCAGTGTAGCTGTTTCTGATGGTCTGGCTTTAGGACAGTCTTGCTATGCGGGTAGGGTGGCCTCAAGTCACAGCCGTCCTGCCTTAGCCTCCCACGTGTTGGGATTGCTGGTGTGTACACCACACTCACTGTCCACTTGTTTTCAACTCATGCTTTAGGTTGGTTTTATTTTCTGTGTCTGAGTGTTTTGGCCACAAGTAAGTGTACCAGGTGTATGCTGTGCCAGAGGAGGCCAGAAGAGGGTGCTGTAGTAGAGTGGGAGTCAGACAGTTTCGAGCTGCCACGTGGGTGTGTGACCCAGGCTGGATTCCTCTGGAGGGTTGGTTGTGCTCTCAACTGCGAACCATCTCTGGCACCCCAGTACTCTTAAAATCAAGGACATTTTGCTGTTAACTTTTTTTCTCATTCTGTAGTCTTTTAACACATTTTTATTGCTAGTCTATTATAATAAAAATTTAGTGTTATAAAAATACTGTTAGAAAGGACTTTGGGGCAGTGATTCTTTTGTGACAGATAAGTCTGGCTGTGGGACTAAGCTGAGCTCGTGTTTCACGGTAGTGAGTAGAGTCTGAGTGAGTGCAGCCCAGTGATTCAGAGCAGGTCCGTGGGGCTAGTTTGGGTTGAGGTTATTGGTTTGCCTTTCCCCCTGAAAAGTCCCCGTATGGAACAACAAACTTTGGAAGTAAATGCTGTGTAGGAGGACATCAGTGAACCAATTGAGTTCCAAAGATTCTCTCTTGGAGCTTAGTTTTCTCTGCAGAAAGTGTTGAAATACAGTTCCTTGGCCAGGTGTCACCTCATCTGTACTGTAGCCTTAGTTTGATGGAAAAGTTGGTGAAGGGTTACCTCTGCTAGAAGCAAGGCAACGCTCTGTCCACCGAGAGGGGAACTCCCTGGGAAGTATCTGAACTTTGACAGTCACGTGGGGACATTGACATTTGGAGGGAAGTGCAAGATCTGTTAATAGCAATCATCGTGAGCCTCATCGGTCCTGCAGGGAATGAGGTCTGAAACCCATGTAGATCGTGCAGATTGTTAGAAAGCAAAAGAGGTGCTCATGAAGCAGAGGGGCGCAGAGGTTAAGGTGCAGGCTGCCGAGGCTGCATGCTTTTAGGTGGCTGCGGGGCAGGTGAGCAACAGTGGGGATGCAAGCAGGACTTCCCTTCTGGTGTACAAGGTGACTGGGTGGTCCTGAGACAGCTCTGCCATAAGCTAGTGTGGTTACCTAGAGGTCGTCAAGTAGAGGGGCATTGACCCACTGCCATTAGCAGTCCAAACTGCAGGCATCTCCAGACTACACAGGGCCCCAGCTGTCTAAGTTCCCCACTGCTCCATGACGCCGTAACTTGTGTCCCCGCGTGCACATGTGTGCATGAACATGCCAGAGGACAACCTCAGCTGTAATTCAGTCAATTGGGCATTATCCACTTCCTTTTTTGTGGGGGGGGGGATCTGGGGGCAGGGCCTTTCACTGACGTGGAGCTCAACAAGTAGTGGGGCTGTCTGTGTCTCCCTCCCTCCACTACACTTTTTCTTTTCTTTTTTTCCCTCTTCATTTTAGAGGCAGAATTTCTGTAGTCCTGGCTGTCTTGGAGCTTGCTATGTAGACCATGCTGGCCTTAGACACAGAGATTCACCTGCCTCTGTCCCCTCTCCCCCAGCACTGGGTTAAAGGTGTGTACCACCATACCAGACTTTACTTTTATTTTTACATGTCGTTTCTCCTAATTGAACTCGGCTCCAAATAGATTGTTTAGTAACCACTAACTGACCGAGCTATTTCCACAGCCCCATATCTCCACTTCTTACCCAAAGAGACTAATGTGATTTCCTTACTAACACTGACTAATATTCAGGCCACATTTCAGTAGCTCGGGTTGTCTCCAGCACGTCTTGTGTGGTCTTTTGTCTTCTGTTCTTCGGAGTCATGGTCCAGTAGTGACTCATGCTGTTGATTTGGGTGCCGTGTTCCATTAACCAAGTGCGGCCTCCTCCTTTCCATGGCTGTTGAGCAGGCAGGCTGGTTGTCACACCGAGAACTTGCTGTGTTTGAGTGTTTCCTGTGGTCTTTAGATGTGCTTCTTTGCCCTTTGATTTGCTGTAAAGGGGAAGTAGGTGCTAAGGCCTGGAGTGTGCTGGGAAGAATGCTCAGTGACTCACTGTGGGACGGAGCTGGGAGAAGTGCCACTGCTCCAGATGGAGACTGAAGCATCCTCCCTGTAAGCAAATCGCTTTACTTCCAGATAGCCAAAGTCATGGGGCTTGCCGCTTTGCCACCGCCTTCCACAGGGCATCCATGGAGAGAAGAGTGATCAGTTATTGAGTCAACAGCCAGCTACAATCCTGAATGAGCACTCCAGCGTGACCTTAAAAACAGTTAGGGTAGATCAGCACAGGCGGCTCAGCACAGCATTTGTGGGCAGGCTGTGCACACCGGTTGCCCTCAGTAAGACTGGAAACTGGGGGCTTGAGCACTGGCTCTTAGAGTATAGGAGCTATCCTTCAACTGCAGTCCCCGAGACAGCTGCCCATCAGTACAGCAGGAGGAGTGAATTAGGACTGTGCTGTCCCACAAGAATAACGAAGGGTGCCGTGTGCTGAGAAGCCGCGCGGGCCCTTGTGCATGCTAGTCACTTTCACGTTCCACGCACGAGTTCTCCAGGTTTGTGAGTGGAGGCTACCCCATTGTGGAGACTGAATCTGCTCAGAAGTCTTAGGCAAGTTGCAAGTGCGAGAGTTGCCCAGACTTTCTCTACTGCTTATTTGCATTTTGCTAAATCTGCTTTGCAAATATGATGTTTGCACATATGCCATCTCTCTGGACCTTCTGATAATGTCTTTCCTAGTATTGCCAGCTGTTTTGGTCTCATTTGACCTTGACGTGATGAGTGGGACAAGCCAGCCATTCTGCATGTTGTTCCTCAGGTGGGTTTGGCCGATGTTCCTTCATGATTAGATTCACATTATACATTTTTTTCCAAGTACGGAAACTGGTTCATCAAGTTTTTCCAGTGTGACATTACCTTAGTGCTTTTACTTTGTAATTAATTTCTGGGGAGATGCTTTCAAGATGACTGTAAATAGGGGTTGGGGATTTAGCTCAGTGGTAGAGCGCTTACCTAGGAAGTGCAAGGCCCTGGGTTCGGTCCCCAGCTCCGAAAAAAAGAACCAAAAAAAAAAAAAAAGATGACTGTAAATATACTGTTTCTCATCAAATTTTATTCATTAGATTTGGGGTTTTCTGTGTGGAGTTGGCAGTTCATTTTAAGAAGGAGGGTTCCTGTCATTCATTTGTTCGTGTCCTTAAAGCAGCATGGACTTTGCCTGTACAGACTGTGATCCTTGTCAACACTGACAGTGAAGGCTCCGATTGCCCCGCATGGTCAGCGGGCGTCAGACGGACTCTGTGCTCCTTGTCCTGCTCTGTATTCCTCTGTGTGTCCCCTCCCCCACCCCCGCAACACCCCGCCTTGCACTCTGCAGTGCCTTGCAGTGGAGAATAGTGCTTACAAACAGGTGCTTTCCTGTGTCCCCCCCCCCACCCTTCCTTCCTTCCTTCCTTCCTTGCTCCCTCCCTCCCTCCCTCCCTCCCTCCCTCCCTTCCTTCCTTCCTTCCTTCCTTCCTTCCTTCTGTGAGTTTATCATAATTTCAAATCAAATTAGTATTACAGATTGCTTTAGAAGAATTCTTATGGCATTTCTGAAACTCAGCATAACTTTGCTTCGTTCTTTTGGCTGAACAGTCACTGACCTCTTTTCTTAGAGCGGATGAACATTTCAAAGTGTGAAAAATTGTATTTCAAGCTAAAATGTCTGGATCTGTTCTATCTAAAGAATTCTTATTACATAGTGAAGAAAGAATATAGTTAATAGAAATGTCTTAGGGCTTAACTGAAAATACTGGTTTTGTTGTATATAAAATTAGAATCTCTAAAGAGTTTGTTTAGAGGATTAAGTTCCAAAATTTTTAAGGTAATGTATATAATTTCTAGGTGTAGGTTTTTTTCCTTTTTGAAATATTTACAAATTGCATCTGCTTGCCCGCCTGTGTGCCTGCTTTCTTGTGGGTATGTGCAGTACTCGTGGAGAACAGAAGAGGGTGTCAGGTCCCCTGGAGCTTGAGTTCTTGGTAGTAAGGTATCTGACATGGGTGCTGGGAACTGAACTGGGGCCTTTTCTACTGTAGATGAATATTATCCTTAATAGGCATAAAGAGCATGAAATTCATGCTTACATGTTTCTACACTTGTGATGTAGATTTAAAATCTCATATTCTAAAACTTAGAACTATACAACTTGAAAATGAAAGTTTAACGTAAGCATATACCTTACTGAGTTTGAGACTAAATAGGCCTGTGTGAATGCCTCACTTTAAACACAGGACTTGGAGGATCTGACCTCCATCTGACCAGAAAGCCTCCTCCTCCCTGAGGACAAGCTTTCATAGTGCTGGAAGGTGCTAGTCAAGCTTCCCAGAGAGGGAAGCTGTAGCGCCTAGGATCCACAGCAGTGTCTAGCATGGTGGGGGTAATTGTGGCACTTACGTCTTGGCAGCAACCACAGCTTAAGACCAACCTTAATAGGAGGTAACTGAATGTAAAATCATGGACCCTGGTGGAGAGCAATACCAGCATACTTCCTCCCTGTGTTCTAAGTACTTATCCTTGTACCACAGATAAATGGAACTCCCACTTCTCATCAAAGAAACTTATCTTTGCACTAGGTGGAGACATTGCAAAAAACCCTACAACTGGTTAAAGTGTGTAGAAAAGTGATCAGGGAACCTAGCCTCCGTCTGCAATACAGTTCTTGCAGGGCTTAAGGACCATCACTAAAGAGCTTATGGGAAATCGTGAGAGTCAGAGGACCAGGAAATGTGTGTTGAGTCAATTTTAAAGGTGATGGTTTTTCTCTATCCTGGCTACCTCCCAGATAAGAGACAGAGACTATTAAGATTTATTTAATAAGCTTTACAGCAGAGAACTCTGAGCAGTTGTCAATCTATTCTATTCCTCTAAGCTGATCTGGCCACCTCCCAGCCAAAGTCCCTGAGATACTAGTGTTTCAGAATGGATCTGGCTGGCTCTTTCTGCCCTAGGTGTGTTCCATGGTAGGCAGCTCTTGGTCCCCCCCAGTCCCCCCGTCCCCCAATCCCATGGATAGGAGTTCAGCCCTGTTCTCTTGTCTGTCAGCCACTGTTGATCGTTTTCTATCAACAAGTCAGAATAAATGGGGAGCACTGTTTACACAGCATTCAGGCAGGCCATACTTAGAATGAGCATGGCAGTGTCATGTTCTGATTGGGAGCAGAGACCTCAGCGTTTGAATAATACAAGGAAAATCTTTACACAGGGCACAAAAACAGTGTGCATACATGTGCTGTGCGTGAATGAGTGTCTTCTAGAAATGGCAGGGAAGCTTCTCCCATGGTCCCTTAAGTACGCTTACTGCCTAAACAAGACAGGTACACCACCAGTCAATAGACACGTTCACATGGAAAGGGACTTCTCACAGGGCCCGGCCCCCAGATTAACAGGGACAGAAAACTAATGACCTCCGAGAGGGGGAGAAATCATCTTTAGGGATGAGCACCCTAACTGGTTATCCAGTACCAGTTGATTAGCCATAGAATTGTATACACAGGTAAGATGATGTGGACTAAGCAATTACATGTATACGCATATACGTGTGTGTATATGTATGTGTATGCACATTGTTTTATTAATAGGTTAATATTGCATGCCTGTTGTTTTTATTGATAATTTTATTAATGAACTATAGAAAGAGGCAACTGTCACTTGTTGCTTGGCGTTCTTATGTGATGTGGTGGTACGTATTATGTCATTGGATGAGAAGGAGTACAGTAAGATCTGCAATCATTGGCCATTAATTTAGTCATAGTTTGAGGTTTTCTGAGCTGACTAATGGTCATGTTCAGTGTTATCCATGTGCTGTTGAGATGATGGATAAAAGAGAAAACAGCCACTTATACTATCCCGTGAGAAAAAAAAAAAACATCAAAAACTTGGAAGACTTGCTTGCTGGAAGGTTTCCCTCTGGGGTTGGAGGTTGGGGAGTGATGGACAGCAGGTGGGAGGGTGAGATGAGCAGGCCTAGATGCTCCTGGGAAACAGTCAGGCCTCACTCCTGCCCTGAGCCACTTTCCCCATGGCCTTGGGGCAGCAGAGGCAGAGCGACTGCTATTGAAGAGCATGGTGGCAGCTTGTACAGGGTGTGATCTCTTCCAGAGACAGCAAACCGTACCAGCTTCCTGCTCCTTCTCCATTTGGCCACAGTCGTAGGAGGTGATTATCCAGCTTTGTGCCAAGTCCTCATCTGAGAGGCACTGGCTTCCATCTTCCTTTTCGTGTTTCTAGAGAAGCAGGCCTCGATTGATGCTCTTTACCCTGCTCTGTGGCTTTGTGAATATGGAGCTCAAAGGAGCTCAATCTTCCTCACAAGTCAGACTTGAGCTGTGTCTGTACTAGGACACTGTAACTCTTTTCTTCAAACCTTATTTTTAATGATGGTTCTTAAACGTTTTAGCCTCCCTTGTAACCCACCGCCTACCTACCAGAGGTAGTGGAAAAGAAAGGTTACAGGGTTGGGGGTGGAGTGGACCTTTTTAGAAAGGTTCTTTGGAGCAATTCCCATTTGTGTTGTCTGGAAATCAGCTCCTAGGTTAGCAGGCAGTGGCAGCTTGGTCCATTCACAAACACTCCACGGATACACCAGCAGTCTAGTTTGGTAGAGTTGGGTTAGCAACAGTGGTGACACACCTAGCAGAGACAGCCCGGCCTCAGCCTCGGCTCGAATCAGCAGGAGGGACCAGGAGGAACACCAGGAGAAGTTCTCCAATGTGCCTCTCTCAGGGAAGAGAAGATCAGCGAAGACTTGACACTCACAAGGGTTGCACTGTACCAGCAAGCCATGTTCTCTCTCTGTCATTCTGTGGAGTCTTATTTATACCCTCCAAACAGCACGCGTCTCCACATGTCTTGCCTCAGCATTGGTCTTGTCTCAGCACGTGCATCCAGTCAGCCCGTCCGAGTCCGCAGAAGAAACTGCAACACACCCCCAAAAGGTTTTTGGTGCGGGTTCTCTTTACGGCATCATGACAAATGCAGCCCAACTACACAATGTAAGGCAGACTAATACATGCGTGTGGTTAGCTCAGAATCCTTCATCACGTGTCCTCTCACGTGCTTGCTTTAGCAGAACGTCCTCTCTCCTGCGTCTGCCTCAGTGAAGTCCAACTTAGCCTTTCACACCTGTGTCCACTTTTTAAAGGAAGGGCTGGTCCCCATGCCCCTTTGAGTCTTTTTTTTTTTTTTTAATATTTTATTTATTATATAGGAGTACACTGTAGCTGTCTTCAGACACACCAGAAGAGGGCATCAGATCTCATTACAGATGGTTGTGAGCCACCATGTGGTTGCTGGGATTTGAACTCAGGACCTTGGGAAGAGCAGTCGGTGCTCTTAACCACTGAGCCATCTCTCCAGCTCCCACCTGTGTCCACTTTAAGAAAACATTTCTTCACGTGTTTGCCCCAGCAAAGCATCATCCAACCAACTTTCCAAAGAACTCCTAAGTTTCCACTTCGTTGTCACCATTTAGATTCTGTGTGGCAGTGCTGAGGGCCTGCAGTGCATGCTTCTCTGCTCCCTTCTTTGCCGGGGAGAAGACTGAGGCCACCTGGTTATCCCGGGTGATGCTGCAGTTCATGTGAGAACTAGGTTAGGGGTGCAGCTTCCGAATGGGCAGTTGCCGCTCAGCCAGTTCACTGCCAGCCTGTCTGTGGGCTCCAGCAGGCCAGTGTCATAACCCAGTAACTGTAGTAAGGTTCCCTAAAGGGAAAATCCCTGATGTGCACCTCAAATATTCCACAGTGTCGTCTACTCTTGTCCTCATAGGCTGGCTGGTCAGTGTTGGAGCATGGGTTTTTATTTTGTTTTGCCTTCTTCTACTACTCTTTTTCTTCCTCCTCCCTTCCCCCCTCTTCCTCCTCACCTCCCCCCCCCCCTTATTTTCTACACAGGGTCTCACTGTGCAACTATGTCTGTCCTGGAACCCACTATGTAGATCAAGTTGGCCTGGAACTCTATGTAGACCAGGATGGCCTTGAACCCACAGGGCCTCAACCGCCTGAGTACCAGCATTAAATGCATATGTGGCTTTTATTTCAAGAATCAAATTCAGCAAGCAAGTCCAGAGATGAGAGACACACACATTTGGAGTTTCATTGCTTCCTAGCCTTTTGGCAGACATCAGATTAGACGTCTTCTCTGATCCTGGCCTGTTTTCTCTCTCTCTGGTGCTTCCTAACTCCGTATAAATAGGGTTTGTTTTCTTGTATCATTTGTTGACCTCAGTGGATTTTTAGTTCATTCTAGGACAGGTGTGAGAGAGGGTTAAGCTCCGTTCTCCTGTACGGTATGAAGCTGTGGTGTGGGCATTGCCCTGTACTTGAGAAGGTTCTGCCTGCTCTCAGGATGTGGCGTTCATGCCCTCCCACTGCACGGCTGCTTCCGTCCTTCCTTCCCTCCAGAAGCTTTCTTAGTTTTCCAAGGTCACTGGCTTCCTCACCCCACAGCGGCTTCTTTCCTTCCTGGTTTGGCTGTTCTCTTTAATGCACTTACCTCAGCTGACTGTTCAGTGCTCAACCTAGCAATGAGAAGTGCTAGCTTCTAAAATAAGGTTGAAACATGAAACTGAGAAGAATTTATTGAATTTTCTCATTAAACAACAGGAAAAGTGAGATATAATAGTTTAGAATAACTGTGTAGCATGCAAACACAATGCATACTTCCATTTCTTAGGTAGCAGGTCCAGATGCTACACAATCACTTATTTCTCAGTGACATGCATTACCATTTCACACAAACATGAACATTACTCATAATTAACTTTCCAAAGTAGCATGTCCTCATGTCCCCAAAACACACACATCTGGCCTTGAATGTGGACTTTGGAGGCAGGAGACTTCTAATTTCTAGCTTATTTCTACAGACATCATGCTTATCCTAAAGTAAGTGAATTATTTTAATGAAAACAGCACAGGGTATCAGCGTGCTTTCGTGTGATTTTGTATTTCTGAAACAGGTAGAAGGAAGACTTGTTGGATGAGTTCCTATGTTGGAGAGGGAAACGGTCAGATGCTCTCCTTGCTTTACCAGCAGAGGCTAGCATATTACTGCTTTCTTACTGTCAGGGCGACAGGCCAGTGTCATCCTTTGATGATAATCTCTCTGTATGGAAAGTCCTCACCTTTCCAAAAATATGTTGTGAGCGGTTGGGAGAGGTACACCTGGCCTTTGCCTGTGGCCGGCAAGTCTTACTGTCTGTGTATCTTAATTATCTGTATCTAATATAACCTAACACCATAATTCTCTGTAACAATTGACCTGTGAGACTGGCTCCTCTGTCTCTTGTTCTAGACGCTGGTCTTTGGCGGAGTGTGCTACATTGTAGCCCATGCTTTAGTGAAGTGTAGTGAGCTGCCATGCCTACTTGTGGACGGGAAGACAGCACAGGCATGGGACTGTGCTCCTCAGGAAACCCAGGCCCAGGCAGAGCAGCAGCGCCCAGGCCAGACTCGGGCCTGTAGCTTTACAGTCTAGCGTGCCTGCTTCCCGTCCCTTCCATAGTGGATTCATATTCTCATTTGATCGGTTTTTGTAAAATATTTGGGTAGGGGGTGAACACAGGGGTTTCTCTCCTAAAACTCGATCTGTAGACCAGGCTGGTGAGATCCACCTGCCTCTGTCTCCTGAGCACTGGGATTCAAGGTGTGCACCACCATTTCTGTTATTAATAAAATGAGTTTTAGTTGGCCACCCATTGGCAGAAAAATGGGTTAAAGCAACCTTGCTTGATTGACATCACAGGTTTTATTATGACTGCTGAAGTATTCTGTCTTTTCTAGGAACACTGTTGACCTTTAGGGTCTCAGGCTCATGCCCGGTGCCTGCTCTTTGTTGGCAGTGCTGGCTTCTCTCTGCCGCTGCCGCTCTGGGGACTTCTGCCTTGGAGCTTTGTGATCTGTTGCCTTTGCTCTTCATGTGCGCTAACCTGCGTTAGTAATTCTCACTCAGAACTCAAACTTCTTAGCATGTTGCTCCAACTTTTTTTGTGTGGGGGAATTGAATCCACCTTCCACAGTGTGAGTAATTTTGCCGTTTGTGGGATAGAAAAGACACTTCCTTTAAGGCACGGTTGAGCTGCTTTCCTGGGTGGGTCTGACGCTGTTGGTAATTGCACTGACCCACATGTTAGGTTTCATAGGGTCCAGCTTGTGGCTGTGAGTCGCCGTTGGAAGGGATTTATTTTCTCTTTCTGCCCTCTCAGCAGTAGCCATGAGTCAGGCACATTTCCTTCTTGTCTTCCTGTGGGGCTGAACTATTTCTTGGCTAAAAGTAGACTGAAAGGAAAGGTAAAGAAGTGGGACCAGGGGGTTGGGGATTTAGCTCAGTGGTAGAGCGTTTGCCTAGCAAGTGCAAGGCCCTGGGTTCGGTCCCCAGCTCCGAAAAAAAAAAAGAAAAGAAAAAAGAAAAAAAAAAGAAGTAGGACCAGGTTCTGGAGAGTTTGCTCAGCTGTTCTTCAGGAGGACCTGAGGCCACTTCATCCCCCATGTCGGACAGCTCCCAGCTCCTGTCACTCCAGCTCCCGGGACACCTGCACTCACATGCATGTAATAACCACACTCAGTACACACATACACATAAAAAATAGGAAAAATATAAACCATTTTTAAAAATAATAAATATGCTCAGAAAAGTGCCATCTCTCAGGAGGCTGGGACATTGGGGCCCAGCAGTCAGGCCAGTGGCTGACTTTGGGAGAAGACCATGAAAAAGGGAGAGTAGGGAAGAAAGCAGCCTTAGGGAGGGGGCAGTGGGGAGGTCAGGACACAGAGCAGGGGCTGCACGGGTATTGATGTGAATGGGAGGAAGTGCATGCTCTGTCTGTCTGTCTGTCTGCTTGCTTCTGGCTCCCTTCTAGTGTTTCTGAGTCCAGAAAGTCTGCCTCCCTATTGGGAGTTCCTGTGCCATGCAGGGTCATTGATGCTGCTTACCCTGTGGGCATCTGACTGATACTTCTGGGTCTTCCTGTAGGACAGTAGGTTATCGGCACTGGTCCAGTTGGATCTCCCGTCCTTTAGGGGTCCTGCTGCCCAGGCTGGCTGGGTCCTGCACTGTGCGAGCCTTCCCTTCCTTCCTTTTGGCTCCACGGTGGTTGCCAGCAAAGTCTTGTCCTATTACGGCATACAAGTCAGAAGTTTTCCTTGATTACTTGGGGGTGGGGAGTGTGCTAGGAGCGTGATTCCTGACTGATTTGTATAAACTAGTATTAAGTCATATGACTAAAAGCTATTCATTTTCAATATCAACTGTTTTTGAATAATGTTAATTTGCTGTAATTTGAGTATGGCCTTTTAAAGGATGTCTCAGCCTATATGACTGGACATTATAGAAATACTATAAATCCTGATATTTGTGGTTTTCGTTTTACAGGGCGCCAATGCCTCGGCATTAGAGAAAGAGATTGGTCCAGAACAGTTTCCGGTCAACGAGCACTATTTTGGATTAGTCAATGTAAGTGCGCTCCAGCCTTGACGCTTCGAGCACTGAGTCAGTGTACTTCCCCCTTCCTTACAGGACCCGCTTGTGTCATGAGGATTTAAAGTGACCTGTGGTTGAAAGGAGGTAACACTTTCAGCCTAATTTCACAGTTCTGGCAACAGAATTCTCCTAGCAAAAGTTTGACTTATAATTATAAGAGTGACCTCTCAGTATTTAAGAGTTCTTTAGCTAGTGGCATTGCACATGTAAGGCTACGTAAAAGCTCCCCGCTGGGAGGTGCCTGTGTCCTTAAAGCCTGGTAAGAACTTTGGAATTTAACTGAACACGACTTTACACTACTGAAACTTAACAAAGAAAAAATTATTATTTTCCTAGTTCCAGGTCTGTCCTGGATATTCAGTCTTGGTGTAGATACGGCATAAAAATGCATTTGATAGTGAAACTCTGCAGCCCTGTCCAGAACGGCTGCTCTTGCTAGACAGTCATAAAGCCATATCATATTCAGGTCCGGTTAATTTTGAGTTTTTTTAAAAGATACCCTGAGTCAGTGTAAATATAAACAGTGTTTGTGCTTCCCTTGAAGCCACATAGCAGCCACGTCAGGAAAAACGGAGGCATAAGCTGAGAAGAGACCATTGAGTTGATGGCTGCATTGATGGATGGAAATGCAGCTTCTGACCTTCTTGTCTCATTATTATATATAATATATAATAATTATATACATACAACAATAACAATAACTATTATTATACAAATCCTGCCACCTCTGAGGGGTCTCAGGACCGACCGCAAGGTAAGGTGGCCGAGAGTCTTGGACTCCATTCTGTGACTTACACTCTCAGACAGCTTCTGTTGCTTCCCCTTCTTCTGCCCAGCCCTTACTTTTCCGTCTCTCTGCTTTTCTCTCACTAGCTTGGCTGCTTTTTTATTTTTAGAGTTATAACACTGCTTACTCATAGAGGTGTCCCTTAAATATCAAGATTGGCTCAACTCTCTTGAGACGCCTGCACCCACACATGGGGTGTACAACTGTCTGTCCTTCACAAGCACGGCTTTCTATATTGTTGTGTGTGATTAAGTCTGTATCAAAACTCCAGCTTTGCTTAAAAACAACAGTATGGCCTGGGGGCGGTGATGTAGGGATGGGTGGGGAACTCAGAGGCCAGTGTTTTAGTCACGTTTCTGACTCTGGAACGTATGTGCGCTGTGAGCAGTACTGCATCCATGGAGCTGTTGTAGAAACTCTGAAGCGGGGTCAGACATCTGGGTGGTGAGCACTGTGCAGTGTGCTCACCGCCCTGGATTCCATGCTCCCAAACTTCAAGGGGGCTTACAGGAGGGGGAAGAAACTTTGGGGTTTGGTAAAGGAGAGAGACCGCTTCCATCAGCCTGTAATAGCGACATGTCCAGGCTTCTTTGCTTTGCCAAGGAGTACATGTGGAAGAGTTGCTGCTAGACCCACCTTCTGGGTCCCTTTCAGGCTAAGAAGGAGGGTTCATAATAAACACTCACCTGTGGGAGCAGGCCCTTTGTGTTTGCAAAACAGTGAGATAACCAATTTAATTGACCTACCAGAGACAAACGGGGTTATTCTCAGCATTGTTAATGATCAACTGGTTAATCTATTTTTAGTTACAGGTTGTTTTTGTTTTGTTTTTAATCTTTTAAAATTTGTATTAGCTAAGTTCTTTGAAAACATTGTTTTGAACTTTGATCATGTGTGAGCACATCTGGTATTTGCTGGCGAGGAGCTTGCAGGACCAACGAGCTTCTGAATGTGTGTGGTGCAGGTCACAGAGGAGAGCAGACAGTGGAATGCTAACCCCTCACTGCTGTGTGTGCGCCTCCTGTGGCAATGTAGTTCTCACACCACTCTTCCTGTACACGCACAGTGACTCCATTGCGAGCCTCCTATGGAGCCGCATTGGCAAAATCAGGATTGCTGGGGCCGGAGAGAAGGCTCAGGTTAAGCGCACTGGCTGTTCTTACAGAGGACCTGGGTTCAGTTCCCAGCTCTTACATGGTGGCTCCAGTCTCAGGAGATTATCTACCTTCCCTGGCCTCCCTGGGCACTGCATAAAGAGGTTCATACGTGTGCTGGCAAAGTACCTGTACACATAAAATGGAAATAAAATTCTAAAAATTTTTTAAAAATTACGTTGCCTTCCTCTTACGATGACTGTTTAAGCTGAGCTGTTTGGAACAAGGCCTGGTGTGGAGAAGAGAGAATAAAGTTGCTTTCTTTGCCTCCGTGGGTTATGGACTTGATTAGGTGAAGGCGCCTGGTTCTGTTTTCTTAAAATCAATTTCTTTCTTGTCCTGTGACTCTCTACTTGACAACCACAGCCTGGTTTTGGGATGTGTTCCAGAGATGCCAGAGATTTCCTGGTCAAAGAAAGCTGGTCCAGGGATGCTAGCTAGATTGTCAAGGTGCCCTGTCCCCTCACAGATGTGATGAGACACAGCTACTGGACAGGATGTGGAGAGGAGTCGGCCCCCACAAGGAGGCAAGGGCAGTAGAGTGGGAGTGAGCATCACTGTCCGTGCAGGGGTGGAAAGGCTTCCAGTTCAATTAACAACCTTTGGACCACTTGGGCGAATACAGAGGTTGGGGTCACCAGGGCCCACTGGTTGAAGAAGGTATTTTCTTAGTGGCCAGGGAGATAGCTGAACAGGTAAAAATGCTACCTTGTTGTGTGCATGCATGCCCATATATAATTAATATGAATTATAAGAAGTATTTTAGGGGCTGGAGAAAATTTGGCTCTTGACACGCCATGTCAGTTGGCCCTCAGCCAATTGTAACTCCAGTTCCAGGCTCACTCTCCTAAGTTTTTAAAACCAAGAATGGTGGCACACATCTTTCACCCCAGCACTTGGGAGGCAGAGGCTGGTGGGTCTTGGTGAGTTCAAGGCTGGCCTAGTTTACATAGTGTGTTCCCGGACAACCACAACCATGGCTACACAAAGAGAAACCCTGTATTGAAAAACAAAAGAAGAGGGTATATGTGTTTGTGTTTGTGTGTGTGTGTGTGTGTGTGTGTGTGTGTGTGTGTGTGTGTTCTTAGTTAGGGTTTTACTGCTATGAACAGACTACATGACTAAGGCAACTCTTATAAAGGACAACATTTAAGTGGGTCAGGAGTCTGTTATCGTCCTGGTAGGAAGCACAGCAGTGCCCATGGTGCTGGAGGGGCTGAGAATTCTGCATCTTCATCCAAAGGAAGTCAGGATCACCCTAGGAGGAGTGTCTCAAAGCCTATTCCAAGGCCACACCTACTAGTGCCACTCCCTGGGCCAAGCATCTTCAAACCACCACAGGGGGATGATGATGATGATGATGATGATGATGATGATGATGATGATGATGATGATGATGATGTTAATGATGATGATTGTTATTATTATGACAATGATGATGATGATGACGATGATAAAGAAGATTTAATATAAACTGATTGTTGAGAAAGAATCCTGACTCTTTAATGATTTCCTTAATAGAACTGAATATGTAAAGGAAAAACGACCCAATGGCAGGGCTCAGGGCTGGGTATGTGCTGCTTCAGAAGATGGACTGGCTGTATTGACATAGTAGGGACCTACACTGGAATGTTTTATGTCAGCTTGATGCAGACTAAAATCATAGATCAGACTGCATGTAACCCTGTAGGCATGTTCTTAGTTAGTAGTTCATAGGGGAGGGCCCAGCCCACTGTACGTGGTACCATCCCTGGGCTGGTGGTCTTGAGTTCTGTAAGAAAGCAGGCTGAGCAGACCACGGGGAGCAACCTAGTAAGCAGCACCCCTCCATGGGCTCTGACTCAGCTCCTGCCTCCAGGATCCTGTCCTGCTTGAGCTCCTGCCCTGGCCTTCTTCAGTGGTGGACTATGATGTGGAAGTGTAAGCCAGATAAACCCTCTCCTCTCCAGGTTGCTTTGGTCGTGGTGATTCATCACAGCAGTAGTGACCCTGATGCAGTCAGAGCCTCGTTTATAGTCTTCTCTGTATTGTACATGTCGTAGATGCCCCCTGGTTTCTCAGCTTGTGCCATTTGCTTCTTAGAACAGATGATGAGTCCCTTATTGTCTTTCTGATGTAACGTGAGGTTTTTCAATACAGGGTTTCTCTTTGTGTAGCCATGGTTGTGTTGTCCGGGAACACACTATGTAAACTAGGCTGGCCTTGAACTCACCGAGATCCACCAGCCTCTGCTTCTCAAGTGCTGGGGTGAAAGATGTGTGCCACCATTCTCGGTTTTAAAAACTTAGGAGAGGGAGTAAGAGCCTGGAACTGGAGTTAGAATTTGCCAAGGGCCAACTGACATGGTGTGAGGTGCTGTGTTTTTCTCTTATTTCTGGTGAAGTTGTTAAATATCTGTTACATATCTCTTGGTAAGGATCTCCAAATGCTGGTTATTTTCTACATTTTGGATGTCGTCTCTCTTTGACAGAACCAGAGTGTGCTGACCACTAGACTTCTATGGCTGTGGTATGGCTTCTACTTTGCAGATGAAATGAAGCTGGCTAATTAGTGATGAGTCTTAGTGATGTGTATTCTGCAGGGGCACGTTCTCCAGAGATAGCCAACAGTACTAGCGAGCCGTAGCCTAGATTGAGTATCTTTCCTGGGAGGTCTACATTTCACACTGTTCCTGAAGCCAGTGCTTTGCCCTCCCAAGCAGGTGTGGAGATGGGAAGTCACACGTTCTCACTGGGCCTTCATAGCTTTTAAAATCGATTTCTTTACAAACAAAAAAAGTTGCAGCTATTCTGAGGGCTTTGTCCCTTAGAGAAGGACATGCAAACAGAAGGTTTGCTGTTGCTGTGCTGTGAGCTTTCTTAACTCTGCAACTGTGGGCTAGGCCTGCTTCTGCCTTGCTGCTGTTACTCTACACAGATTCTGTATTTGCTTTTAACTTGGCATATGATGGTTCCATTTAACCCAGAGAAGGGAATTTTCAGCCCTATGTTTGCTCCGTAAGGTAGTGTCCTCTGTGCTTTTGAAGGGAAGAAGTAGGAGTTGAGTAAGCAGCACTTCCCCAAGACCTATGTGGGTGACACTGCTGCCAGCACTGCCTGCTGCCTTCTCTGATCCTCCAAGGCTGTCTCCTCCATGACTAACGTCCCAGTCAGCTTTGGTTTTAGTTTTTTGTTTTCTGTTTGTGCTTGGTATGTGGCGCCTGTGGGACCTTGATAGAAAATGTTTAGTTTATTTCTTGAAGGGTTTCTGTTGAGGGTTTGTGTTTTGTTTATTTGTTTTTGTGATAGGGTTTCTCTGTGTAGTCCTGGCTGTCCTGGAACTCACTCTGTAGACCAGGCTGGGCTAGAACTCAGAGATCTGCCTTCCTCTGCCTCCTGAGTGCTGGGATCAAAGGGGACCACAAGCAGCCTGAGTCTGTTTAAACCATTCTGTGAGACCCTTAGGGTCAGGGCAGAGGTAATCGCGACGGGCTGTAGAACAGAGCGCACATGCAGCCCTCTGCTTTCCTCAGGCTCCTCACTCATGCGCTCCATGCACTAACGCTCCACTCTTTGCTCTTGTAGTTTGGGAATACCTGCTACTGCAACTCCGTTCTCCAAGCACTTTATTTTTGTCGTCCGTTTCGGGACAAAGTTCTGGCATACAAGAGTCAGCCCAGAAAAAAGGAAAGCCTCCTCACCTGCCTGGCAGACCTCTTCCACAGCATAGCCACCCAGAAGAAGAAGGTCGGCGTGATCCCGCCCAAGAAGTTCATCACCAGATTGCGGAAGGAAAACGGTAAACCGTCTGTTTCCTGTGTACTGTTGCTTGTGTCCTAGGCAGGTAAACAGTGTGCCGTGATGCAGGTTGCTGGGGGTTTGGTTGTTTGTTTGTTTCGAGCACCATCTGTTTATACTTCATTCTGTGTTAGCCGTTTTACTAGAATATTCTGACTAAGGCAGGCCAGGGGAGATTGTTTGTTCTGATGTTCATCTAGAAGGACATGTGTTTTGTTTTGTCTGGAAAAATATAGCAGCAGGAACTTGAGAGGCTGCCCATTAGAGCGACCACATTTCAACCTGACACAGGAAGCACACAGAGAAAGAACACGGAGTAGAGTGAGTCAAGTTGTAAAAGTTCACGTCTTCCCCAGTGACTACTAACCTAGGAAGTCTCCTCCTCTGGATCGTTCCATAACCTTCCCAAAGCATCAGTAACTGGACCCAAGTTCAAACGCACGAGCCATGGGGAAGCAGAGATGTGGGGCTCCTGTTTCAGGTCCAGAGGTTCATGGGAAGTGTGATCAGTGTTGGGAGTGTGTCACTCAGCCGACATCCTGTGCACCAGCGAGTGAGGAAGCCCTGCTCTCTTCTGCCCGCTTGACATTTCTCCCAGGAGTGGTTGTTTTTTGCCTTCTGTGGTGGCATGTGCCTGGAACTCTAGCCCTCAGGAGACAGAGACATGGAGATAACCAGTTTGTAGCCAGCCTGGACCACATGAGATGCTGTATCCCCACATCTGCCCTGTAAGACAAAGCAAAACAAACAAAACTTTTCTATGGAGTGTGATTTCTTGGTTGTCCATTGCTTTCCTATGTTAATTCATTTCTCTTAAAACAAAAATCTTAAGATAGAGGGTAATTATTCCCCTCACTTTGGCCCCAAAAGTCACCTAAGTTTAGCTACTGAGAAGCCTCATCTTTTTCTTTCCTGTTTTTTGTTGTTGTTTTGTTTCTCATTTTTGTTTTTGTTTTATTCTGTTTGTGACAGGGTTTCTCTGTGTAGTCCTGGCTGTCTTGGAGCTCATTCTGTAGACTAGGCTGACCGCGAACTCACAGAAATCCATCTAACTTTGCCTCCTGAATGCCAGGATTAAAAGGTGGGGACCATTGCCACTACTGCCTGGCCCCCATCTCTTTCTAATGTGAGGTACTTCTCATGTAATTTCTGTAAGTCAGACAGTCCTTCCAGGAGATGGGCATTATTTTGCCCAAGGCTACAGAGTTCCTGGGAAGTGGCAGAGCTGGCGGTGGCTTCCTTCCTTCACAAGCCAGCTCTGTGTCCTATGACAGTGCTGCTGCCTCAGAAACATGAGTGAGAGTTGGGTAACCTGTGGGTCCAGCCTTCTGTTCCGTGTAGATATTTCAGTCAAAGTAGAAATGATGCTGAGCTGTTGAGTTTGATCTGCCTATCTTGTAGAGACTCACAGGTGTGACTTTATGACTGGTTGTTGAGTACACGGATGTGCAATGTACTGTACCTTTAAGGTAGTCAGTTACATTGGACACCAAGTGAATTGGAATGAGTCTTGTAAGAGCTGTCCCGACTCCTAGCCTGAATGGTGGGCTAGAGCTATTGCTGAAGAGATGTAAGAGGCGTTTGTTTTCCTCATATACGGAACCTTTGAGTCTTTCTTGCAGACCACATTTTCCTCTCATGAGAGGTTTAGATTCCAGACCTGCAGTTTTTTCTATTTTTAAGATCACAGGCCTAGGCGGTGGTGGCATGCCTCCAAGGCAAGCAGATTTCCTTTTTTTTTTTTTTAAATTCACCTATCTGATTTATTTATTTATTTTGTATCTGAGTACACTGTAGCTGTCTTCAGACACACCAGAAGGGGACATCAGATCTCATTACGGAGGTTGTGAGCTACCATGTGGTTGCTGGGAATTGAACTCAGGACCTCTGGAAGAGCAGTCGGTGCTCTTAACTGCTGAGCCATCTCTCCAGCCCGACAAGCAGATTTCTAAGTTCCAGGCCAGCCTGGTCTACAGAGCAAGTTCTTGGGACAGCCAGGGCTACACAGAGAAACCCTGTCTTCAAAACCAAGAAAGAAGGGAAAGAGAGAAAGAGAGAAAGACAGACAGACAGACAGACAGACAGACACAAAGCCTTTGGACTATGGTTTAAACTAATATAACGCAGTCTTGTCCTCTTGCCTGTCGATGCTCACCTCTGCAGGTGTGTCTGCTGGGAAACTTGTGCGCCATGCCTCTGTGTTTATACAGAGCACACACTGTTTTTCATGTGTGTAGCAGTAAGCCCTTATTGTCATTTAAATTGATTACCTGTGCTTTTTAAATGCACTTTGTCTTGTTTTTCTTAAAGGTTAATTGATTCATGCTGGACACAGGTGTCTCTCTCTCTCTCTCTCTCTCTCTCTCTCTCTCTCACACACACACACACACACACACACACACACACACACACACACACACACACACACACACACACACAGGCCCAAGCCCTGAAGTTATAGTGTTTTAAATGTCCTATTCAATTACGTGCTTAAAGACTTTTCCTGCTTGCCAAAACCTGAGAGATTTTTGTAGAGAGTTTTTAAAGTTTTTTTGTTTTTAGGAAGAGTAAATTGATAAAGCAACAGACCTACTTAATACTTGCTTCAATGAGACAGATGCCTGAATAAATATTTATGATAAATGTGTCTTCTCATACTTTCTATTCTTTTTTCTCAACTTCAGAAATCAGTTTGCTAGAAAAGAATTCTTATTTCTTGGTATTGCTGGCCTCTGTAAATATGTTTTGGAATACATTAATATTTACTTCAGGGTTTTGGATTTCTCCTTGAGAACTGCATGAGGATACACAGGCGAAAGTGTTTTTGCTGTCGCATGTTTTCCTTCTGATGCTCTGTTGTAAGGAGAGAATGTTGGTCACCTCAGCATTGTTGGTACCTGCTGCTGGCCCTCCTGCCTGACATAGCCTCCATCCTGGGTTCGAGGGGCTTGTGCTCCCAGTACAGCGTCACCCTGGCTATGGTTACGCGTGCTGCTTCACTGGTTGATGGTTTGGTATTTGGAGAAGGAACAGATTTGATGTCTATTCATTCAGTAAGTCTGTTTTCTTGGGTTTTAACTCCAGGTATCTGCACGAGCACAGGGGCTCTCACAGGCAGCATGGCTCCCCCAGCTTCACAGCTATGCTGTCTTTGATGATAGGTCGGACCCTGGGTAATTGTTCACATTGATTATTATATAACTCTGTGGAGGCCTGGGAATCTAGAAATAAGCCCTCAGGAGTCTGACCCTCCACAGGGGAAGGGCGGTGATAATAGCTATGTGTGTGGTGTGGCTTTACGAGGAAGGAGAAGCAAGTGGAGGTGGCATGGATGTGCGAGCAGCCACCTAGGGTGTGGGTGTTGGGACACTCTTGATCAAGTGAGATTAGAGGCTCGACATGTTGAAGTCACTTGATGGCCTAGGGGAAGCATGATGGAAGCCGGAAGTGCTGTGCAGGTGCACTGGAGGGTGGCCAGCTAGAAAGTTCACAGTTGGCAACCGTGTGGTACTGCGAAGACCATTAGGTGCAGGCCTGAGCCCAGAGCTTGGGAAGTTAGGGCTCAGGGAAGTCATTGTCATTAGGGCAAGAGCCCTATGGATGGGTGTCAGCTGGCAAGAACAGCATTCGAGGGGTTGAGCAGGGCTGCAGCAGAGGCTGCTGCAGGCCTCAGGAGGACATGAGACCCTCTAGCCAGTGCAGCTTCCTGTAGACTCACCATTTTACTGTGGAGGAAATGCAGCCCAGGCCAGTGAGGTAACCATTAGTGCTCACTGTCACCTGAACAACTCAGGCATTAAGGCAGGCTTGAGGTCTGACTTCATAAACCCCAGCATGTGTACTATACATGGTGTGTGTGCATGTGTGTGTGTGTGTATGTATGTGTGTGTGCATGTGTGTATTCGTGTGCGTTAACATTTTTCAAGTTAGGAGTCACATTTTCTTTGCACATATCATCATAGCTATTTGAACACCTGTCTTTTGTTCAGTTCATTTATTCATTCGTTCATCAAAAAATGTTAAGCACATCCTGATAGCGCCTGCCCACCCAACCAACACCCCTGTGGTGCTAGCGCTGCAGCTGTGGCTGACTAAGGGCTTGGCTCTGAAGGAGTCCGAGTGTGAAGAGCAGTGTCTTGGGCTCTGGAACACCGACAGAAGCGTGTGTCTGTGGAAGCTAAATGTGTGTATTTAAGCCTGGTGTGCGTCACACGCGCAGATGCCAGTCGTGTGCAAGCGACACTAATTAGAAAGATTTGAGTAAGTTTCTCATATTTACTTTATCCAGTTCTGTTCACCCCAAGAACAGCACAGTGCTTTCCTATGGAAGCTCTAGCTCTTTCTGTATTAGGAAGAAAGCATGGCCAGTGTAAGCACTGACGTCATCCTTACTCTTTGTGTTAATGTTGCAGCTGTAGTGGACTTGAGCTTCTTTCCATCCACTATTTAATACTGAAATTCCTGCCTCTCCCACTACACTGTGAGTTCCCTGATGGCGGGAACCCATTTGTTTTCCCTCCTCATTGAATTCCCAGCACATAACCTAGTTCCTGGCACATAGTAGGTGCTTACTGAATATTTGTTGAGTGAATGAATGAATTTGTATAACTTACCAAAGCAATTTTGAAGTCCATCTTTCTCATTTATAATATTTAGTAGAGTAGAAAACCACCCATAAGAAAACCAGTGTTTTAAAATGAGACAGTGCGAACCCTCAGCTCTTCTCTCTGGCTTGTATGTTGATATTGTGTAATCCTGCTGATCCCTTTAAACTATAAGTAGCCATTTTCCAGGGATGGCAAGATGGCGGTATACCGAGCATAACATTTACTGAACCCACACGAGGCCAGGCAGCAGCCTCGTGGGCCGTTTCTAAAAGTTCAAGATAGGACATTTTTCTTTCTTTTCTTTTCTTTTTTTAGGAGCTGGGGACTGAACCCAGGGCCTTGTGCTTGCTTGGCAAGCTCTCTACCACTGAGCTAAATCCCCAACCCCGAAGATAGGGCATTTTTTTTTAATATTTTATTTATTTTATTATATATATGAGTACACTGTAGCTGTCTTCAGACACACCAGAAGAGGGCATCAGATCTCATTACAGATGGTTGTGAGCCACCATGTGATTGCTGGGATTTGAACTCAGGACCTTGGGAAGAGCAGTCGGTGCCCTTAACCACTGAGCCATCTCTCCAGCCCAAGATAGGGCATTTTTAATGGATCTGAAGTCACTGTTATGTGGACCACCCCTTTCTCCTCCCCAAGAAGATTTTCATTAAAAATTCACTTGCATTTTTGGGCAATAAACGTAGCAGTTATTTTGAAAGAACATGCATATATGTGAGAGTGGTTGGGGGAGGATTGCAGGGTTGTAGATGGTGGCATTGATCCCGTTTGCTGCCCACTGCAGTGAGGTAATCACCCAAGGCTGCCAACTAGGCACCCAGCTCTTCTTAGAAAGCTTTCGTGCCTCCCTTCCCTTCCCCACTCTCTGCTTTTCCTCTCCCTTGGATCTCTGAAGCCTGCACCAGCCTTGAATTCTGTAGCTTGGGTTGGCATCAAACTCACTATGTCTCAGCCTCCAGTGTCAAGGTCACAGGCAAGAGGTATCACCCAGGCCATTTCTGTTTTCTAATGTCTTTTTATCATTCTTCTGGTCCTTAAAACTGGAGAGCAAGTGAAAAGCTGTCTCTTGTTTTGCTTTGTTTGCTGTTTTTGTGTTTTAAAGAAAAAGAGATTCCATTCAAGGAAGTGACCTTGACACTAGGATGTTGAAGTGGTCCGTGAGTTGGGAGAAGTTGGCTTATGAAGTCAGTGAAAGGAGCGAGGCTGTCTGTGTGGCTAGATCGTATGCTTTTCCTTTCTGATACTCAAGCAAGTGAGAGTAAGTTAGAAGTGGCAGCTGCGGGGTTGGGGATTTAGCTCAGTGGTAGAGCGCTTGCCTAGCAAGCGCAAGGCCCTGGGTTCGGTCCCCAGCTCCGAAAAAAAAAAAGAAAAGAGAAAAAAAAAAAAAAAGAAGTGGCAGCTGCAGGCTGGGAAGCAGCAGAGGTAGGTGAGACACAACTCCAGAAGCATCAGGGAGGGTGGACTGTGAAGGGAGCCCCAGCATTAGAAGTAGTGCCTCAGGAGAGGGTTTGCCCCATTGAGAGCAAAGGTCAAAGGTCATTGGCTTCCATTATCTCACCTTCACTTTAGAGCTTGCCTTGTTGGAGCTGTCTGGTGCTTGTAGTGTGTGATTTGCATGGCTTCAGGTGGAATGTTCTTTCTGAGAGGGGTCGTAGAGTGGCCGGCAGCATACACAAGTGCAGGGGTAGGCTGCAGTGCTCACGCTGGGCAGGGATGGGAAGTGGGCCACAGTGCTTTGGATCAACTGTCGCTGATGGCAAACCCCATGTACGTACAGAGATCAAGTTGATGTTAGTTAAGTCTGTTTGGACTGGGGCATGTGGCAGGCAGCTTTGGGATGCATGGGGTTTGTTTGGACTCTTACACATATCACAGGAGGCTTCAGGGGCTGGAATCCAGCAGGCAGTGAGGGGAAGGGCGCTCCGGCTACATTACTGCTGTATTAGTTTGAGAATGAAATTCGCAGTATGTAGAAGCAATTCAGGAACAAGCCGGGCAGGCTTTGTGTGAATTTACCCTGCAGTACAGGAAGTAGAAAGGCTCAGATCTGCAAGTCAAACTTGTTATTCTCAGTATAGAGAAGAGGGAGACTTTGTGGGCCAAGTAAGGGGAGGCACCCTACACTTGGTAAGCTGTGGTGGAAATGGGTAGGAATGATGGCTCCTACACAGCACTTGTGGGGTTGAAGCATGAGGATTGCCATGAGTTATGGAATGAGACCATTAGTATACAATCAGTATGCACTGTGGTCCAAGAGACTCTCCAGAAAAACTAGAAGCTCCTGAGGAAGAACTGGATCTTAGCAGAGTTCTCTGTATGCACTTCACACATCCACAGAAAGTGCAGGTCAGGATTGATGGTGTGCAGCAGGATTGATGGCGTGCAGGTCAGGATTGACGGGCTCCACTTCCGTTCTACTGTTTGATAAATGTAGCCATTCTCATTCATGGAGACCTGTTTCCTCTCGTCCATAGCAGAGCCATATCATGACGTAAGTAAGCTACCCATTCTTTTCATAAGCATTTAGAATATTTCCAGACTTTTGTTATGAATGGGTGGCCATGCCTAGGCTTTCAATGTCCGGGTCAGATTTACCTGGATGCACTTTTGCGAGAGCTAGACTGCATTTTATTAGAACCACCACACAGCCCTTCAGCACATGCTGTGCCATTGCATGGCCCTAGCACCAGTGCTAGAGACTGACCCTTTCCACTCAAGCCAACTAAGCCATGTTCTACTATTGTCAAAGGGATAGCCAGAGTTGTGGTTTCCCTGTTTTAATTTTTGTCTCCCAGTTAAGTATTGTTTACATACCTGAGTTTTTAGTCTGTGTCACCTGTTCATCTCCTCTGCCAGTTTTCTGTTGGTTTTCTCCTACCTTTACAAAGAAGGTTTAGGAGTTGGTCTTATGTTTGATCTAGAACACATGGATTACTGATTATGTAGTGTGCACTCCTCTTTTGCTCTGTCCTGTGTTCTTGCTGTCTGTGAAGCTGGTGTCCCCATCAGCGACAGCAGCCGTGGGGGCCAGTGCAGTGGCCTTTGAGCTTATAGTGCTGTGTTCTCAGCACACAGACTCTTTGTTACAACTGCAGGAGGCGGGCCCCTGGTGTTGAGTGAAGACGGTGCCTCAGGTGAATGACACTTCCTGCGGTCTGCGGTGTCAGACACTCTTGGTCCAACAGCTACACTCGCCACCAGAATGTTGTAAAGGCCCTGGCTTTGGAAATGACTTAATGCACAGAACTGACTTTAATGTGCTTACCTGGAGTTCTTTAAAAACAGCATTCAGTAGTTTCTGTCTTAGATATTCCCTACTTTTTTTTTCTAAATATGTATTTTTGTTGTTCCCTTGCGTTTGTTGGCATGCATGCGTATGTATGTACTGAGGTGCTAGGAGTTGACCTAGGGTCTCAAGATGCTAGGCAAGTGCTCCACCATTGAGCTTTATTCCCAGCCCTGTGTTGCTTTAAAAAGAGGCAGTTGTGGTTTTCCTTAACTATGCAGTGAGGATATAAAAGTAAAGATTGCTAGTGTAGCTCTTTTCAGCTTGTGGGCTCGCAGTTAGTAGGCCTGCTTTTCAGCTTGTAGGCTTGCAGTTAGTAGGTCTGCTTTGTATATTGCTGGGGGTGCGGGAGCGTCTTCATTTTATTTTTTGGGTCTGTTTTTCCTGGCAGGAAGGCTACTTTCTCCAGTCCTTATAAAATAAGGTCCCCAGTCCAAAGCAGGGCGTGAGCCTGTTGACTGCAGGGAACTCACATGCACTTAGCGGATCCGAGGAGCATCCAGTCTGTCATATGTATCCATGGCTGCTGGGGAGGAGTGGCCGTGGAGCTCAGAATCCAAGTAGACTGTAGTGATCATGTGGCCTGAGTGGAAAGTTCTTGATGCCACATCCACACCTGACTGCATGTCAGTCACCTGTAGGAGTGAAAAGCCTCATCCCTCTCCTACTAAATCAGACTCTACATGGCCTGGTAATTTCCTTTCATAAACCAGCTCTCAGCGTACACCCAGCCTTGTCAGTGAGCGGTGTCGCGCTCCTGCTGACAAGTTTGCCTTTGCTGAAGCATCTGCCGAAGGACCCAGGTGATGACAATCAGCTGCCACTCGCCATCCCCACTCCGCACCCCCACTGCCCCTCGTCATGGATCTGTAGTGCTGCGTTTTCAAAGCCTTCATTCATCCTAACTTCATTTCCCTCCAATTCAGTCAGAAGTTTTAGGTGTGAAGTTGTCTGTTTTCCTGTATATTGTGTATAATTAACATGTGCTTCTAGTTCTGATAAAATTCCAGATTTTATACCAGACATTGACTTTCCTGTTTTATTTTTAGAGCTGTTTGATAACTACATGCAACAAGATGCCCATGAATTCTTAAATTACCTACTCAATACAATTGCTGATATTCTACAAGAAGAAAGAAAGCAGGAGAAGCAAAATGGCCGATTACGTAACGGGGATGTGGACAGCGAGGATAACAACAGCACACCAGACCCAACGTGGGTCCACGAGATTTTTCAGGGAACATTAACTAATGAAACCAGGTGTCTTACTTGTGAAACTGTAAGTCCATCAGCGTAGCTGTCAGTCTAAGGCCCTGCCTGTGCTTTTGTGTAGCCCTGTCAGGTGCTGCGTGCCTGTGAGGAGGATGCAAGGGTGCTCGCTGCAGTTTGCAGCGTGATGTTGCTTAGTTTAAGAGGCTTTAGAACGACAGGTCACTGAAACTTTCTGTAAGGTGAGATTAGAGGACACATAAGGAAGGGCACACTTGGAAGCATAGCTCCAGGTCTTCACCTCAGGGACAGTACTGAACCAAGCATGGTCCGTCTGCTGAGTCTGAATAGCATCAAAGGACATGCTCAGCATAGGGGCGTGTGGTGCCACCACTAGACACAGCGCTCTTCTCTTGTGAATATTTGCTAAGGTCCAGGAATGTAAAGCAGAAACTAGGGTGGAGCGAGCATTAACTGATGTCAGTTAAACGTGATGTGCCCTACCTCTGGCCCGACCAGCAGCACAGTGGTTACTGATATGGTCGTCTCCAGGACCTGTGTTAGCAACTGCACACATGCTATGAGGTGGCTACATTGTTGCTAGGTGATGGGGACGTCCCAGTCCCAGAATACTTATACAAGGCCACTGTCCTGTGTGGGCTGTTAGGACAGCAGTGTGGCCCATGACTGGGTATTTATTTCCCCTTTTCTACAGTTGTGCATGTGTCCATTGTTGGAATAGAACAGTACCGTGTGCCCTGAAGGACAGGAGCACCCTTTGGGTGGACACTTGGTCAAGACGAAGCTTCATATTTGTTGCCAAGAATCAAATAGCCTTGACTAGGAAATAAATAAAAGTGCCCTTCCTGTGTGAGTCTTAGTGGTGGGTCTCCTCCGGGTCAGGGCAGAGGCAAACTGCACAGCACTGTGTGAAGATGCTTTTGGCTAGAGAAAGGCTGGCTGTCAAGTGGGCCTTTTCATTGCCCGGACCAGCAGTCAGTGGTGCAGGGCAATGTTTGATTGCTAATTATTACAGCAATGTTGCCACTGGAATATTAGATAGGATCAGGGAAGTAGACTTTTTTTTTTTTTTTTGGTTCTTTTTTTCGGAGCTGGGGACCGAACCCAGGGCCTTGTGCTTCCTAGGTAAGCGCTCTACCACTGAGCTAAATCCCCAACCCCTTCTGAGCTAAATCCCCAACCCCGACGTTTTTTATGTGTACTATAATGAACTTTGATCTGTTACAAGACATCAGTATATGTATACATGTACGTGTGTGGTACATACACCTCAGTTGTCAATAAAACAAAATAGTTACTTAACATGCTGAGAAATGTAGTAACAGGTAAGACTCATGTAGATTTAAGGCCTCTGGTAGACTTGGAGTGCTCTGCCAGGCCTTTGAAGGTTTGTATTGGATGAGGAAGACAGAGAAGAAACCTTTTTGAAGGAGAAAGCGATATTAGCCATTCTGTTCAAATGTTTGACTATTTATTAAAATGACTTGTGTGGGATGGGTACTGTTGTTCTACCAATAATTTCTGTGGCCTGCAGTATACATCGCAGAGAATTTCCTTACGATCTTAAGCCATCAGTAAGTGCTCAGGTTGCTGCCTTTATCGAAATCAGCTGGGGGTGAAATCGCGGCGTTCTCCAGAGTGTAAATACACGTCATTCCTTTATAACACTCATTTAAGACCCAATCCCGCCAGGGTAGAAGGTAGTAGAAGATTATTAAGCTGGAATCTTACCTGCAAGATGCCCAGCAGGGAACAAAGATTGAGCAGTGGTGTCCAGACGGTGTTAGAGTAGAGGCCAGGACGGGTTCCATCCTGAGTTAAGTGTGCAGTGGATACAGTGGAAGGGTTCAGAAGGGAGCTGGGCCACCACTGCTGCACCTCTCTGTGTTCCCCCAAGGTTGATTGCCGTCACACGCCTTGTCTTTCCTTTTTCCACTGTTTCCCATTAAATGTGGATGTTCCCGAGTTACATTGTATGTGGCTCTCATTCTGCATCAGGGGCATCAGTCCATAGTCATTAACACGGGTCGTGTGAGCCCCATCCAGATCTCCAACCTAGATGGCTCCTCCTACAAGTCCTGGTCTTGAGGATCTAGTCCAGAGCGACTGGGCCTCTGAGAACCAGAGTGTGTGACACGACGAACTTTGAGTGTCATCACTCTGGGAGCAGCACATTCTCATCCCCTCGTCCTCAGCCCAGGAGATGGCGGGTGGTCAGTGTCTTCCCATACGGGAGATGTAAGGGGCGGGCAGTTGCTCGGTGCTTCTTTGGTATCTCAGACCAGTTAGTTGTCTTCTGAGCACTGTACGTTTAACCTGGCGGCTGGAACCTGCTCTCCTGGTCATTGAAATAACTCCTGTTTTACAGATAAGCAGCAAAGATGAAGATTTTTTAGACCTTTCTGTTGACGTGGAACAAAACACATCAATCACTCACTGCCTAAGGTTTGTGCAAGAGCCTTTCCTTTGCAGTGTAATGCTTACTTTTGGTTTGGAGTATTTGTAAGTGGATGAGTAAGCCTCAGGATGCCTAACAAGCTCGTCTTGTGTTTTAGAGGGTTCAGTAACACGGAGACTCTGTGCAGTGAATACAAATACTACTGTGAAGAATGCCGGAGCAAGCAGGAGGCACACAAACGGTAGGCCGGACGCCACACTGTGAGTGTGTGTGCACACTGTGTGTGTGCCCCGGGGACCACAGAGAGATCAGAGGACCTGGGTCAGGACTCGGTCCTTCCACCACCTGGGGATCGAACTCTGGGCTTTGGGCAGAACTGTTCTGCCAGCCTTTTTCAAATTATTCTAATGATTCTTTGACTGTGCATCGAGTGCTCCTTCTTGACTCTGTGCGTGTGCATATGAGAGAGAGAGAGAGAGAGAGAGAGAGAGAGAAAGAGAGAGAGAGAGAGAGAGAGAGAGAGAGAGAGAGAGATCATGCAGCCTGCTTCTGCCTCCTGAGTGCTGGGATAAAGGTATGTCCCACATGCCTGACTCAGGGTTTGTTTTGTTCCTTTTTAAACATGGGTACTGGGGTCTAAATGCGGAGTCCCATGCTTGCGTTCTTACCCACTGAGCCGACTCTCCAGCTAAGCACAGCCTTAGCTCCAGCCCCAGCCCCACATTCTTCCTGCCGGTGTTAGCAGTGAAGGCTCAGTGAGAATTGCTAGATGAGCGGCAGCTACCCAGGCTGGAACCATACCTTACATCTGGGATTCATGTCTTCGGGTGTTTGGCTCAGATGTCTTAGAACGGAGTCTTGCAGCGTCGTGTTTCGTGATGTGTAATTGTAGTGTGCTCTTGGTGTTTGAATGTCCCTATGCTTGCTGATTTTCTAGGACTCAGTACTTGGTATGTAGTCATGCTTATGGCTAATATCATCACTGAAAAAGATACAGAGCAAAGGACAAAGACAGGCAGACTTCAGAGGCCCTGTTGCAGTGAAGTGACACAAGAAACTGAATTTCCCCTGCCTGAAACTCTTGGAAACTCTTTGCATGGGAAACTCTTTGCAGGCTCCATGCCCGGGTTTCCCATTCTGTGCTCGTCATACAGGCTTTCTCTGTTACTTCACACTGAATTCCAGGCTCTCAGAAGGGAAGCAGGTGTTCAGCACTCACACACTGGTCAGACAGTTTGGGCCCAAGAGGATAGCTGATGTGTGGGGTTTGACGTGCTCCTTAGACCTGAGTTCCCAAGTGCCACTCACTCTAATTCCTAGAGCCAGGCTTCCTGGGAGTCTGCTGGCCATGCTGGGTCTCTGTACGTGACACTGCTGCCACCACTGTCACCCAACTCTTGGCTAAGGTATTTCCTAGAATTCCTCATGAAAGCTACGTTTTCTCCTGTTGGAGTTTTTAAGTATTTAGTGTAGGGATATTTAAGGATTACGAATATTTCCTCCTTCATTAAGCTGCCATTTAAAACTTCAGGCACACGCACACAGTCATTACTCTTCCTGTTTCTGTGTTCTGGCTATTCCAGCCCAGCTGGTGGCCGGGGAGGCCCCTGTGGCTCCTGGGTGATGTTTGTTCTGACCTCACTTGAGCTTCTTCGCTCACCTTGGACCTAGCTGAGCCCTCTCGGCTCTGTGGTCCTGCTCTAGGGGAAATGGCACCCAGGACTCTGGATATGTGCCCTGCTGGTGAGATGTCAGGACTCCTGAGCCTTTCCTGAACTGAGCAGGCGTGTGCACAGGCATGTGTCTGCGTCTGTACCTGTGTGTGCTGAAAGCCATGAATTTGCTGTGGCTCCCGTTAGCCGACAGCATGGCTTCCTTGCCGTGCTTCCTCTTTAGCCTTTTAATTCCCGCCTCTGGTAGTGAAGGTTGGCTCCTGTTGTCTCTACTCGTAAAAGTATCTTTTATTTGCCTGGTACAACTGTTGCCTGGAGGCTTATTGTCTCTGTTTACTAATCTGGACCTAGTCCTGGAAGCGGCTAGGTTCTGTACAATCTTACACAGGCCAGAGTGAGTTCAGTAAGCTCACCCTCTAGTTCTTTCTGAGCTCTGGCTGGCCGGTCAGCTCGGCTGTCCTGGCTCAAACTCCTCTCTCAGCTGACTGATTTAGTCTGCTTCTCCCAGCTTCTGATGGAATTGCTGTTTGGCCTTAGACGAACTTTGACAGTCTGTTCTAATCTGGCTCCTTCTCATTCTCTGGCTTTTTTTGTCTTCACCTGTGTCTAGCTTGTTCTTTCTGCAGCCTGTTTCTCTATAGCTGTCCTGGTACACCTGCCTCCTCCCTCTCTGCCCGCTCTTAAGTAGACTTGCTCTGCTCTCTGTTCTCATGAGAGGTGGGCATATCCTATTCTGTCAAACCTTTCTCTGATTTGTCTCTTGGCCTCTCAACTAGACATCACTTTCAAACATGGTTGCTTCCTTCTACAAACTTTACCTTCATTGTTGGGATTAAAGGTGTGTGCTAAGAGCTTGTCTGTATTCCAGCAGAGGAATGAAAGGTGTGTGCTAAGTCTGAGCCACACCACAAACCAAAAACAAGTTTTTCCAGTAAACAACACAGTCTTGGGGTTCACAGTGTGATCAAATAACCTGCAACATTTACTCCATTTTTGGTTAGCACCCCTGTAAGTAGCTGGTCTCTCTTTCCCAGCCTGACCCAGCCTGACCTTCTCTCAACCCTCCTGCAGATACCCTCAGTCCCTCCTCCTTGCTTATGCAAATTGCTCTTTTCTGGTCCCAATAGTTTGAATGGGTTGCTCATAAAAAGAAGGGGGGGAAAGATGATATTGGGGCGTGGAGCAGTGCAGGGGTCAAGGCCAGCATGTAAAGTGGAGGATTGAGCAGTAAGATGAGCTTTGCTTTTAAGAGGATTGACTGTTGAGCAAGGACTGTGAGGGTAAGCAACAGTGGGAGAAATAGCAGTAAAGAAGAAAACAAATACAGTGTTAGAATGTTTCCCAGTTAAAAGCCAAATTCTTTGATTCCCAGATGAATTTATCCCCTTGTAGAATATATGTCATTGTTACACCTTGTGACTGTTAACTGTGGCAGACACTCTGTCTGAATTCATCTTGAGTACTGTTGTGGGAGTTTCCTCGTGGAGGTAACCATTCAGTTCAGCTCGGGTACAGAAGATAGACCAAGGCGATTGCATGTCTAGCTCGGTATAATAGCATTGGGTTTGTTGCAGTGGCCCCCTGAAGCATGGCCAGTGACCACGTCCCTGGATCTCCCTGCTCAGTGTGCAGGCTGCTCCCAGGAAGAGTCTTCCCTTTCCCAGAGTAGTTTGAGTTTCCTAGGGAGAAGAACCAATAGGATTAATGTTGAGAGATTTGATCGAATTTAAGGGCCACTGCTTGATACAGAGACTCTTGGGAAAAGCTCCTTTTATCGCCTTACTACATGGGCATAGATGTTTTAGGTCATAATGAGGCTCAAGCATATGCTTATCAATCAGAGTAGGAACTAAAACAATCAAGACATTTTTGCCAGTGAGAAATAGGTTTATTTGTTCCTTTAGTGTAAAAATCTGCGCTTTGGGACCCATCAAACTCCAAGAAAGCATTTTCTGAACCCTTCTGCTTATGGAAGGGTCTTCCCTGGAAAATGCTGTCAAGATGCCTGGAAAGTACTGGTTGGGTGAACATGGTAGTCGAGAGAGACAGAGCTCCACAGCCCTACTAGTTAACTGAAGCATTGGCTGAGCTGTGTGAGGTCTGGCTTCACTGTGGAAGAGAAACAAACCTGTCTGCAGAGTGCCGGCTGCGGCAGTGCACTTTGCTGTGAGCATTGCCTCAGAGGCACGGGCTTTGCTGGGATCCAGAAGGTTGTAGTGGCTCCGAGGGCAGCAGACGGACAGCGGCTGGCTCTGGGGTTGCTGCAGCTGCTGCTTAGCCAGTCATTGCCACTGGCCACACTCCACTTGTTCCCAGGTCACAGTCAGAGCAAGAGTGGGTAACCTTTGGGAAGAGGGGACAAATGACCACCTCTGCAGCTGCAGGAGGACTGGCTCTGTGGCCGCTCTCACTTGGTCACTGTCAGCCTCTGATGCACCGCGGTGCTCTTCATCATCAGGGACTCCTCTCTGTGAACCATCTTCACCCAGCACCGCTGTGCGTCCTTAGCGCTCCTGGGTCAGAGGAGCCGCTGATGTTCCCAGCTGTCTCTGCTGCTTTACAACCCGTTTTCAACTCAAACAAGAAAGCTTCTCACGTCTGCTCTCTGTCTAATGCCAGTTCTATAATGTAAAATGAATATAAGTAAATAAATCATTGTCAAAAACAGGCAGTGAGGTGTGTGCTCTGGCATGCTGTCTAACAGAAGCAAACCTAGTAAGCACGCAGTGGTGCACGCCTTTCATCCCGGCACTCAGGCGGCACAAGCAGGGGATCTTTGTGACTTTGAGGCCAGTCTGGTCTACAAAATGAGTTCCAGGACAGCCAGGGCTACACAGAGGGGGAAAATTATTCCAGTAAATTATTCCAGTATCAACGTTAGATTACAACAGGGGCAAAAGCAATTCTTTTGCACCAACTTAATACTTCTTTTCAGCTCACAGTGAATGTTTTCTGAAATTCAGTCTTATTTTTCAGGATGAAAGTTAAGAAACTACCCATGATCCTGGCTCTGCACCTGAAGAGGTTTAAGTACATGGACCAGCTTCATCGATATACAAAGCTTTCTTACCGGGTGGTGTTTCCTTTAGAACTCCGTCTGTTTAACACTTCAGGAGACGCAACCAACCCTGACAGAATGTATGACCTGGTCGCTGTTGTGGTTCACTGTGGAAGGTAACTGGGACTGAGAGCATGTTCAGGGTGTTCACAGTGACTGAGCAAAAGTAGAGACTGTGTAGAAAAAACAAGTCATGTGTGTGTTTTTCCTGCCTGGTGTCCTCAGAGGCCTGAAGGGGGCGTCAGATCCACTGGAACTGGAGTTACAGACAGTTGCGAGCCACCGGGTGGTGCTGGGAGCAAGAGCAGCCGGTGCTCTAACCACTGAGCCATCTCTCCAGCCCCCCACCCCCTTTTTTTTTTAAAGACGGAATCTTTGTTGTGAAGCCCAGGGTGGCCTCAGTCTCCTCAGTGCTAGAGTCTTAGGTCTGCGCTCCCACTCCTGGCTGGACACTGATGTCCTTCATCTTGCTCAAGATCAGTTTGCTTTGAAATTAGCTTTTGAAATACATACTTCATCAGCCCTTCCTTAAACCTTCAACACTTTAAATTTATGCTTTCATTTTTATTCTTGTCTGGCTTAGTCTGAGGGCCTGATGTCACAGCTTATACAATATGACTGTCTGTTGGTTTTGGTGTTGAAATGATGCAGCCTGAATAGATTTTGCAAGACAGACTGTTTCCGAGTGTGGTTAGTAGGGTGTGTTCTCATCAGTGGCTGCGAGAAGCCTTTGAGTGGTGGTGGACATTCCACTCAACAGTTCACCGCTCTGATTGTACCTCCACTCCCAGACAGCCAGACTCACGGACAGTCCCACTCGAATCCCACTCGAATCCACAGGACATGTGTTCCCTGTGTGGACACATATGCTTATAGCCCTTTCTTGTGATGTGGGGGCTAAACCCGGAGTCTTACACGAGACAAGTAAATGCCATTCCACCCAGCTGCCTGCCCAGACCTCGAAGAGGACAGAGCATTCCTCTCGAGCAGGGAAGTTAACTCCCAGCACCCGCCTCAGGAGGCTGGCACCTGCCCAAGGGCTCAGAAGCCCTCCCTCCTCAGGCCTGTTGAGGCACCTGCTCTTGAGTGCAAGCGTGCAAGAGTGTGAGCGTGTACTGCACACAGACACACACTGGAATTTTTTTAACTTTGAAATTTAGGACAAGAAGGTAATATAAATGTTTTCTTTTTAAATTAACTTTTGCTTTTTTTCTTTTGTTTTAGTGGTCCCAATCGAGGCCATTATATTGCAATAGTTAAGAGTCATGATTTTTGGTTGTTATTTGATGACGACATTGTAGAAGTAAGTAGCTTCTTAATTTCCTTGGAGTTGTGCGTTTTCTTTACTTTTTCCCTTCAGAGCTGTTCATTCATGTGTGGCTGGTGGCATAGTGAGAAGTCAGAGCTCAAGTATGGACACCTAAAGCAGTGTAGTAAGGCTTTGCCGTGATAAAACCAAGGTGCCCTATACGATAGGCTTGCAATTGAGCTTATGCTTTCAGACTCGAGCCCATGGTAGAGGCAGGAAGAGCTCACACCTTGATCTGCATGCAGGAGGCAGAGAAACCACAGTGGGAGTGGGGAGAGTGGGAATAAAGTACAAAGCTAACCCCCAGTGTCACCCCAGTGACACACCTCCTAACCCTTCCCAAACAGCGTCTCCAACTGAGACCAGGCACCCAAACATCCGAGTTCCTAGGGGCCATTCTCAGTCAATGCACCAAACCTACTGTGAACTTTGCTTTGCCAAGGTGAACATACTCTCATGGATGTTCATAGCCACTGGGCAGATGAGAGTGTGCTGTCCGCACCCTGACAGGCTCCCGGGTTCCTGTTTGGCCAGCACAGCACTCCACATCTCTGCCCTCCTTGCTGCTACTTGCTGCTTCATTTTACCATGGCGACTAGTGTTGTCCTGTGCTTTGTGAGCACATCCTCACAGCTCTGAGCCTGCCTCTCATTCCTACGTTGCTGTGAGCGCCAGGGCTCCTGCTCACCCTGTAGTTGGCTGCGGTATGGATGGATAGAGCACTTGAGATGTGGTGGTCATCAAGGATGACCGTTCTGAACAGTCCTCCTCGTGCTGGTGCTTCACCAACAGCGTCTCTCTCACCTTTCTTGATTCTAGGCTACACTGTTGGGTTGACCATTTTTACACATCCAAAGTAGTTGACAGTTAATGTTTTTCACATGGTTCAGCTGTTACTTGTCACTTGGAAGGAGAGGTGCTGGCTCCAGGGTAGCTACTGTGTTCTTTGAACCTGTTGCTCAAGGTGTTTCCAACATGACTTCCCCCAACTCTTTGGCCTCATTCTTCATAACACTGGACACTTGTTCATTGAGTTTAAGCACGGTTGTCATGGTTGTCCAAGCCGGAAGTGCTCATGCCTCTGTTCTGCCTTTCAGAAAATAGACGCACAAGCTATTGAAGAATTCTACGGACTGACATCTGACATCTCCAAGAACTCTGAGTCTGGGTACATCCTTTTCTATCAGTCTCGGGACTGAAAGGTGCCGCAGTGGAAAGAAGCTTCTGCTTGCTTCTCTGGTTGCTTCCGAAAGGATCGAGCTGATGTTTAAGAAGAGAGAAAGAGAGACAGACAGACGCAGGACGCTCAGGGCAGTAGCTCACTTTGCATACAATAAAGCAAAGGCTGGATTAACACGCCCTTCCGGTCACGTTAGTTGAATTTTTTGCTCAGGAATCATGCTGTCTGCAGTTCCACACAAGGACGTGATCAGAGATACCAGCTCTTGTGAAGCAGCTGCCAGCTGCCGACACGGTTTCCGTAGTCATCGCACCAAGGATGATGTGAGTTCTTCGGGAGGGCAGTGGAGGAGTTAGGATGTGCTAGGGTGATTGAGCACACCACACTGTGCGCCAGCGCGCGGGATGCGTGTGTGCACTGTGCATGGAGCAGTGACGGTCTCTTCAAGCATCCCGAAAAGTACCTTTGGGCCCAACACTTGCAGTTGCCTTCCTGACGCACAGAGCACAGACACGGAGCCCAGTGTCAGGAGGTCAAAGATACCTGCTTCTCTGGAGAAGCGTGTGATCATATACAGTGTATGTACATGGAGGGAACAGCTGGTCAAAACTGGCTTCTTGATTCCCCAAGGGGAGAGACTGGCTTTGTAATGATCTTTTTTCCTTATTTATTTTACTTAAACTGGTTGAGTCCAAGCATTGTATGAAGTGCCCGTGATTCTACCAGCTAGTCTTGGCGTATTTGATTAGTTTGTCAGCTGAGGCAGTCCTGTTGTCCGTTTCTGTTTTCAAGGTGAACTGAACATTGTAACTGAATCACTAAGGTAATCATGAGAGGATCGTAGTGAGCGGGGTCAGTGCTGTCCCGAGGGACTGTCTCTGGCTGAGCAGTGAGCGGGGGGGGGGGGGGGGGTCAGTGCTGTCCCGAGGGACTGTCTCTGGCTGAGCACTTGCTCCTTGGTTATAGTTTGTCACTTTTTTTTAAAGCTTTAAATGCAGTGAAGTAGGAGTTCCCTGTTGCTAGAGTGATAAAGGAAGCCCCAGCATGAGGCTGGCGTGCTGCCAGCCCGAACCCCAGGACGTCGGTGCGTACAGCTGTGGCAGTCTTTAGTCCTGTTTTAGCCTTGGGAAGGACTAATAGAGCAGCCAGAACCCCATCAGCCAGGGCAGCTCAAGCCCTTTGGAAGATTACATTTTGGTAGTGTAGTAATCTCAAAAAGAAGCCCCTCGCCCTCCTGACCTGAGTGTCCTATTAGAGCGCTGTTCAGACACTTACAGCTAGATCTGTTGGGAGTTTAGGGAACAGTACGGGAGTCTCCACATATGGCCAGGCATCAAGTGTATGACAGTGGCTGAATGTAACTTGCAGTAAGTGGTTGAGGATTCTACTCAAAGTCCAGCTTCAGACTCTGGGTAGCCATCCTCACACACACTCCTCATAGTGTGGTGGCGGCCTGTTGATAAAGCCCCTGGTTTTCTAAAGCTATTTTACTAAAACTGTTGACTGAGAAGAAAACAGCAAAAAGAAATGTTTTTTGTGCTGCTATGATTAACATTTATTTTCTACCTTTAGCTCAGGAAATGACTTCATCTATTCATCCCATAAGCAGATTTGCAACGGGGTCACTTAGCTAATCGGGCTTCGTAGACAGATGTGCTGGGAGAAAAAGATGACCTTTTGGCAAACTCATTTTGATAGTTTCTGAAGCCTTACCCTGGCTGGGTTTCGTGATCTGCCAGCATTGCACAGAGAACGGCAACCAAGAGCACGGGGGTTAGAGCTGCGCGCGAGAGAGCACACGCCCGTCGGGCCCACACCAGACTGTGTTGGAATTCAGAACTGCATTCTCTGCAGCTTTGTGTTCAAAGAAAAGGCATAAAGTAGGGCTGAGGCCTTGAGGCTGCCGTGCGCAGCCCTGAAGTACTGTGTCTGCTTGCACACGTTATTTTGAAGCAGGAAAAGCCTAGTTAAGTTCTCCACAAGGCAAGTTATAGCAGGGGGCCAAGCTCCAGGCAGGCAGCCTTGCTTGGCTCAGGTCTGTGCTGTACGGTTTGCAGGGGACGGAATCCTGGGTGTTGGCTCTAAATTTACTTTTTATCCTTAGTGCAGATGGATCTGAGTAAGACATTTTGAATTTTATCAGAAACTCAGTAAACTTAAAAAAACATACAGGGTTTGGGTTGGGGACTGGGATAACAGGTATAAGAAGTGAGAAAGAAAGGTGACCCACCCAGCACACATTTCAGGTGATTGTTTGCCTGTGATTATGATGAGGGCAGATGCGAGTTTGGACAAGGCTGGTTGCTCTGTAATTATGTACATGTTTGCTTGGGCAGCCGTCCCAAATTTTGTATATTAGAACAAGAGTTTCTATGAATTATCATAACTAAAGTAAATATTCTAAGTGGAGCCCACTTGCGATCATCAGCCTCTGTCACGAGGATTTTACCTTTAGAAGGTTACTCAAGACAGGAGCCGGTGGCTTAGGAAGGGGCAAGGAAATGTGCTGTAGCGGCCTGTGGCCTCAGCCATCAGCATCCCTTGGGGTTTTCTTTCCATGATGGCCATAGAAGACCTCACTTTGATAACATGCTCCTCCTGATGCTTTCTGTAAAGATGTTCTTCATAAGCAGTCTCTCGTGAGGGATGTGGCTGGGAGCTGGGAGGCAAGGGACTGCAGTGAACTTAGCTGTGTGACCTTGGGCAAGTCACCTAACCTCTCTGTGCTTCAGTCTCCCTCTTGTAAATGGGAGTAATACCTACCTCACAGGGTTGTTGTGGGGATTAATTAGAGAGGAAGTCTGTAAAGCATTTAAAAGGTTCTTGAAGAAGGCGCTATATAAATACAAAATAATATCTATTAAAGTTGGCTTATTTGTGCTTGTCGGTTTTTAACTATATGTTTTTTCCTTTTGCCCAAAATGTATTTGAAATTAGAAGCATACATTTTAGGAATATGTATTAGACCTTTTGTGAGTTGCAACTTTTGTTCTCCAGAGCCCCTAAAAACCCACACACATATAAAACAGTGCTTTCTCCAGCCCACGTTCTCCACAGCTCGTTCTCCAGCCTGTGACAGACTCCCCAAGTCGAACATCTTATAACAGGGAAAGGTTTGTTTGGGCAAGGGATCTAGGCTTGCACCTTGCATCGTGGAAGCCACAGTCAACTTCCTACTGTTGGCCCCAGCAACTGTGGCCTGGGGGAGTGCCAGGTCCAGACTGGCTGCCATTCGGGGCATGCCTTTTGAGACAGATCCTAGAGGTAAGTTCCCAGAGGCCAGTGTCCGTCTGCCCCTCCTCCTCTGCATGTACTCAGGCTCTGGGCCGAGCATCTGAGTAGGTGAGGTCAGCATCTCTGCGCCTCCCTTTGTTTTCCCAGCAGCCCTCTGTCCTGAGTCCTGAGGGCCGCCTGTTGCGGCTGCTTTGTTAGGGCTCTGAAAGACAGTTCCCAGCAGTGAGAGGACATTAGGCCTGGCCACTCCTTTTTTCCAAGCCTGGAGCAGATGAAGTCACGCCTCCCAGGTTTGCTCACAGCCTCAAAGCCTTTCTCACTGGTCAGTAACCCATCCCTACCCCCCACAGTCCCTCTCAGTCCCTCCCAGCCCTCCGCACTGGCTTCTGAAGGAAGAGTGTTTGGATGCTGGTCTCTCTGATCCTGGACAGAGTGTCTGACTTCTGCTGTCAGTCAGTCATGACATCATCTTACCAGAGCTCTGCCAGACACACTCAGATGAGAATATCCCATCATGCTCTAGGTGGTTATGACTTGGGTACCTGAGCCATAGCCGGTTTCTCATTGCGGTGAGGTGAAATGATGGCCACTCCTGACCCTTCTTGTGGGTCCAGATAACGGAGCCACGTGCACCTAGCATTTCGTGCAGTTGCCCATGTTGTCCACCTGGGCAGGACTCTGTCCATGTTAAACAGTGACTTTTCTCTGTCAGTTAGAGTCAAAAGGCAGGAAAAATACCTCTGGCATGACGTGGTAGTGGAGAAATCTCAAACACAGAAGACCGCAGCAGACTGAGTGGTTGAGGAAAGGCAGTTTGGGGTGGGGTAGAAACACAGGCACAGACCCTCTGCAAAGCAGGGGCGGGAATTCAAGGAACAGACAATTTCAGTCTTTTGTTTTCAGTACCTGAAGGTGTCCTGTAATCAGGGTCAGTCAAATTGAAGATAAATGCTTGATTGGCTCACCACTGTTTTATAATCTGTCCTGTTCTGGCCTCAAACTTGTTGAGCCGGTCCAACTGTGGGGTGCAGGCATGGGGGTTGCTGCTGGTGGGAGATAGGCACCCACAAAGCTTTTGTCTAAGCCTCAGATCCGGAAGGTAAGGAAGCCAGCCACCTTGGGAATTCTCCATCTTTATTATGTAGCCGTGGCCCTTCTCCCTACCGGATCTGCCTACCTGGGAGGCGCTCGCTCTCCCACTTGCTGAGCCTCTGGTCACCACAGATGTGTCCGTGTGACTGATGTACACCCCTCGCAGGTGGAATTGGGAAGGATTTGTTTCCTGCCTGTTATTAAATGGTTCCCAAGGCTCAGGTGTGCAGTAGAGTGTGCCAACATTTACTTTCCTTTATTTTTTTTTTTTAATTCAGTTTTGGTAAATATCACAGGCTGGTCATTGCTATCCTATACTCACCATCCTGCTTCTGAGAGAATTTCCTTTCTTATAAAGTTTAAATGACACAGGGGAAACTCTGTTTTACAAAACCCAAAGAAATAAATAAAGCTTAAGTAACATTTCATTGTCCCTGCCCCCATGCATCATTTGATGACAGGTTAGGACTGGTGTGCACATTGGAGCCCTTGAGTCTTCCTGGGCGAGTGTGTGGGAAATGCTGGAGCATAGGGAATTCTATGCCATTAAGTTTAAAGAACCAACCATGCCAGCACCTCTCCAGTCTTCTGCCTTCTCAGCCTCCGGGTGTTTACCCCTCTCTGTTGTGCTTTTGGGTTGAGTGGCTGCCATCAAGATAGGTGTGAAGTAATGTATCCCCTAATGGTTTGGTTTGTGAACCCCCGTTGTCCGCTCTCACACCCATTGACCCTAAGATTGTAGCAGTGATACTCGAGGTGCTTGTAGACCAGTAGCCGGGCCTCTGCAATTCGGGTGTCTCACATTTCCTTTTGTTGTCCAGTTGCTAGGGCTAGAACCTCCAGCACCGCTCTGATCGGAAGCTGTAGAAGTGGGCAGGGCATCTTCCTGATTCCCCAGGGTGAGCTTCCTTCCGCCTTTTACACTGAGGATGACGTAATCTATAGTTTTCCCTACGTGGCCTTTATCATTTCGAGGGCAGATTGGAAACATCACATTCCCTCACATGTCTGAGCTACTGAGGTCATCAGGTGCTGTTCGCCCCTTGTATCAGTATGGCATGTGACAGTTCTGGTCATTTAAGGAGCTATCCTTGTCTTCTGGAAGTGAGCGCCACAAGGTTTCGGTATGTAGGCTTTTTTTTTTTTTTTTTTTTTTGGTTCTTTTTTTCGGAGCTGGGGACCGAACCCAGTGCCTTGCGCTTCCTAGGCAAGCGCTCTACCACTGAGCTAAATCCCCAGCCCCGGTATGTAGGCTTTTAATGTGGCTCCTGAGTTCCATTTGGTAGAATTTGATTGGCCGGTTCCCCCGTTGACATTGATGCAGCAGCAGTAGCGTGCATTCCTCGATACCCACCCCAGTGTTCTGAGTTCCCAAATGAAAGACAGATGCAGCCTTAATCAGCTTAATGGCTGGGCCACGCCCAAACCTCCATGTTGCTAATGCCTCCCCTCTGATACTCCTGAGTTATTACTTACTAAAATCTATATTCCGTCTTTGCTACCCTCGACCTAATTGGGAGCAGAGAGACTGGGGCCGCTCTTCCTCTGCTTGTTACTGATCGATGTGCTCTCCTGCACTCTCAAGCCTGGATCTTACTCCTCTCCTGGTATGGTGATTCTCCCTTCTCTCCTTCCCCTTGCCTTTGAATCCTAACGTGTCGCCTACTTCCCTGCCCAGCCATTGGCTGCTGGCAACTTTATTTACTGGGGGCCGGGACCCTTCTCTTACAATATTGAGGGAACCCAAATAAGTCGTACTGACTGGTTGTGTGTGTCAACGTGATAAAAGCTGGAGTTATCACAGAGAAAGGAGCCCCCCTTGAGGAAACCAGCTGTAAAGCATTTTCTCAATGATCAAGGGTGGGTGGGTGCCATCCCTTGGTGGTAGTCCATGGGCTCTATGAGAAAGCAGGCTGAGCAAGCCAGGGGAAGCAATCCAGTAAGCAGCACCCCTCCATGGCCTCTGCATCAGCTCCTGCTTCCTGCCCTGTGTGAGTTTCAGTCCTGACTTCCTGTGATGATGAACAGCAATGTGGAAGTGTGAGCTGAATAAACCCTTTCCTCCCCAACTTGCTTCTTGGTCATGATGTTTGTGCAGGAATAGAAACCATGACTAAGACACAAGAGTCTTAGACAAACCCGTAACATACAGGTCTGTAGTTTTTGTTTTTCCTTTCCCTTTCTCTTGTGATGCTGAGAATCAAATCTGGGACCTTGGACCCTCTTATCACTGAGCTGTACCCCAGCCTTCATTTCTGTTTTGTGTACTGTCTTTGACCTTTCTATCAGAGTGACAGTGGCCTCGCAGAATGAGTTAGGAAGTTGTCCTCCGTTAGACTTTAGACATTTGGGGCAATGTAAGAGCAACGGTTTTTTGTTTTTTGTTTTTGTTTTTCTTTGTTTTTAACCAGTAACTGACACCTATATTTGTCATTCTTGAGGAATCGGAAGCCATACAGTCTTTGTCACTAAAGAAATCACCTAAGGGGTTAGGGATTTAGCTCAGTGGTAGAGCGCTTGCCTAGCAAGCGCGAGGCCCTGGGTTTGGTCCCCAGCTCCGGAAAAAAAAAAAGAAAAGAAAAGAAAAGAAAAAAGAAATCACCTAAGGAGGCAAAAGCAGCCTCGTTTGGTGGGAAGGAACATACAGCTTTTAAGGAGGTGATAGTGAGGGGTTGGGGATTTAGCTCAGAGGTAGAGCTCTTGCCTAGGAAGTGCAAGGCCCTGGGTTCGGTCCCCAGCTCTGGGGGGGGGGGGAGGTGACAGTGGTACTCATGGATTGCAGGTCAAGATTGGTTGAAAGGACTGGGGATGGAGGGATGCTAATTAACGATGTGGTTGGGAACAGAAATGAGAAGCCCATGCCGAAACAAGTATTTCACTTTTGCCCTGATCGCTTCCGAAGTCACTCATCGAGGCAGCCACGGACTCCTGAGAAAAGCTGTAAAATATCTCACACCACACTCATTTATTGTAGTTCACGGTGATTTCAAGTGTTTTCTCAGTTTTTAATCTGGTTTCAAACTTTGGGGAGGAAAAAAAGCTCACAGTGTGATCACTTTAAGAACTGTCTTAAGGGCTGGAGAGATGGCTCAGCGGTGAAGAGCACTGTCCGCTCTTCCAGAGGTCCTGAGTTCAATTCCCAGCAACCACATGGTGGCTCACAACCATCTGTAATAGGATCAGATGCCCTCTTCTGGTGCTACAGTATACTTATATACATTAAATAAATAATCAAAAAACAATTTAAAAAAACTTAAAAGAACTGTCTTAATATCACACACAGTGGTGGTAGTGCACACCTTTAATCCCAGCATGTAGGAGACAGAAGCAGGTGTTGGAGGTCAGCCTGGTCTACAGAGTGAGTTCCAGGGCTACACAGAGAAACCCTGTCTCTAAAAACTAAAAACCAACACCACCACCACCACCACCACCACCACCACACACACACACTCCAAAAGAACTGGCTTAATATCAAGAAAAATAGCCCTGTTTCAACGGTCAGACTCGTCATTCTTAAATCTGGATAACTGTAGAATGTTCTGACTCCTGAGATAAATCCTGAAAGATTTTCTTTCACTGACTGGAGATGAAGAATTCCCCCACCTCCTCAACCTAGGAGGGTCTAATCAGATTCTGGGCTTCCCGAATCTCAACAAGTTTGGAACAGATTTGGAGTTCTGCATCCCATTTCTGTGAGCTCACTGTCAGTGTAGTGTCCCCGCCAGCGGGGACCCAGTTATTCAGGGTCCCGAAGAGGCTTTCTACCTGTGGGCCAAAATGGGGGTGAAGAGAAGAAGGAGACCAAGCAAAAGTTCTGTTGTCAAGGTCTCGTTTATTGGGATGAACGTTACAGCTTTTAAGGCTTTCAGGTAGGGGGAGTGACCTTTGTGAAATATGAAGGAGGGGGAGATGAGGGTATAGGCAGTGATAGCTGGAGGCAAAGAAGTCAGGCGATGAGGTCAGGTGGTGGAGACACTGGGTGTTGACTGAGGAGATAACTGGTATCTGCTTGAGCTGAGGCATCCCTTGAATGTTATACTCCTGTGCCGTAAATTCATGGGAGAGGCTTTATCCAACAATCTTAAGATTTATGGCAGTCATCTTTGGGGTGAGTCTCTGTGGCCAAACAGCCCAGAGTCACTTTGAACCATGCAGTCAAAAAGCGGCTAGGCCCAAATCCAATATGGCTCCGTGCAGTGTAGCATTGATCTGACCTGAGAGTTATCAACCAGATCCTAAACGCATCTTAGCCAGTGTAAGAGCACAGTGCTTGAAAGTTGCCTTGTGGGTTGATGTGCTTGAGTTAAACTGGGACAGCATTGGGAAGCAGGGAGAGTGTGGTACTGTATCCCTGGGACTGCTTGTTCAGCTGTGTGTAAGTGTGTGTGTGTGTGTGTGCACGTGTGCGTGCACTCAGAGATTCCCCCTGCCTCTGCCATCCCCCAGTGTAAGCTAAGTCAGATTCTTTGAACCTACTCAGAGTCGCATTAGGAGCCTCACCCCTCTTTTCAGCTGTGGAAGCCCACTGACAGTTGCAGTCAGACGGTCCCACATTTTCTCTTCCTGTGTCTGAGTTCGAGGCTTCAGGCTGCCCTTTCCTGTTCATACTAGATGATCATGGATTGCTGCAGTTGACCATTGGGAAGTTGCCTCTGGTCCTCTACCTAAGAAATGGGGAGGGTGAGTGGAATATGCCTGCATCCAGGTTTCAAAGAGAAAGAGTTGAGCTGATGTGTCAAAGTGAAGTCGGTGGCACTGGGCACATCCGCTCTGCATACACAGAACACCTTACCCAGAAGGAGGTTCAGACTTGGGCGGTTGAAGATACTTTATTCTATAGCCTCTGTAATGAAAGGCTTACATTTAAAAATATCCAAGGAAGCCAGGCATGGTGATGTGTGCCTACAGACCCAGCACACCGAAAGTAGACGCAAGATTGGGGATTCAAAGGTGGCGACAGCTACACAGGAGATTTAAGGCCATCCTAGGCCACATGAGACCCTGTCTCCAAAATGAAGTGTCAGCAACATGTCCTACCACGTCATAGTATCAATTTGTAATAACTTCCCAGAAATTCCTGAAAATACACATTGGGCCACTTGTAGACAGTATTGAAGGAAGAGAAAAACAATTTTACCACGTTTTTTTAAAAAATGCTACTCTCGGTGTGTCGGACACTTTTCTATTACTGTTATAAAATATCATGACCAGTGTAACTTATAAAAGAAAGTGTTTAATTGGGCTTATGGTTTCAAGAAGGTTAGAGTCCATGGTGGTTGAGTAAAGGCGTGGGAGCAGAGAGCACACTGAATACCAGGAAACCTCAAAGTCTACCAGTCCCTGACAGCTGATCCTTCCCAAACACTTCCACCAATGGGGGGGCGGGGCAAGGATTGAAGCAGCCAGGTGTAAACAAGAAGCGCAAGCATTAATCCCAGCACTGGGAAGGCAGAGACATGTGAGTCTCTGAGTTCAAGACCAGCTTGGTCTACAGAGCAAGTTCCGAGATATCCAGAACTACACAGAAAGACCCTGGTGGGGGAAGACGTGGATGGTGAAAGAAAATTCAAATGAGCCTATAAGGAGCCATTCTCCTTCAAACCATCAAACAATTTATAAAGCCTTCATCCATTGCAAGCGTAATATTCTGTGTGCATATTTGGACCATTTAGTTTTTAACCTCCTAGCCACAATTTTGCCAGTGAAGCTTTTTGGCTAGAGACCATTTTCCAAGTGGTGTTTATTTCAGGCCACAAGCATGGATATGTTCTTGGTTAGACTTTTACTGGCAACTAATTTTTCTTTTTTTATAGTATACCAAAATTGGGGGTTGGGGATTTAGCTCAGTGGTAGAGTGCTTGCCTAGCAAGCGCAAGGCCCTGGGTTTGGTCCCCAGCTCCGAAAAAAAGGAAAAAAAAAATAGTATACCAAAATTGTGTCTGGATTTCAGGTGGGGGTGTGGTGCTGATCACATGACTTGGAGAGTAGACACACGATCAAGGCAACCTATAAAAAAAGTGTTAATTGGTCTGACACTTTGAGAGGGTTCGAATCTGTGGTGGTGGGGCAAAGGCATGGCTTCAGAAATAGCCAAGAGCTCACATCTCCATTCTCTCCCCTCCCTTCCCCCCTGACAAGATTTCTCTGTGTAACCCCAGCTGTCCTGGAACTCACTCTGTAGTCCAGGTTGGCCTCAAACTCACAGAAATCTACCTGCCTCTGCCTCCCGAGTGTGTCACATCTTGATCTAAAAGAGGCAGAGAGGTGAACACTGGGAATGCTAAGTGGCTTTTGGAACCACACTGTCAGTCCACAGTGACACACACACCTCCTCCAACAAGGGCACCCCTAATCCTTCCCAAACACTTCCACCAACTTGGGGATCAAGTATTCAAACATATGAGCCTCCGGGGTTCATTCTCTTTCAAACCAACACACCCACCAAGAAGAAAGGCCCGTTTAAAATGGAGTATGAACATTGTGATGCCAATATATATGTATTATTGACTTTCTGTTTTTCATGCTAAACTTTTAGTGCTAATTGCAAAGTACATTAATTTGATGTTACGCAGAGCGAGATGGTCTGCCAAAGTGGACGGCGGAAAGCTTTGCCTGGTGCAGGGTGCTCCTGGGCTACGGTACGGGGCAGGGCGTGTGGAGGCTGTGATGAGACTCAGGTGGGACTCGGCTGTAAGACTGGGACGGTCGGGGCACCAGTGAAGATTCCCGTTTGCCCAGTTTCCGGAGGTGGATGGGAAAGACCCGAGAGTGCAGTGGGTGGGCCCTTAGCATTTCGTCTAGGCTCCACCCCACGGTTACCTGGCAACGGCATGGGGTGGTTAGAGTTCCGGTACTAGCATTTGTTTCCAGTAAATTGACTTTGCCTATTATTCCCAGAGGCCGGGGATGCTAATGAGAAGACAGCGAGCCATTAACTAGACTCCTCGTGCTTGGGCCGCACCCAGTCAGGGGCCAAACCATCCCACTGGGACTTGAGGTTAGGTAGAGTTGAAATGGGCTGCCATTTCAAGTGTCCCAAGACCGAGTTTCAGTGTCCTTCCTTGCAGTGTAGCAAAGATGGCCGATTCTATTGTGTGTCAAGTCGGCAGAACCAGTACACCATGGCTTTCCCACACTCTCGATAAGCAGTACAGTTCAACAAAACAAAACACAGAAAGGTCAAGCTCACAATTAGAACTGGTTTGAAAACTGGCCCCAACACTTCTGTGTGAAGGGAGGAAGGTCTCTTTACAGCTCAGTCTGCTTGTACAGCTCTGCCTACACGTTGGACGGACGTGTGTTCCACTTTCCCTCAGCTCCCTCACCTTCTCACTAAATATGAGCCTCCTTGAAGGCTAATGCACAGGGCTGACCGTTGTGTGTGCGCTCAGTGTTAGTTTCAACCCGGAATACTCGCAAAACCACAGACTGCCACAAACCTGGAAAGCCAGTGTCAGCATGGGTCGTCCATTTCTGTTTCTATGAGGCCTCTTAGTTGACCTGTCCTGCACATGCCCATGTCCCCTACACAATGACTGCTGAAGGTTAATTTTTTGGTTTGTGGAAGGATATTGAACTTACAGAATGAATATGTATATTTATTGAACCTGTGTTCTCTGCAAGAGCAGCAGGTTCTCTTAACTGCTGAGCCTTGTCTTTTTTTTTTTAAATTATGTTTGTGAGGGTGCGTAGGGGTAGTATGTGCATTTGAATGCAGTACCCACAGTGTGTGTGTGAGTACATGTATGTGTGTGTATGTATGTGTGTGTGCATGCATGTGTATGTACATCTGTGTGTATGTATGTGTGTATGTCTATGTGTATGTGTATGTGTGTATGTATGTCTGTGTATATGTCTATGTGTATGTATGTGTATATGTATGTATGTATGTGTATATATGTGTGTATATATGTCTGTGTGTATGTATATACGTGTGTGTATATGTATGTATATGGACATTTTTTAGAATGGCTTATAGGCCATAGTATATGGCATATAGGTCTAGCTAGTCCAACAATGGCTGTTAACCAACAGAAGGTCCAAGAATCCAGAAGTCCATGAGGCTGAGTGTCTCAGCTGGTCTTCAGTATAGCCTGGAATCCCAAAGAAGTAGGCTCTAATGGTCTTCTGGCCTCGGAAGGTCCAGATTAGAAATGAGTCTTCCAGGCTGGAGAGATGGCTCAGCAGTTAAGAGCACCCGATTGCTCTTCCAGAGGTCCTGAGTTCAAATCCCAGCAACCACATGGTGGCTCACAACCATCTGTAATGGGATCTGATGCCCTCTTCTGGTGTGTCTGAGGACAGCTGCAATGTACTTATATATAATAAATGAATAAATCTTGTTTTTTTTTTCTTTTTTTTTTTCTTTTTTCAGAGCTGGGGACCAAACCCAGGGCCTTGCTCTCGCTAGGCAAGCGCTCTACCACTGAGCTAAATCCCCAACCCCTAAATGAATAAATCTTTAAAAAAAAAAAAAAGAACTGAGTCTTCCCACTTCAAATGAAGTGAGGATGGCTGTCCCAGGTCTAACCTCGTAAGCAATTCGTGACTTTATCAGAGTACCAGGCGATGCTGTGTTTGGCTAACTCAGCCAAGCTCCTTGGTTTCCCAGCAGCAGTTATAAAATCAAAACAGAGGGTGGGTGTCAGGGTCAGTGCAGTCACTGTGGCAACAAGACGGAGGAAGTTTCTCCATAAGCCCTTTTAGGATGGTGTCTGGGTTCTTGTAGGAAGTCGCTTCTGCCGTTTAAGGGGCTCTCTCCATTTTGGTGTTCTATGCACCTCATTTCCGTGTTTGGGGTGTGAGTCTTGTCAGATTCGAGTATTGCCACAAGTCTTCAAAATCAGGGTCAGAAAGAGTTTAATAGGGAGAGTTACTATTTTCCTGAGGATTAAACATAACCAGAGGATGGAATTATTCCATAATCAATGACATTAGCCGCTTGATTAAAAACACAAATGTGATTTAGTCCTGAGTTATCCTCTGGTTTACTGTTCTCCAAAATGAGATTATGGTAATACAGGAGCAGAGCCTCTTGTACTCAGGCAGCTGTCCTGATGCCAGGACTCCGGAGAAATGGGCTTCTGACACGGATTTTCTATTCCTGAACTACCGGGGGGGAAGTACTGATCATCCCCACACTGAGTCACAGCTCCTGTGCCCACTGAAGGCTGTCTGAAGACGGCATGGGCTGAAGACAAAAGCTTTGGACTCCGATATCGACTTCTCCGTCCCACCAGCTGTGTAAACTTCACATCACTTAACCGTATTCGGGCTGTTTCGAATAGAATAAAACTTGGAGGGAAAAAAAAAAAGGTAGCTGCTTTGTAGGATTGCTTTCCGGCGGTTCAGACACTGTGTGTAAAAGGTGAGGCGACTCACGTCTGTAATCCCAGCCAGCCCTTGAGTGAGGCAGGAAAACTGCCTTGAGTTTGGGGTCAGGATGGGCTGTGAAATGAGATCCTGTCTAAGAACTCGACCTCAGTACGTGGCTAGCCCACAGCGAAGGCATTTCGTGGGATGCAGAGCACGATGCCACTGGGATTAATTCCAGAGCAGGAGGTCTCTCTTTCTGCCCTCTGGGAAGAGAAGCACATAATGCCAGTGGCTGTTAGCTCCCAATGCTTAGAGACTCTTCTGGGTGCTTCTGAAAAGGGCTTACTGTAAACTCTAATTTTAGCTCACCTGCTTTTGGTGGTGGCCATGGTGTGATGTTTTTTCCTCCTGTGTAGCCCTGGCTGTCCTGGAACTTCCTTTGTAGACCAGGCTGGCCTCAAACTCAGAGATCTACCTGCCTCTGCCTCCCAAGTGTTGGGATTAAAGGTGAGCACCACCACTGTCCAGTTAGTTTATCTGCTTTGAGGATGGGTATTCATATCTTTTTAAAGAACTGGTGATATAAAATGCTGTGGTGGCTGAAGAGGACTGCACTGGTCCCTTAGTGGAGGCTGCCTGGCCAGTATCAGTGGTCCTCAAGGAGATGTTGCCTTGCCAAGGACTGGTTGCATATGGATGGTTATGAGCAACCATGTGGTAACAACCTGGGTCCTCTGAAGAGCGGCCAGTGATCTTAACTACTGAGCTCTATTATATCTTTAGTTATATGTATGTGTGAAGAATATATGCAGTACCTACAGAGGCCAAAAAAAGGCATCAGAGTCCTTGGTGCTGGAGTTACACGAGGTTGGGAATCACTAGACATGCTAGGGACAATAGCTTTAACATTCATCCCCAAGACCTGGGCTGTCCAGAATGACAAAATCATAATGTCAAAGCGGGATGCTTTTGAGAGTCATGGATGGGACCCTAAGTTGTCTGCTGGAAGATAGGCTATAAGCTAAGGCTGTCTTGGGCAAAGAGGGATACATAGAGCATTCCAGAAACATCTACAATGAAAAGCCAGGTTCTCCAACGCTGTTACAGTTCAACACCCATCCTAGCAGGAGTGTCTCCAAACCACCTGTCCCAAACACCCCAAGAGTGCCTGGTTTTAGGGACAGTTTATAAAGCCACCTGTGTCTTCAGGGGCAGGGAAGAACATCGAACCTTTGCGTGCCAGCTTCCTGTGGGAAGTAGCAGGCTGAGGGTGTGCTTCCTCTGAGATCAGGAATGCACGGGGAGCTTCGCAGGTGTCCCGCAGGAATGTGATTTAAGGGAAAATCCCCAGGCCTAGAGGTTGGCTCCTGCAGCTGCTTTCCTGCTGCGGTGTGGATATTGAAATGACTCATTCTGAGCCTGGCATCTTAGGGATGGGTACAGGATCACTCGTCCTTCGTGTGTGTGCGCGGAATGCCACTGAAGCCCGTGCGGGATTGCGGTTCACCCGTCCACCCCCAACTCCCCGCTAACCTCTTCCCCCTGTTGCCGATGGCGACGGAGGAGAAATGTCATAGGCACGTGGGTACTTCGCAGCGATGGAGCCCGGCTCTACTCAACTTCACAGCCTGCCAGCGCATGCGTCCCCTCTCCAGCTCTCCAGCTCCAAACGCCAGCCATCTGCTCCTGCTGACATAAGTGTATTCTGTTATTTATAGCTTAGTTGTCTTGTCTTTCATTCAATTTCAGTTTTTAAAACGTCGTTAAGGTTGGTTTGTATGGTCCACGGGTGTCATGTGCACTTAAAATATACATCGTTTGCGGTTCTTCCAGACCCCGTTCCTCATCGGTCGGGCGCAGTTGGTTGATGCTCTTGTCTTGTTCATCTATGTTCTCATCGATTTTTCTGCTGATCCTCTTTCCCAGTGAGAAGAATGTTGAACACCCCAGCGGTAATTGTGGAGATTTTTTTAGCATCCCTTGCTTGATCAAATGAGCTGGCCGGACTGTGTTATGCCTCCACTGACATTTTTCCTCATTGAATTTGAAGCTCTATCTTTGGGTGCCTACATACTTCAGATAGGTTTTTTTTTTTTTTTTTTTTTTTTTTTTTTTTTTTTTTTTTTTTGGAGCTGTGGACCAAACCCAGGGCCTTGCGCTTGCTAGGCAAGCGCTCTACCACTGAGCTAAATCCCCAACCCCGCATACTTCAGATAGTTAATGGCCGTGTCCTGAAGTCAGTTTAATAATCATATAGAAATGGAGTTTTCTTTGTTTCCTACTTGTGTGAGTTCATTCGTCAATGGTCACGGCATACCTATTAGACGGCATTCATTATACAGCACTCCTCCAGCTCTTGCAGCCTTCCCGTCCCCTCCTCTGTGATGCTCCCTTGGCTGGGAGGGGGTGACACAGATGTTCCATTTAGCACTAGATACTCAACAGTCACTTACTGTCAGCTCTCTGACCAATTGTGAGTCTCTATGGTAACCACCACCTACTTCAAAAAGAGGCTGCTCTGACCAGTGCTATATAGCGTGGGTCCCACGACTGCTCCACCACAGGGCTCAGCTGCTCAGGGAGGCAGGACTAGGGAAGTTTGATCATGCTTACGCCATGACAGGGGTTGGGGTGTGTGTGTGGGGGAAGGCGAGGGTAGGTATTGAACTGTAGGGAAGCCTCGGGACACCACTCTGGGGTTGGGGAAGTGCAGTCTGAGACACTGGATGGGGGGGGGGCGCTGCAAGGAGGGCGGGGCCGTTGGGTTCTCCGGCTCTTGGGCACCCGGGCTCTTGGATATCCAGGCACCGCTGGATGCCTTGGAAGAGCAGAGAATGGAGTAGGAGCTGCTAGCCGGTTTGAGCTTGCTGGCTGTGGCAGCTGTGGCTGGGAGCACAGAGAGGCCTTCTACAGGAGGTTACACAGCTCTGTAGGCAAGGCCTCCTCTGTGGCTCCCCACGGTGGATCCCAGTGAAAAGAGGCAGTCCACGGTTTTAAGACGTTTATTGTCATGGCGGAAAGTGGATGAGTCAAACCGTACCTCAGTTCTCAGGGTGGGCCTGGAGATTAAATACCTTTTGCAGGGAGGAGTGTCTGGGAAGGAGAGGTTATTGGCTAAGCCTCCAGGCCTTTGGGCATCTCATTATAACAGAGATCTGTCTTGAGCCTGTGTGATCTGTGGTCACATCATGTACCTGTAGAGGGGCTTGGAGCATTGCCCTGAAAGACCTCCGGAGAGGACCTTTCCCTCAGGAGGAGACCCAAGCGCCCAGTGACCGAGCCGAGTCCACTGGGATGCAATCAGCAAGAGGGTTTATTGGAAAACACAGGTACCTGCGGGCACACAGTCTCTTCGGAGGACTTGCGCGCCCAGCAGCTCCAGCATGGGGCTTTTATAGGGATTGGGGAAGCAGGAGCGGGCGTACAGAAGCAGATGCATAGTTACGGGGATTGGTGGATTCAAACGAGGCACATAGACATGTTCACATATGATTGGCTATTTCACATGATGAGGTAATAAGGTATAGCTACACACATTGGCAGGTTTGGGGTGTCCTGGATGTCGGGGGCTGGGGGCTTATCTCTTCCTGCCAGGTGGACTGTGAGTCAGATCCGGTACTCCTGGTCTGTTCTGCATTCCTTTCCTTTTATGGTCTGTTAGTTCTAGCGGCAGGGCGGGGCTGCCTGGACTTGCTCTTCACAGTGTTTAGCCCTGAGTTTGTGAATTTTGAAACTTACTCTTTTAACTTCATATTTTTAAACCTTAAATCTGTATAATTTTCCTTTCAGCCATTACTGATGCCCACAAATCTATGCGGGAGTGGGGGGGGTGCTGAGGCTAGAGACAGGGGCTTAGTATCCAGGGAGTCAGGAGAAACACTTACCTCCCTTCAGGGTCATCAAGGTTTCAAGCCTTAGTCCAACAGGAAACCAGGGTGCCTTTCCCGGTCCTACAGTGCTGGGAGCAGCACTAATCTATAGGTCTGAACATAAATATTTCAGGGCCGTTTGATGGACACATGTATGTCCACTTAGTAGAACAACACTAGACACTTCCCCTCTAGGGTCTATGATTTTTTTTGTGTGTGTGAATGTTTTGAAACTCCATTGAATTTCTGTCTCATTGTCTTTCCGTTCCCCACCAGTAAAATTGACAGAAGTGACAGATGACTGTAAGATTATAAAAATATGAGCCCATGGTACAAGAATGAAGTGCATGTTGGGTAAGGATTGGTTGGTATCGCTGGTGCTGGATGAGAAGTGGGAACAAAGAGGTTTGGCTTCTCATTCTGCGCCAAAGTATAACGCAGAGGCCATCAGGTGATTCCACTTGTCACCTGGGAAGCTCTTACAGCCTCCACTGAGAGCCAGCACTGGGGTAAGGCACAAATGGCGATCTCTTGGCGCAGAGCTGAATCAGATAGTATTCCTCTGCTCAAGTACTGGTCCTGAATCCCGACTTGTCACGAAGGGCCTTATCTCAGACTTCTGAATGGGCTTACAGTAACAGGCATGGATTCCCTCCTTTGGTGTGAGACTCGGCACCCGTCAGAGAGTGGTGAGTTGCCCCTGGGACAGCCCTGCCACTATTGCACCAGTACCCACACCTTGCCTAGCAGGCTGCAGTGCAGTGTGCAGGATACACAGCAAAATGGGAAGATTTCCCCGACCAATGCCGAGAGCAGCACTAATCTACAGAGACGGACATAAATATTTCAGGGCAGTTCGATGGCCAGAGAATGTACGTTTAGTGGACAGCGACAGCTTCCCCACTAGGATGGACTTTTCTCTCCCGGATGTCTGGATAACGCCTGGCACTTTTCCACACTATGATATCTGCCTGTGGTTTGAATAAGGATGGACCCCCGTAGGCTTCCACGGCTGTGGCCTTGGAGGAAGTGTGTCTCTAGGGATGGGCTCTGAGGTTTCGAAACCCCATGCCAGTCTCTGTCTTCTTCTCTGCCTGCCTACCTGTGGATCAGGGTGTTAACTCCTTCAGGTGCTTCTCCGGCACCACATGTAGCACCTGCTCCCCATCCTGATGAGAGGCTACGTGTCTGAAACTAAGCCAGCCGTTGTTAAATGCATTCTCTTAGAAGAGTTGCCTTGTCACAGCGTCTCTTCACAGCAATAGAACAGTTGCTGAAGCACTAACCCAACAGGGAGGAAACTTCCAGGTTAGTTCTGCCCCGACTTTTCTCAACGTTCTACAACCAAAGCAGAGGAGTTCTTCAGCGACGGGGTCTCACTGCCTAGTTCCAGAGCTCAATCTCGGCGAGTACCTGTCTTAGTTTAGAGACTTCAGAGACCTCACCGACGACTTATGAGGAGGGGTACCCCAATGACCTCTACCCCACTCTTGAGATGGGGTCCTGTTGTTTTGCCCATAGTAGCCTTGATCTTCGTCACCCTCTGCCTTAGCCTCTTGAATCGTGAGGTGACAGGTCTGAGACACCAAGCTGTCTCTGACGACATAGATGGCGGTGAGATCTGGGAGAACGGAGCCGACAAGTGAGCCGGCTAAACTCACGTGACAGCCAACTCTGTTCAGAGCCTCAGACAATTTATACTCCGAGGGTGCAGAAAGAAATTACACGAGTAAAGTTCTCACAGGTTCAAGCCGTAGACAAGGACAAGGACAAGGACAAGATGACCAAAAACATGGCTTTGCGCAGTCATACAAAGGAGAGTTTCAACATTTAATAAAATTGCAGAAACAAGTGATAATGAGTAGCCCGAGTAAACTCATTCCTGTCTGCTATACCCGGGAGGAGCACAGAACCATTCTAAGAACAATTCCGTGCTTTGAAGGAACTGAGGTCACAAGACTCGAGTTTTCTCGGGCAGGGAGGACGTTCTCACAAGCACGGAGAATTCTCACTCTGCTTCATTCCCCGGACCCTGCTCCAACAACGTGGTTGGCTGCTTTTTTTTTAATCTTCTGAAGCGGTCGTATTTTAATCCACTCTAAACTCCCCAGTGAGGGTGCGTGTGCTCCTTGCTACCCGTCCAGATGTTTTGGATTCAAGAATGAAAGACACACACAGACTTATTTTTAATATGCCCTAAGCAGCTCAGTGGCTGGGCCACTTCCTACTCATTCATGGCCCAGGCACACTCCCCTCCGATATTCCTGAGTTAATACTTACTAAATCTACGTTTCATCCTTGCTGCCCTGGACCCTGCTGAACGGCCCTCCTGAGGCCACTTTCTTCCCATACCTACATGTTGACTGTCTCACCCTCCCGCACCTCTCCGGCGTGGTGGCCTGTCTCCTAATCCCTCATCATGGTAGAATCCCTTCTTTCTCCTTCCTCAGTCCCTTCCTGAGAATCCTAAAAGTTCTGCTTCTGTCTCCCTGCCCAGCCACTGGCTGCTGGTAACTTTATTAACCAGTCAAAAGACCAACTGTGAACAGACTTCCTTTAGCCCCACGTGCAGGACTCTGCAAACAGGTTTTGGGGTACCATAATTAGCGTGAGAACACAAGCTGCTACGATCTTTATTTTCTGTGCATCGCTGTTTTGCCTACATGTATGTCTGTGTGAGGGTGTCAGATCTTGGAGTTACGGACAGTTGTGAGTTGCCATGCAGATGCTGGGATTTGAACCCTGGTCCTCTGGAAGAGCAATCAATGCCCGCAACTGCTGAGGCATCTCTCCAGCCCCTACTTTTTTTTTGGAAGTGAGAAACCCACAGACTTTGAGTCACTGCTCCCTTTTGTGTTTAAGTTGATTTACTGTGAGATCAGCTGACACTGTCACTGGTCAGCTTGAAGTCATCACATGACAATTGGACATGGAGCCCACCCTCCCTTCCAGGATTTCTATGCCTCGGTCTCAAGCCCGGTGCAGTCAATAAAAGCTTTCATATTCAGTAAAGTAAGTTTGGGGAGGAGAGCCTAAGTTTGCTCCTGGGCCTACGTCAAAGTGACCTACCTGCTCAAGAACCTCTCTTCTCTTTCCAGTTGTCTCCTGCCATCCTCTCTGTGTCTAAGCACACTTCTGCCTCAATCACCAAGTGTCACTTGAAGTGAGTGAAGTTCAAGTCTACACTTGAAGTCTACACTTGAAGCGTAGACTCGCTGGGGAGCAGTAAGCACGAGGTATCCCATACTAGGGTTCACTCGACAGCTAACAGCCTTATCTTTCTTCTTCTTTTTTTTTTTTTTCGGAGCTGGGGATCGAACCCAGGGCCTTGGGCTTCCTAGGCAAGCGCTCTACCACTGAGCTAAATCCCCAACCCTAGGAAATGCTCTTAACCACTGAGCCATCCTTCCAAAACTTTTGCGGTTTTTTTTTTTTTTCGGAGCTGGGGACCGAACCCAGGACCTTGCGCTTCCTAGGCAAGCGCTCTACCACTGAGCTAAATACCCAGGACCTTGCGCTTCCTAGGCAAGCGCTCTACCACTGAGCTAAATCCCCAACCCCCAGCCTTATCTTTCTTGATACCAATTAAGTGCTTAAACCGCTTGGCTGCTTAAAACAAACAAACAAACAAACAAACAAACAAAAAACAAAAACAACGGCCCTCTTTAGCCTTTTGCGGTGAACTCAGAGCCATCCACAGGGCCTTTACAAATGACAGCGGAACAAGGCCCGTCCGGGCCTGACGGTGACAGTGGGAGATGGCTTTCCCAGACACTTATAAAAAGGAGAAGAGACGAGAAACCGGTTGTGAAAGTTCATAGGCCAATTAAACGGAACGTTTCATCTCATCCCTCATCCCGAATGTGGTTTTCCCAGGGCTGCAGAAGCAGCTGTGACGTCACTGGGTCACGTGCTTCCCCAGGCGCGAGGTGCGTGAGACAGTCTGGGTCTGAAGAGCGGGTCCCATGCTTGCCTGCTTGCTGTTAGCGTCGTCTCCCTGGAGCGTGACCGTGAGCCAAGCATTAGGGAGTTGTCCTTATGAAGACAAATAGAAACACTGACTTCGGTAAATCGCACGTTCATACTTTCTGCCTCCTAAAGTCCTCCACAGTCATCCACGTTGTCACGAATGAGATGGTTTGCCTTTGTCTAGGGCTGAGCGCATGCCACCACTTGTCCTTACAGAACAGGGTAACACCGGGTCACCATATCTATCTATATGCATCGGGGAGGCATTTAGATTGGTTTGGTAAATCCAGCTTTCTCCTTCATTAACCCCTTTTGTCTTGATCAGTGCAGAAGAAACGTCTTTGACTCAAAGAACCAACTCTGATTACATTGATTTTTCTCTTTGTGTTTCTGTTTTAGATTTTATTGACTTGTATTTCTGTTAACTTTATTTCCCCCCCTTCCCTCTCCCCCTTGTTTGTTAACTTTATATTTGTCCTTTTTTACTTTTTTTTTTTTTTTTTCCGGAGCTGGGGACCGAACCCAGGGCCTTGCGCTCGCTAGGCAGGCACTCTACCGTGAGCTAAATCCCCAACCGCATATTTGTCCTTTTTTGTTCTTTAATTTCTTTGGGCAGAAACCTAGGTACCTGACTTCAGGTTTTTTTGTTTTGTTTTGTTGTTTTTACCCCCTTCCCATATGCATCCCCATGCAAACTGTGCTGTTTGTTTTTCCCTGTTAAGGTTATCTGTGAAGAGAGACCTGTCACTTGAGCAAACATCTCCCTCTGATTGGCCTGGATGGCAGGAGAAAGCAGACTGAGCAAGCCAGGGGGAGCCAGCCAGTAAGCAGCATTCCCCTTTGGAATCTGCTTCAGTTCCTGCCTCCCGGTTCCTGCTTGAGCTTCTGTCTTGAGCTCCATCAGTGACTGACTGTAAACTGTAAAATGAGTGAAACCCTTTCCTCCCCACATTGCTTTTGGTGTTTTATCACAGCAGTAGAAACCCTAACTAAAACAAAATGTGTATTAACTTTCAAATTGTTGGTTCTTGTGCAATCTTCTTCCTACGGCTGATCTTTCATTAATTCTCAGGGACTTGTGGGAATGGTTGAAGTCTCGCTCCATTCTCCTTTATGTCTTGACACTTTTTTTTTTCCTAGACTAAAATACACTCTAATCTGGAGAGAGTGTGTGTGCCCTTGAAGGTGTGTGTCTACTGTCTTGAGAAGTAATTATTTTCAAAGTTCTTTATATCTTTGCTTGCTACTCTGTCTGATCATTCTATCGATTGCTAAGAAAGAAGAACGGGATTTTCCACCTGATAGCTGGCTTGTCTCTCCCCTGAGAACCTTTTGTCAGGTTTCACGGTGTGGGCTCTGTAGTCAGGTGTGTGGACATCATCAACCACACCATCTTCCAGGCGACTATATTTTATTATATTTTATTTTCATGTGTTGCTTCTCCTTTCCTCTACATTGCTATTAAAACGTTTTGGGTTTTTGTTTTGTTTTGGCACAGTCTGTACATACATATTTTTTTCCTGGTCTTTTCTTTTACCATATTTGCCCTTATAGATCTCAAGGGCCCTTCTTTTTCTGCTTCTTGTGTTGGTTTCACAATCTGCCTTTTTTGGGGGGGGTTTGTTTGTTTGAGGCAAGGTTTGTCTGTGTAGCCCTGCCTGGCCTGGAACTTGCTCTGTAGCTCCAATCTGCCTCTCCCTCCTGAGTGCTGGGGTCAAAGACCTGAGCCACCCTGCCCAGCTGTATTATTTAAATCTTTAATTGGTATTTAAATCTATGTTTTCCACTCCATAATAGCGTTCTTGGGATGGATGTGCACATTTAAAAGGAACTCGATCTACTTGCGTTGACTTAATTCAGACACTCCTCTGTACTTTCTCCTGCTCTGTTCTCCTCAGATGCACAGGGTGATTTTCTGCCTACTGCCCTTCCTACTATTCTTGTCAAGGGTGTGTGGATCCCTGTTGAGTCTCCCCTCCATCACACTCTAATACTATGTCACTGGCGAAATTGGGGGAGTTTCTATAGGGGATCTCCCTATCCACTGGCCACTATTTAGTTCCAGATCTGATCATTTCTTATGTAAGTTACTGCGTGAGCTTATGTCACATCCGGCCTCCACGTGGGCCCTGGAGGGAACATTGAAAAATGAAAGTCACTTAGTGCCACCCTCCAGACCAAGTCCTATGTCAGCAGGCCTCTAAGGTAACTACAGTCTGTGCAGTACATGCCCTCAGTGTAGAGAACTCGACTGTTTCAGGTGCACAGTGTGTGTAGAAGTGACTGGTGCACAGTGTGGCCTCCAAACTGTTTGCTGAAGGACTGAGTGAGTGAATACACCTTTATGACTTCATTTCCCAGCGTTGCTCTGATTTTAGCAGGACGTGGTGGTGGTGTACACCCGTACTCCCAGCACTCAATACGGACTACTTAGCCAGTTATGTTTCAGTTTGGGATCTAGCCTGGGCTACATGATGAAACAGTGTCTAAGAGAAAAGAGAAAAAGATCTTTATTCCTACTAAGATTCTGGCTCCCCAAACGCTTGAGCTCTTTTTTCCTGAGATGTCTATTCAACGACTGATGACTTCAGTGAAAGCAGAGGGGTTCTGGGGTATCCCAGGGTATATCCAAAACAGGGCTCTGCACACTTCCATGAGCACTCAGTGGTGAAGTGGAGGCTGGGGCATGGACTGTGGACAGACAGGAGCTGGGATGCAGAGGACTCTACAACAGCTGACAGGCTTATCAAGGGATCTGCAGGACAGAGCAAAGGCAGAGGAGGCTCTGAGCCCCTGGAAGGGTTCTGAATGCTGGTCATGATACAGTGTGTGTTAAGGAGAAAGAAAGATGTCTCCTCCTCCTCCTCCCCCCCTCCTCCTCTTCCTCTTCCTTCCTTCCCTCCTTCTTCTTATCCTCTCCCTCCTCCTCTCCTTCCTCCTCTCCCTCCTCTCCCTCCGCCTCTACTCCCTCCTCCCCATCCTCCTCTCCCTCCTCCTCTCCCTCCTCCTCTTCTCCCTCCTCCTCTTCTCCTTCCTCTCCCTCCTCCTGTCCCTCCTCCTGTTCTCCCTCCTCCCCCTCCTCTCCTCCCTCCTCTCCCCCTTCTTTTCTTCTCCTCCTCCAACAGGGTATCTCTGCATAACAGCACTAGCTGTTCTGGAACTCGCTTTGTAGACCAGACTGGGCTTGAACTCACAGAGATCTGCCTGCCTTTGCCTCCCTGTCACTAGGATTAAAGGCATGCTCCATCACACTCAGCTGGGGAAGAAGTCTTGATGGGCCATTGGCCCTTGAGTTGCTTCTCTGCATTGCAGCACTGTCCCATCAGGCAGGCTGGCTGTGGAAGCTATCCGCATCCTTGTTCCTCGATGCTAAGCTGTCAGCCCCTGAAGCCTGAGGTCTGTCAACAGAGAGGTCTAAAGCGAGAGCTGAAGGCTGATGACAGATAGAAGGCAGCTCTTCTTGGGTTTTGAACTCACCAGAGCTACATTATTCACTTCCCCGGGTCTCCAGCTTGCCAGCACACCTTCAGAGTTCGGGACTTGTGAGCCTCCGTGCTCATATGAGCCAATGAAGTCTTATACATGTGGGTTCTGTTTCTCTAGAGCACATTCTGAGAAAGCTCTCTTTCTCTGTTGCAAAGAATGAGCCTGTGAGGAGAAGCCTCTGTGGCCCTATTTAGGATTCTGCTGTGGGGGTTGGGCTTCAGGAATTGCCTCACAAACCACATGGACACCAGACTCAGTCAGCCAGGGATAGTTTATTGAGCATATACCCCAGAACTGGTCGACCAGAACCATGGCCCAGATTCGGGAACTGAACCATGACCCCAAGTTAAGATCCTACAGGACTTTTTTAAGCCCAAAATCCACAAATATTTGTGCCAAAGTTATCTCACCAATCAGGATTTAGGGGTAGCGGATTTCATTAGGAACGTGTCTTTCTTGTACATTTATCCTGCTACCATTGGTTGGCATGTTCAGCTGAGACAGGGGACTTACCTTGTCTAGTAGTCACGTCCCAACTTGTCTACCAGGATGGGACTTGTCTAACATTCATGTCTTTTTTTTTTTTTTTTTTTTTTATTAACTTGAGTATTTCTTATATACATTTCGAGTGTTATTCCCTTTCCCGGTTTCCGGGCAAACATCCCCCTCCCCCCTCCCCTTCCTTATGGGTGTTCCCCTCCCAACCCTCCCACCATTGCCGCCCTCCCCCCATAGACTAGTTCACTGGGGGTTCAGTCTTAGCAGGACCCAGGGCTTCCCCTTCCACTGGTGCTCTTACTAGGATATTCATTGCTGCCTATGGGGTCAGAGTCCAGGGTCAGTCCATGTATAGTCTTTAGGTAGTGGCTTAGTCCCTAACATTCATGTCTTAACTCTCCAACCAGGATGTCAGCTACCCACGTCCATGTCTCTTTCTGCCAAGTAGGATGTCAGTTTTCAGGGAGGTCTTGAGAACTTAAACTTCACCGGACACCATGACTCAAAATGGGAGTCTTATTCCAAATACTTTCTTATATCGGTGCGGGTGTCTCTCCTACGTTGGGGTCCATCCCAGAGGCAGCTTATACCATAAAAGCTAACACGCTGGTGCAGGAGGTGCTGTTGGGTGGCTGATGCAAGTCCAAGCTTACTGTGGGTAACTATACACAGCAGTTCTATTGACGTGTATCGTGATTGGTTTCCAAGGGCACAGAACATAACAGGGTACGCAACCAATCTGGGCATGAGGAAGTTTCCTAGCAACAGCAGAAACATAGGAGAAAGTTTCCTTACAATGGCAGGCCAGTCAGGTAACAGTCACCTAGGACTCAACATTCCATCTAGGCCTTGATGTTTTACCTAGGCCTTAGCAATGGTCCCCATGGCAGCTCTCTCGAGCTAGGACTGCCATCTTTGGGTTGGAAGAACACCAGTTGAGGTCAAGAGCTCTGTTGACAATGGCAAGGGAGAGAGAGCTGTGCCTCTGGTGTCATTCTTGAGTCACTGAACCTGTTATGGCCAACTCGGCCCACGCTCCTTGGCCTATGAGACAGAACTTCTTGTTTAATTCTTACTACCAAAAGTGTTCATATTAAACACATTGTTTATCAACTGTGAGGGCCAGCAATGACAGCAGTAGACGCTCTGTTTTAGGCTATCACGCGCAGCCTGTTGGTTTTCCCAGAGCCCTTACTTTACTTTTTTTTTTTTTTAATTATATATTTGTTTTACTGATTGATTTTTGCAGCTCTGGGGACTAAATGTAAGATGTCATGCACACCAGGCAAGTGTCCTCCCGTGAAGCCACACCCACAGCTCCATTTATTTCTCCTTACGAGAGGGCGTTTCTACATAGCCCGGTCTAATCCAAAGCTAGGGTTCTGCCTCAAACTCCCGAGTGCTGGGATGAAGAGTGTGGCCCACTGTGGTCCCCGGTGATCTGTGCCCACACTTGGGTTTGACCCTTGTAGACTTCAGCGACTCTCCGCTGTGTGTTCTCTCACTGAGACCCTCAGAACGAAGTCTCTGTGCTTGGATTTTCTAACCAAGCTGTATCCGGTTTGTTCTGCTCCAAGCTGGGGCAGTGGGATCTCTCACTCGTGCCCAAGTTTCCCCATGCATTTTATGTCTCCTTCAAGACTCAGTCAAAGCACCAAGTCACCTGTTAGCTCCTGTCCCTCCTCAAAGGTTGAATACAGCGCTCCAGGGCATGTTTTGTCTTTGGTTTGGTTTGGTTTAGAGCGTATGTTTGTGTGTGGTGGGGAGGGTGCACGTGCACACGTGCGTGTGTGTTGTAGGTCTGTAGATCTGAGTGTTGACCTAGGGTTACTATTGATGTGATGATAAACACCGTGACCAAAAGCAACCTGGGAAGAAAGGTTCACGTGTCCCAGATCACCAAGGCAGGAACCTGGAGGCAGGAGCTGATGCAGAGGCCAAGAGGGATGTTACTTATTGGCTGGTTCCTTTTTTTTTTTTTTTTTTGGTTCTTTTTTTTCCCGGAGCTGGGGACCGAACCCAGGACCTTGCGCTTCCTAGGCAAGCGCTCTAACCACTGAGCTAAATCCCCAGCCCCATTTGCTGGTTCCTTATGGGTTGCTCAGCCCCATTTTTATAAAACCCAGGACCATAAGCCTAGGGCTGTAGCCACAGTCGGCTGGCACCTCCCACATCAACCGCTAATTAAGAAAATGCTCTACATCCTTGCCTACAGCCGGATCTTACGGAGGCAGAGGCACATTCTCAGCGGAGGCTCCTTCCTCTCAGACGACTTTAGATTGTGTCAAGTTAGCGTAAAACCAGCCAGTAGAGGTGCATAGAGCTGGAGTTAGCAGGCGGTTGTGAGCCATCCAGGTCGAGTGCCAGGAACTGAGCCCTGGTCCTCTGGAAGAACTGCAGTCTGCCCTTGACTGCCGAGCCATCTCTCCAGCCCCTTAAAGATCAGCTTATTTTTACTTTATGCGTATGAGTGTTTTGCCTCCATGTTTGTACGTATTATTATATTGAATGTGGTGCCCACGGGTGCCAGAAAAAAAGCTTCAGTTTCCCCAGAACTGAAGTTACAGACAGTTGTGAGGCTCCATGTGGGTGCTGGGAATTGAACCCCGGAAATCTATAGAAGAGTAGCCAGGGCTCTTAGCCACTGAGCCTTCTCTCCAGCCCACTGTGTCGTGTTTCCTTATTGGACCCTTTGACCGGAACCTCTAAAACCTTTCAGAAAACCTGTTTACGCCCCCACCCCCACCCCGTTAGTATCTTTCATTCCTATCTGTTGTCCGGTGCCTGAAACCGTACTAAGTATTTATCAGAGACAAAATAGGATCCACTCCTTGCTGCCGTGCCCTCCCCCAGGGGACTCCAGGCCTTCTGTGGAGGCACTTCTGTGGCAGGAAGCCCAGAGGGATTAGGGAATTAGGAGGCCTGCTGTTAGCAGCTGCCTCTCCAATCTTGCCCTGTGGCCCCACACTCCCAGAGGCCAGGGTGACAGGGCAGCTGCTTGCTCTTCCGCTCCTCTTCCTCTCTTCCTTGGGAACAAATGTCGAAAGCCACCCAACAGCTGAGGAAGAAATGCTTTAGCATAGAGGGGAGCCTGCCAATCTGAGATCCCAGAGCTGCGAGCCCTTGCCCGTGCCTCCACCTGTGCAGGGGCCCATCTGCAGAGGCTACCCACAGAAGCCCCACTCCGGCCATTGTGGAAACGGAGCTCAAAGGTAATGAGACACAGAGAGCAGGCCATAATGGCTTCCACTAGCAGATACAAGTGGCCAACGGATGATTGAGGTTGAGGTTGGCGAGTTCTCCTTTGCCAGATGTAATGCGCTCCATTAATACAGCTGAGGTTTTCAGCAAAACGAGACTGGCTTCAGCTTGGGAAGAGTGAAGGTGGCTGGGGGAAGCAGACTGAGGGGGTGTGGGAGAGAATAGCCCAGGCCTGAGCAGAGGGAGCCTGCTTGGCAGGCAGAGGTGAGATATGTTCATGTCCCAGCAGGCAGAGGCCTGGGCCACTCTCCTCATTAGCAGTGCTTCTGTCTCATTTGGTGTGCACACGGGCTCTGTGCACTTGGGAAATCAATTCTCGAATTCAGATGCCCCACTCCAGCTGGTGCCTGCCTGGCCCAAGGGGCAGATGGATTAATGCCTTGCTCTGATGTCAAGAAAGGACTGGAGAGAGGAGTCCGCACAAGAAAGCCAGCGTCTGTCCCAGCGAGGCCACGGAGTAACGCTCGAGTGGGAGCCGGTGGAATCGAGATGTCACAATTCATTCATTTATTCTGCAAATGGTTACCGTGCTGCTCATGTGACAGAGAGCTGGGGGTCTCTGATGGGCCCTTGGGGTTCAGATCCACTGTCCAGCTCCTGAACCCAGATGCCTTCCTGTCTGGGGGGTTGAGGGGAAGATGTATGATCCATGCGGCTAGTGCTGTGTGCTCCATTAGAGCATGTGCAGAGGAAGAGGGGACAGCTAAGCCAGACCAAGGGCAGACACGAGGTGACAGGGACAGGACATACACAGGAGAGAAAGCTGACACTTTTAGGACCAACAGTATGCCAGGTACCCTCCTCTACCTGGGGAACAGAGGCTCGGTGAGGGTCACCTCATGTAGGAGCTGCCGGAGTCCAGCCCTGGGCCGTATTATCCTGACTAATGCCAGTCAGGAACAAAGGAGGGACCAGAAGAAGGTCATGTTAGCTACATTGTTTTAGACCCTGAATTGGATGCCTTGACACTGGGAATCCTACAGGACTAGTAGATGCCTGCAGAAGATAAACCACTTTTCTGTTCAGAAGCATGGTTGAGGACTTCCATTCCGTTCTAATCACCCTAAAGTCAGGACCGGAAAGGCATCGACAGCCCCTGTGTACAGAACCAACCCTGCCGACCCAGCACCTGCTTACTCTGCCTTGACTGTTCCTTCCCACAGAGACCAAAATGAAAGCTTGCCCTTCCTCTGCCTCCTAACCAACCTAGCACTTCCCTGTCTGGTCCCATGTGATGTGCTGTGGCCTCCTGGGGGATCCGTGAGTAACAATAGCTTCCCAACATTCTTAGTGCCAATGGCAGCTGTCTCCTGATCCATTAGCCCGACCGCAGCTGATTAATAATACAACCCACACTTAAGAACAGGCAGAGGCAATAGCTGGGGTCAGGAGACTAACAAGAGGGAGTCTTGCATGTTCCCTGAGCTGATGGGGCTGGGCCCATAGTACAGGGCTAGAGAAGGCGGGCAGAGGTTGGTGGGTACTTGGCAAAGACAGTCTTGCATCTTGTGGTGCCTCTTACAGGCATGAGCTGACTCAGGGTTTGTCAGGATCGTAGGAAAGTCAGAGTTGGGCTCTTTGTAGATGTCCCATCACAGCAAGGAAAGAGTCAGAACCAGGGCCGGGCAATAGGGTAGCATGGGATGTCAGATGTGAGAGGCACTCACTGGGAGATAATGTAGAGTTTGGTGAGAGAGAATGACAGGGAGGAAGAAGTTTGGACGGGTGTTCTATCCCACCACGTGTGCTGCTGTAACAGAAACCCTAAGCGAAGCCACACAGGAAGAGTGGAAACATTCCTCGTGGTTTAGGAGGCTGGGAAATCCGTGATTAAGGGGTTGTACCTGGTGAGGGCCTTTACGCTGCTTCTTACTATCATGGGAAGTGAGAGGGAGAGAGAGAGAGAGAGAGAGAGAGAGAGAGAGAGAGAGAGAGAGAGAGAGGCGCCAAGGGGGCAGCCTCAACCCCTCTCATAACCAGCACCCAGCTGTGCATGAGGATAGAGCTCTTATGACCTCAACGCCTATGCTCAGGTCCCACCTTCGAGCACTGGGATGAAGTTTCCAACATACAAACTTTGGGAAACAAATGTGAGGTATAGCAGGGTCAGAAAGACGGCTCAGTGGGTAAGCGGCATGCCGTGTAAGCCTGAGGACCTGAGTTCGGATCCCAGCACCCACATAAAGCTAGGCACACATCTCTAACCCCAGCACTGATGGCCTGTAAGTCAGGTAGCTCCTGGGTCTCACTGGCCACCAGTCTAGGCAATGGGTGAAGTCCAGGTGAAGTTCAGAGAGACCCTACCCCCAAAACAAACAAAAACCAAAACAACAAAAACAACCACAAGCTAGGCTGGAGCTGGCGTTGGCTCAGTGGTTAAGAGCACTGACTGCTCTTCCAGAGGTCCTGAGTTCAAATCCCAGCAACCACATGGTGGCTCACAACCATCTGTAATGAGGCCTGATGCCCTCTTCTGGTGTGTCTGAAGATAGCTACAGTGTACTTATGTATAATAAATAAATAAATCTTTAAAAAAAAAAAGAGCATATACTGCCCCTCCAGAGGATCTGGGTTCGATTCTCAGCACCCACACGGCAGCTCACAACTGTCTGTGACTCCAGTCCCAGAGAATCCAGTACGCACGCATGTGATACGCAGACATGCACGCAGGCAAAACATAAAATTATAAACAAATGAATAAACAGAAAGGCAATGGTGGAAGACATTGTCTGTCATCCACATCCACACTCACAAGTAAGTGGATTGGTGCACACGTGCGCGTGCGCACGCGCGCGCGCACACACACACACACACACTAGCAGGCACACACATTAGCAATACCTTCTGCATTGTGACCTGCAACTATTGGCCCAACCTGCTCTTCAATTCCGAGCTCAGGAAAACAGATTAAAATGGAGAATTAATTCCACCCTCTGGGACTTCTAAAATGGCAGCATTATACCCACTGCTCCTTCATTACTGGTTATCGCTAACCAAACTTAAGTGAGAGCGCTGACTGTGAACGACCATGCAGTATTGTATATATGCAAAGGCTTCTTCTCCACAGGGACCTTGAAGATGCTCTCTGTCCACATCTTGTAAAAGCTTAGCCCACCCCGGGGAGACACAAATCAGTGGAGGCTGAGGCACCGGACACAGAGTTCCTCCTGTGCCGTCGTACGGCCAGATGACTCCCCGTGACAAAAATCGCCTGCACACCTCAGAATGCTGACAAAGGTCGAGGAGTTGAATAAACACAGCCTCACTTTTAAAGCCGTGCGTCTGAACAACATGGCCCCTCATGAAGATGCATACATTTAGGCTTTTATGTGTTAGTTTTATAAGTGGACTGCCGTTTACCTGAGCAGAGGTAGTCACCCTCCTGGGCTTTTCCTTCCCAATAGATCTCCTGTGTAAGGTTTGTGGTGTGGTGTGACCTTGTGGTAGTCCTTGGCTCCTGACTGCCAGGATACCTTTCCCATCCGAGCTGTAATGCTTACACAGGGAAAGGAGGGTCTCTCTCTCTCTCTCTCTCTCTCTCTCTCTCTCTCTCTCTCTTTCTCTCTCTCCGCACACACACACATGTCTGTGTGGGAGGTAGAAGATAATTAAACTATAGAGGTAATAATAATCTTCGTGCCATTCCTTGATTAATGATTGATTCGGGAGGGCCCAGCCCACTGTGGGCAGTGCCCTTTCCTGGACTAGTGTTCTGGGTTACATAAAAGGATGAGCAGGCCATGGAGAACAGGCCAGTAAGCAGTGTTTCTCCATAACCTCTGCTTCAGTTCCTGCCTTGGGTTCCTGTCCTGACCGTGACCTGGAAGTGAGCTGGAATAAACCTTTTCCTCCACAGGTAGATTTTGGTCATAGTGTTTTTTGTCACGGTGATGGAAACCCTACATGAGGCAGTATACTTGTGTGATAATGAGATTTCCTTTCAGAGGCAAAGGGAACTCACAGGAAGTCCCTGCTAACGACGAGGCCCTCCACAGAGCCCAATGGTCTGAGCCTCACTTGCGACTGGCTCCCACTTTGAAGACATTAAATGCCTGTGGAGGACTTTCAGACCCTTCTGAGGCTGAATGAAATCTGGGAAGGGTTTGGATCACAGCTATGAGGCTGAAGCCATTGATCCGGCAGAGTAGGAACGGTGTCGGGAGGAGGCGTCTCAGAATAGACCTCCAAGTTTTCTGTGGTTATGGTGGTGTTAGCCAGTTGCAGGGTTTGTTTTGTTTTGCTTTGAATCAGCATGTCAAATATTCAATCAAACCAGGAAGGATTCCTTTTGGTTTAGTTTCAGAGTTTTTTTTTTTTTTTTTGGTTCTTTTTTTTTTCGGAGCTGGGGACCGAACCCAGGGCCTTGTGCTTCCTAGGCAAGCAGTCTACCACTGAGCTAAATCCCCAGCCCCAGTTTCAGAGTTTTTAGTCCACCGTAGTAGGGAGCGAGTGGTGGAGCAAAGCGGCTCACTTCGCAGTGGGCAGGAGGGGGCAGGGAGCTGCCTGCCATCTTGGGTATCCTTCTTTCGTTCCATTCCAGCCCTCAGCTGATGGGGTGATGCCTCGCTCCCCTCGTTAACTCTCCCTGGAGACACCCTTGCAGACACTCTCAGAGGTCAGCCCCTCTGATCCAGGCCATTCTCTGTCCCACTTATGCTCAGTCAAGATCAGCCACAGCAGGTGGTCCTTTTGGCCCATCTCTCCTCCTGGATACAGGCCCGAGAGCAGAGCCAAGAGATCGATTCAGACTGTAAGAAATCAATCATGATTGTTCGTTTTCAATATGAAGATGCACTTAGAGATGATTAAACCGTCCCAGACAGGCAAGAGGTGTGAGGTCCCATTCTTCTGGAGCCGGAAACTGTTCAGAGCAATGGCGGTTGTTAACGTGACTGAACCCACAAAGAGGGTGTCAGAGCCCTTGGAACTAGAGTTGTTGTGAGTCACCATGCGAGTGCTGGGAACTGATCTCAGGTTCCCTAGAAGAATAGTAAGTGGCCTTAACCGGGGAACCCTCTCTCCAGCCCCATGTGTTTATTACTAAAAATGTGAGAGCTCTTTTAGGGGCATGTGGTAAAGGGGTAGGGGAAGGGTTTGAGCAAAGACCCATGAGACTAGACAGATGGGGGGACTTCTGTATTTCAAAGGTCTTTGTAATGGGGCTCAGTGGGCAAGAATGCTTGTTCTGTAAGGAACTGAGTTCATACCCCTGGTCCTGTGTAAAATAGCTGGGGCATGACTGCATGTGCCTGTGACCCCAGCAATCATACGTGGAGATCCCAAGTGCATGCTGGCCACTCAGCCGGGCTGAAACAGCAAGCTCAGGGCACCGTCACATAGACAGTGACAAAGAATGACACCTGATGTCCTGCCCCAAGAGTGCATGCACACCCGCGCACGCACACGCACACGCACACGCATGTATATTTCTGTTTCCACAGTCAGGGCATTTACCATGGGATCTTCCCCTGAAAGACAGGTGATATGGTATTGGCTGAAGCCTCGGCCTCCCACCATCAGGACCCCATCTGCCCACCGCAGCCTGTTGCCATGATGTCCTTACCTCTGTGGCTTTGGGCAAATCTTGTGTTGAGACTCTGTACAATAGGGGTAGTTGTAACACCTGCCCTCACGGAAAGCATACACAGACTGGGCTTCCCTTGGGGCCAGCCACGGGCCACATGCTTAGCACAGTCAGACAGCGATGATAACGAAGGCAGAGAGGCAACCCCAGGATCCTGGTTCGTATTGTGGGAGGTCTCTAAAATAAAGCAACAGTGGCAAAAGAAGAATACAGTGGGACAGGTGCTGGCTTGTGAACCGCAGGAATTAACAGTGCTATGTATCCTCGGGACAGCCAACTTACTGTCAAAGCAGGAGCTCATGGTAGAGGCCGGGGTTTGTTGGAACCCTTGGAGCAGGAGACCTAAGAGGGAAGAGGGTGTCTAGCTTTGGTGGCCAGTGATATTGTAGGCTGGTGGATTCAGAACTGCTGTGTTCTGAGACCTTGCACCCAGGGAACCGGATACCGTTAGCATCCTGAATTTCAGTGGGATGTCTTGCTGCAGACAGAATCACTGACGTTTACCCTCTTAGAGCTCTATTTTTTTTCCTCCATCTTTATTAACTTGGGTATTTCTTATTTACATTTCAATTGTTATTCCCTTTCCTGGTTTCCCGGTCAACATCACCCTAACCCTTCCCCCTCCCCTTCCTTATGTGTGTTCCCCTCCCCATCCTCCCCCCATTGCCGCCCTCCCCGCAACAATCACGTTCACTGGGGGTTCAGTCTTGGGAGGACCAAGGGCTTCCCCTTCCACTGGTGCTCTTACTAGGCTATTCATTGCTACCTATGAGGTCAGAGTCCAGGGTCAGTCCATGTATAGTCTTTGGGTAGTGGCTTAGTCCCTGGAAGCTCTGGTTGCTTGGCATTGTTGTTCATATGGGGTCTCGAGCCCCTTCAAGCTCTTTCAGTCCTTTCTCTGATTCCTTCAACGGGGATCCCATTCTCAGTTCAATGATTTAATGATGGCATTCGCCTATGTATTTGCTGTATTCTGGCTGTGTCTCTCAGGAGAGATCCACATCCGGCTCCTGTCAGCCTGCACTTCTTTGCTTCAGCCATCTTATCTAGTTTGGTGGCTGTATATGTATGGGCCACATGTGGGGCAGGCTCTGAATGGGTGTTCCTTCTGCCTCTGTTCTAAACTTTGCCTCCCTATTCCCTCCCAAGGGTATTCTTGTTCCCCTTTTAAAGGAGTGAAGCATTCAGAGCTCTATTTTTAACACTCAAAAGCACCAACTAGCAAACTGTTGGGCTTTTTTTCCCCCCTGACTTAGAGATCTTTTTCAATGAGCAGGAAAAGTGGTGGGCGGGTCGGTAGACAAGAACAGAGAGGGCTATAGCTATAGTCTTAGCTAAAGGCTTAAGTAAGAGTCGGGATAAATCCTGTGAGACTTTTGGTCCCTCAGAGTCTCACCGTGGCGGGGAGATATGTGGCCTTCCTCGCTGGAGACATATTTGCTCCTTCAGGTCTTTTTGACATTTGGTTGAGAGAGGCTATTTATTTCTTAGCCAGACAGGGTGCTCCGTGGAGAATGATTGGTCTTATGCTGCCACCTACTGGCTGATTTGGCAGTTACATGCAATTGCGAGTTGGTTTCAGAATTTACACATCCTTTCCTTTATCTTTAAAGTAAAAAAAAAAAGTCTTTAGTTTCCCACTCTCACAGCGGGAGACGGGGAAAGCGCCTTCCCTGGACTCTGATGGCAAGGCACCTTGTTCTCTCCTTCCTTGTCGCTGGACTCTCCTGGCAGCCTGACACAGGGAGCATCTCTTTGTTGTGTATCATGTGCTCCTGTCGATTTTCCCCGCCACTATTCAGCAGTGGAGCTCTCCCTGTTGGCCGCCACCCTTGGAGAGAGCAGAGCGCCGCTGCAAGGACCTTAGACCTAAACACAGTCGTTGCTTTTTGACCCTAGAGCCAACTTTGTTCGTCGAGGATTAAACTCATTCAGGGAAAACATTTCCAAACAAACTTCCCAGAGTCTGCTGCTACTGCCAGCATTCTTGAGCCTCGTATAAAAAAGATGTCCCCAGCTGAGAAACTATGGAAGGGTAATATCATTTGTGTGCCAGGAGCATGGAGAAGATTAAGTGTTGATTTGAGTGGAAAAATGGGAGAATGGGGGTGGGGGGAGTAAGGGGTGGACTTAGGAGGGGGTGGGTGGGATGGGGCATTTGGAGGGGTCAAACAGAAAGATTAGCCAGGCGCCTGGCAATTCTCGGGAGGCAGAAGGATTGTGAGTTTTGAGTCAGCCTGGGCTACATAGCAAGACCTCGGTAAATAATAATAATAATAATAATAATAATAATAATAATAATAACAACAACAACAACAATAACAATGACAACAACACCAATACCCAAAGATATCAAAGACATAATGTTGAATGATATAGAGCCAGAGACATAAGGTTACCCCATCTGCGAGTACATTTATTCAACTTCTAAAACCAGATACCACAAATCTACCTTGCTAGACGTTCAGACAATACTTCTGTTGGAGTGAAAGACTGAGGGAACTGACTGAGTGTGGGAGGGATGTGGGGACACCAGGACACAGGAATGTTCTTTGCCAATGATCGTCTGGCTGCTGTAAGCATGGACATGGGCACACACAATGCTCTGTTGGAATGTGTGCATCCTACTACCCAAATGACACCATTTTTTTTCTCTAAAGAAATAAGAACCATCTTTTTTGTCATTGAATAATACTTACAACATCAACAACAATAATGACGACGATGAAGGAGGAGGAGGAGGAGGAGGAGGAGGAGAAGAAGAAGAGGAAGAAGAAGAAGAAGAAGAAGAAGAAGAAGAAGAAGAAGAAGAAGAAGAAGAAGAAGAAGAAGAAGAGGAAGAGGAAGAGGAAGAGGAAGAGGAGGAAGAGGAAGAGGAGGAAGAGGAAGAGGAAGAGGAGGAAGAGGAGGAGGAGGAGGAAGAAGAAGAAGAAGAAGAAGAAGAAGAAGAAGAAGAAGAAGAAGAAGAAGAAGAAGAAGAAGAAGAAGAAGAAGAAGAAAGCCGTCTGCTAGTAGCTTGTTCCGAAGCCCATGGGACAGATCCCACCCAGGTATTCAACCTGCCCTTGGGCCTGGGTCAGTGGGAGCAGCTATCTGCACGTCTCATTTTAGCCCTATATTTAAAAATTAATCTCAGGTTTTTCCAGAGCTGAGGACCGACCCCAGGGCCTTGCGCTTGGTAGGCAAGTGCTCTACCACTGAGCCAAATCCCCGACCCCGAAAAAAATTTTTTTTAAAATGATCTCAATTGTTTGTCTCATAGGCATCACCTTTTAAAACGGTAACAGTGAGGGCCAGAGAGATGGCTCAGTGGTTAAAAACACTGGCTGTTCTTGTAGAGGATCTGGCTTGGGTTTCTGGCTCCCACATGGTGGCTCACAACCATCTGAAACTCCAGATCCAGGGGGATCTGATGCCCTCTTCTGGCCTCCTCGGGTACTGCATGCATGCGGTGCACACAAATGCATATAGGCAAACATTCATACACATTAACATAACCATCCCTTCATCATACACATAAAATTGTACACAGAAAACCATCCTTTTATTATACACGTAAAGTAAAACCGATCATTTTTAAAGTCACAACAATCTTTGTCCCAGCTGGCATGCGGCTCCTTTCCTGCTTTGAGTGGGGTTGGGGGTGGGGTGAGTGGGGTGGGTGGGGTCTGCCTCCATGGCCCTCGGATTCTTTGAGAAATCCTCCCTGCCCCGTGACTCTCTCACTGATAGTGGGAGCGGGTGCAGCCAGACCCTGCTGTCCTCCACACGACCAGTGCGTTAAGCTTCGGGTTGAATGAAAATGGAGCTGAGCTCTGAGAAAGCTGGCTCCAGGAATGTTCAGTTCTCAGACATCTACTTTCCAGGAAGCGGAAGGCCTCTCCGTCTGCTGCTGCAGGGCTGTGCTGGCTTGAGGGCCACTCAGGCTAAGCTGGGTAAGGAAGATACTGATTACAAAGCCATTTGTAACCCGTGGTTGGGTAATATAACCATCCCTTCATCGGCGTGCTGGCCACAGTTCTCTGCCAGGGCAGGAGTTATGGGTTTTTTATTGGTGCCACAGGGGTGATATTTGAGGAGTCTTAGCGCTTACTCATTTCTGGTTATCAGTGAACTGTAATGTTTCAAACTGCCGGGGGACGGTCAGAGATAAACTTGGGCCAGCTGCAGACTGAGTGGCGCCTGTGACTGGCTCCGTGTGTGTTGTGGATTCTCTTTTTCTATACATCTCTTTCCTTCTTTCTCCTCCCCCCTCCTCCTCCCCCTCCTCCTCTGCCACCGCCGACTCCTCCCCCTCCTCCTCTGCCACCACCGACTCCTCCCCCTCCTCCTCCGCCACCACCGACTCCTCCCCCTTCTTTTCAATACGTTGTAGAATGATATATCACTTTTTTTTTTTTTGACTTGGAAATATGTGTGCTGAAAAAAAATATCTCGAGTGCCAAGGTGAGAGACAGTCCTGTTGACAGCTATTTCGCTCTCTGCTTTTTACTTCTCCGTGGTTGAGAAGGTATTGCTTCTCAGTCTTTTGGCCTAGAACAAATGGATTTGGGGACAGAAGTGACCAAAAAAATTTTTTTTTATTTAAAAAAAAAAAGTCAGTCAGTCCAGGGCTGGAACGGGGCCTGTCTCTTAAGAACCGAATAGGCAAGGTCTTTGTAGTCACGTCAGTCTCCTAGGCACATCTCAAGGGCTGCGGGTACAGAAGAGAGATCATGTCCAAACAAAATGGTCCCTGAGATCCTCTAATTACCCCGTGAAGCTCGATGAAATGGCTCCAGGGTAAGGATCTGCAGGACAGCTCATGTATGTGTCAATTTGATCTCTAGCAAAGGGCATCTGGAGCCTTCCACAAGGAACTCGCAGTGCAGCAGTGGTGGACGCTGAATGTCTTTAACACTTGACAGGCAGAGGCAGGAGGATCTCTTTGAGTTTGAGTGCATCCTGGTCTAGCAAGTCCTAGACTGTCAGGGGTTACACAGTGAGACTTCTAAAGTCTTCCCCTTGACCTGCAGAGGTCTCTTATTATTTTAATAGCGTCTCTCGCTTATATACCTGGGAGAGCATTCAGCTGTAAGGGAGTTAGAGAAATTTCAGTCTCTACAGTTGAAGGGACATGTCAGGTGGCTGCAAAGGGGGAAAGACTGGCTCCAAGCGGGTCTTTGAACACAGGGTATGGACAAGATTTTTGAACTTTAAATCATTGATACCATTACCAGGGCTTACAGGAACTCCTTAAACAGCATCCTTTCTCTTTGCCTTTACTGATAGAATACCTGAAAATAACCTCTGTTGCACCCCCAGCGCCAGGCAGAGTCTGAGTAGCCATCATGGTAGACAGACAGACGTCCAGCATGGACGTTGGTAAGCGGTTGGCTGGTGGGCCCAGGTAACCACGCCTCTCTTACCCCAGCAGTATCAGGCCATTCCCTGGTGACATTTTTCACTCATTTGGGGTCTGTTTGAAGACTAGATTCACAGCTGTCTTCCATGTGCTGTGCAAGATGTTAGTACTGGGGACCTTTTGGGCGCTGTCCCTTTATTTAAGATGGCGGTGTTGGAAAGAAGCAACCCTGATCTCAAGGCACCCCAGATGTGAGATCTGACCAGGATTACTTCATGCTTTCAAAACTGGTTGTAGGGGCTGGGGAAGATGGCTCAGTCAATAAAGCGATTGCTGTACAAGTATGGGGGGCTGGGTTCGATCCCCAGGAACCCAAGGCTAGATGTGTTCCCCTAGGTTCCCCAAGGTTGAGTTCCCCTAATCTCAAGGGGGGGGGGCAGAGACAGATGCCTGGAGCTCAATCACCTGCAGGGAACCCTGCCTCAGAAAATAAGACACAGTAAACACACATGCACACACATGAACACTGTCATGCTACCTGCTTGACTCCCCCTCAGAGCTCAGGTTCAAGTTTTTATTTCCTCTTATGCGTATTTATTTATTTATTGAGGCAGGGACTCCCTAGGTCGTCCTGGATGTACTAGACCTTGTGTGTAGATCAGGTTGGCCTCGAACTCATAGCCAAACGCCTGCCTCTGGCTCCCCAGGGCTGAGGTTAAAGGCGTGTGTGAGCCGTGACAACCTGTGACAGTTGTGACGCTTTTTTTTTTTTTTTTTTGTTCTTTTTTTTTTCGGAGCTGGGGACCCAACCCAGGGCCTTGTGCTTCCTAGGTAAGCGCTCTACCACTGAGCTAAATCCCCAGCCCCCGTTGTGACGCTTTTTAAGCTACATTGTGGAGGCTGACACATGCAGAGTGGCTTCATCAGGGAAGACACCCAGGAGGTACAGTAAGGCCTGGCTGAGGCGGTACACAGTCTGTTGACCTGGTACATCCAGCCAAGCCATTTTAAATCCAGACTTTTGTCTTACTCGGTTTCATTCCTGCCTTTGGGTTTCAGAACCCAAAGTCTTTTTTCCCACTCCAGCATTGAACTATTGATGAATCGATTGATTGATGGGTCGATTGATTGGTTGGGACTGGGCCTCTAGCTGTGCAACCTTGGCTGACCTAACCCTGGTTATATGACCAGGCTGGCCTCGAACTTACAGAGCTCCACCTGCCTCTGCCTCCCGAGTGGCACGTGCTGCTTACATTCACTTGGCTGAACAAAGTTTAAACAAGTTGAGTCAGGACGGGATCTCGGCAGAGAAAGTGTCTCACGCTGTGGCTGCCAACTCTCCCATTTTTTGTTGGTCCCCCTACCCCAGCCCCAGGAAACTGAAGGTCAAAAGATGAGGGGTTTTTGGACGGTACTAAAGAACCAAACTGTTTCAAATGAAGTACACTCTAAGGTAAAAGTAAAAGTCACCACTGTCCCGCCCTTCCGAGGTGATCAAGCGTTCTCGGGACACCGCCTCCCATTCCCTGTGTACACACTTTTATGTTTTGATGATCAGCAAAGAACCAGGGAGAGAAGCCAGCCAGCTCCATTCAGAAAGGCAATGTAAACGACTATAGCCACTCTACAAATTTTAATGCTTGTAAGTGTCACATGTAGAGCTTGTAAAAAAGCACATTCCCAGCCCTGACTCGGGAATTCTGCATTCCACAGATGCTGGGGTGCGGGTGGGGCCAGAGATGTCTTGTGGCATCCACCTCGGAGGTGCACACACACCTCAGGCTGGCTTCCGGCGTCCTTCCTAGGTTTCTGGATGCCAGCTTCCTCTGCAGGCTACGCTGCTGCATGAGTCCTCCTGGCCGGCCTTCCCTGTGAGACTGCAGGGAGGAACGGGTGTTCTGGGTAATTGCACAAAGCAGGTGAACCCTCAGAGGCCGTGGCTTTTCCAGGAAGCTACAGGCAATGGTGGGTATGGGTGCTGGCAATACCTCTCTGCCTGGCTGCTTGGCCTTGACCCAGCCATTTCCCCTAAAGCGAGCTTCTTCAGGCTTGTGAGGTGGCGTGAGGCACAGCAGCCCATAGCCACAGCTGGGACAGTGACATAATGGGCTTCCTGGTGATACGTCTTGGCTCCGCCCCTGTTAAGTCTTCAGGGTTGAGTAGTGTTACTGGGGGTGCTGGAATTGGGTGACAGATGACTGTCCTGTGTGCCAGTTCCTTAAGAATTCCCAACTACAAGGCATAGCATGGGCAGATCTCATGAGCCTGTGGTAATGTTAGACAAAAAAAGCACACAGTTTGAGCGTCTGGAATTCAAACCACTTGGAAGCAGAATTGAAGTCTGAAATTCTGGAGTCCGTGGTGGGGCTGCGGGGTGCCGAAAGCGTTTGATTCCAACACTCAGGAGGCAGAGGCGGGTGGACCTCTGGGACTTCAAGGCCATCTTGGTCTACATAGAGTGCCTTCCAGACCATCAGAGCTGCATAGTGACACCCTGTCTTTAAAAGGGGGGTTGGAGAAAGAATGGAGAGGTGGATCAGCTGTTAGGAGCACCTGTGGTTCAATTCCCAGCCCCCGCATGGTGGTTCACGACCCTCTGTAATTCCAGTTCCAGAGGATCTGATCCTTTTTCCTGAGGGCTCCAAGCACACTTGTGGTGCACACGTCCATGCAGGCAACACACACACACACACACACACACACACACACACACACACACACACACACCAAATGAATAAATCTGGCTGAGGGAAAACACAGCCCCTACATACTATAAACGCATCTCTACATTCAGAGAAACACACAGATTTGAAAGGCTCTGCCACCCAACCACCTCTTCGCAGCTTCTGCAGTATTCAAGTCTTACCTGAAGTCTCAAAGATCAGGGCGCAGAGGGGGACCTTCCCTAATGTGAGGAACTCTGGAGTGGCAGTTGCTGAGGGGGCTGGAGTTTCTACCCGGAAGCAGGGGGCCAGTGCAAGTGGCCCAGAGCCTTCTGGCAGAATCTGATAGATCAGACAAGGGACCTGAGTTCGAAACCAGCACACCACAAACCCTTCCCCATGTGTTCTAAGTGACAACACTCTCACATCGCGTATGTAGTGCGACTTCCAAATGTCTTCCCCCCAACTCAAGTTCTCAGCAAAAAACTCCAACGGTTACCACAACCCTCACCCCACCTGAGTACCTGCACAGATATCAGCTGGTTGTCTCAAGTGCCAGGCAAAGGTAAGAGGTTTGGCAACTTTGGGCACAAGTTCTCTGCCACACAGTCCTGTACATTTCTGGGCTTCTTCTGGCTCTCTGGGTTGGGACCAGTAAAACCTGCTGGTTTTGTCCCCCGAGTTACCTGTTCTCAGCCCAACTGAATACAAAGCTTTCATCAGTGTCAACTTGAGACGGTAATGGGGTTTAAGCCAACTTACCAAAACCGAGAAGGCAGAGGCCCGTTTTGGCAATCCCATCGCAGCTTTACCTCTGTCTGGTGTCAGCGAGGCAGCCGTCAGTGGTGACCAGAGCCTAGGTTTGGGGTCATGGCCAGTTTGTGACTGTGTTTCCAAAGCTCCTTCTAGAAGAGGAAAAACTAACCCTGCTTGGCCAAATCCACTGCACCTTTATCTGAAGAGCCAAGAAGCGGTCTCTGACCCATTTAAAGTATCTTCTCTATCCAGCCCCACACATCACATCCTCGTGATGGGCTTCCTCTCCTCCGGAACCCTTGGCAGGAGGAAGAGTTGACCACATTTTTAGTGTAGGAATCCTATAGTAACTGCAGCATCTTGGGGGTTTGTATAGATTCACATCGCACAGCCCCACCAAACGGGAACTACTGCTACTTCTGTGCCGCAGGAGGATTGCTTATCTGGCTGCGTCCCCGCTATCCAGCTGCATCTCCGCTATCCGGCTGCGTCCCAGGTCTGCTTTCTGCAACCACCATGGCTGTTGCAGAGCTTCCGTAAATTGTGGCTTCTCATCCTCCTCAGGGCATCGATGAGGCCGTTGCTGATGGACTCGCTGACCTCCCGTCCTTCCTTCTCTGTCCTCCTTGCTGCTCTGGGGCCCACCGACCGATTGATACCTGATCCTGCCTGACACTGGCTACCCCCCATACTGTCTAAAGCTACTGCCCTGTACTTGGAGATCCAAGCCAACTAAAACAAAAAGAGTGGAGGGGAATGCAAATGAGGCCGGGAAAGGCAATCTTCCAGTGCAAGAACTTGACAAAGGGATGACTGAGGAAACTCAGTAGGGGAGGCTAGCTTTGAACAGCTGCTCTGACCAGGGCTAATAGTGACTTCTTGCTGTGCCCATGGCATGGTGACACAGTGGGAGGTCTCCTCCAACCTGATCTGGTTGGACAGAACGTGTAAGCAAAGTCAGTGTGTGCACCTGGTACTGACACGTGGGCCGCAGGGACATGTGTCTGGCTGGTTCAGGGGGAGAGAGTTTGGTTCGATTCTTCCATTTGGGCCTGGCCTTGCTTTGCTTCTGTGATTCTAGTCCAGCACCAAGAGACTTCTAGGGATGTTTTGCCTGCGTATTGAGGATTCCAGCCCACGCGCTCCTCCACCTGAGGCCAGCCGGCCTTAGAAGTGTTTACTGATTATCGGCGTGAATTTAATGATCGGATGTGTCTCGGGCATCTTTCATGGTCAGTGCTGGACATGGGAATCTGGAAATTTCCTGTTTTCTGTGAATATCTATTTTCTGCAGCCCTTGGATCTCTCCGAAATGGTCCACAGACAGACTCATTCAGGGAATGAGGGGGATGGAATATCGTTCTCCTAACCCATCCTCTGTTAATTTGAAAGAATTGTCCTAGTTAACGGCCCTTATTCCTGGGTCTCCAGTGGCTCCCTGTAGTCTCCGTACAGAGTGCCAAGGCCCTTGGTGGGCATCATGGTCTCTGTACCCACCTGACTGCAGGCTCAAGATGAGTCCTATTCTTCTGGACACCTTCTGTGTGCAAGGGCCCACCCCAAAGCCACCTGCCCCAAGGAGTCCTCCCTGTTAATTAGAAGGATTAGACCCTCAGATGTCAGTGGTATACACTTGATAACCCTGCTCCTCGCCCAGCCTTGTGTGACAGCACCCCAAGTTACGTGACAGCGCCCCAAATTACACCTCTTGCTCCCGGATGCAGGAGTGGTTGCTTCTGGCCCTGTTAACTGTCCACAGGCATTTGTGAAATGAATGGCTTTCCTTGATAGAGGATGCGTTGGTGCTCAGAAAGATTTAACGACCTCTCCAGACACCCAGCCAGTGAATGACAGAGTTAGACCTAGAACCCTCGACCTGGATACCTGGGCCACAAGGGCTAGAGGCTGAGTGGCCAGCTCAAGGGCGGTACAAGTCTTTGTGCGCTCTTCACCCCTCGTGTTGGGAACTGCATGAGATCATGGCCTCGGAGTCAGGGTGTCTCTAGAGTTGGGGTTCCACAACAGTGAGGCCTGGTGCAAGGGCGAGCTAGATGGGGGTGGGGGTGTCTCTGCTACCCTCTGCAGTTCCTGCCTCAGCAGGCTGGTTAATTGGATGGTGTTCTGGATTCGTGCACATGTGTAGATGCAAAACACTTTTAGGTATTTTTAATTCTCTTGATACCAATTTCCCACAGAATCACAGGAAACATTACAGCAGCCCCCCTCCAATAGAATCAGACAGGGATCTGTGGGTACACGGCCTTCCCATATCTGGGCTCTTCCGGTTGCTACGCTGGGTGCCTTGAACATTTTGTCTGTCTCTAGTTTTCTGTTCCCAACAAGCTGGTAATTAGATCTCGGAGCTTGAACGGGTTTGATTCTTTTTCTGGTCAAGACATACGCACTGCCACTGTATGTGCTGTGTGCCTGTGCTAAAAATGTCACAGAGCACCTCATGGATGTGTGTCTATACATCGACTAATATATACACACGCTAGATATATAGAATGTATGGTGGATTGCTATTGTGCTGCACATCTATGACTGAATCGATAGCCAGTCATTGGAAATAGAAATGCCTTACTCTAGGTGGCCTTTTATTAAACAACATCTTAATTTATGCTTTGAAAATTTCATACATTTATACCGTGCGTCTTGATTATTATCTGTCTACCACTCTCTCCCTCTGGTTCCCACCTAGGCTTTTCCACCTCTCTTCCCTCCCAATTTCTTGTTGTTGTTGTTATTATTATTATTATTATTATTTTTTTGGTTCTTTTTTTCAGAGCTGGGGACCGAACCCAGGGCCTTGCGCTTCCTAGGTAAGCGCTCTACCACTAAACTAAATCCCCAGCCCCGTTATTATTATTTTTAAAGAGATTTATTTATTTTTTTTTTAGTGTATGTGAGTACACTGTAGCTATCTTCAGACACACCAGAAGAGGGCATCAGATCTCATTACAGATGGTGGTGAGCCCCCATGTGGTTGCTGGGATTTGAACTCAGGACCTCTGGAAGAGCAGTCAGTGCTCTTAACCGCTGAGGCATCTCTCCAGCCCCTCGTGTTATCATTATTAATAACTTCCTCAGTCTCCCTCCCTCAGCAGCCATCAATCAATAGCTCCTCCCCCGAGGATGAGACCTCCGTGTTCCTCACCAACCATGCTAGAATGTCGACAGCTGGTTTGACCCGGTGCAGGTGACAACGGTGGCTGGGAGTTGATGTAGGTAAAAGCCTCATCACATCCAGAAGTCATTCACAGATGTCCTCACCATTCTCTTCCAACCCCCCTCTTCTGTGGTGTTCCCTGAGCCTTGGGTAGAGGCTGGGATTGATATAAATGGCCACTCACAGCTGAGGTCTCACAGACTCAGACTCAGCACCTTTGGTCAGATCTCAGTCTCTGTGCTAACTGTTACCCATCATCGAAAGAATTTCCCTGAGCGAAGTTGATAGTGACACACATTTGTGAGCATTCTTGATAGCATAAAGATTAAGAATGCAGTTTACCGACGTGGCCATTTAGCAAGATAAGACCAGTAGGTTCCCCATTACGGCCTGCGATCTGCCCAGTCATGGGCTTTGGGCCAGCTTTATGGTACCAAGATGAAATCCCCCCTAGGGAGCATGCCTCATAGCCAATCAGAAATTGGTTGGTTACCCCCGCAGAAGTCACCCCACTATTGAACCAGTGGGCACACCTTGCCAGGTAGGCTGTACTGTTAGCATGCAGGGCCCAGTGTTGGGTGAGACCATTAATAAGTATCCTTTTTCCTCTGGTAGCCTGCATACCACCTCTGGGGCTGATTTCTGCAGGTCCTGCATCTAAAATGAATGGTGTCTTTGGCAATAGGGTCTTCCTATCTACTTATGGTGGGGTGGAAGAGCCCTGGCAATGTCTGGGTTGTTTTGGGTGCTTCTGTGGCCTTCCTGATCGGAGTTAGTCTACACTGGACGTGGAAACGTTCATTTAATAACCCATCTCTTCTAGGAACAGAGTTGCTTATCTGCGAGGGGCATGCCTGTTCAAACTTAAAAAGATATAAATATATTTTATATACTTATGTATATATAATATATGCCTTTTTTTTTTCAAAACGTATGTGTAGCCCTGGCTGTCCCGGCACTTGCTCTGTAGACCAGGCTGCCCTTGAACTCAGAGATCTGCCTGCTCCTGCCTCCCAAGTGCTGGAATTGAAGGTGTGCACCGCCATACCTGGCAAAAATATACAAAATACTTTTTTTTTCCTTTTTTTTTTTTTTCGGAGCTGGGGACCGAACCCAGGGCCTTGCGCTTGCTAGGCAAGCGCTCTACCACTGAGCTAAATCCCCAACCCCACAAAATACTTTTAATTTGCTCACGAACCAATGGATTTCTGCAGGGCTTCTTCGTATATTCCTAGTTTTGTCTCGCCTACCTTTTACCTTCTCTCCTTCCTGATTTCCTCAGTCCCCACTTTAAAGGTCTCCCCAGAGGTTCCCCTCTCTCTCAGGTCTAAGTGGTGTTCTATTTCGTTAAAAGTTTATGTTTACTGTTTTGAATTTTGGGTGTGTATGATGGGGTCCTGGCTCAGCACCGTGCATGGACTTTGCCTTTGCTCGAATGTTCCTCCAACGAAGGGAGGAAGCTGCCAGCCCTGCCCAGTGTGAGCAGATAGCTAATGTTCTCTCCGGCTGACAGCCACATACATGACCTCCTCCTCTTTATGACTTTGCTACTTCCTGTAAGCTTCAGGGGATGCCATCGATCCTCATCTTTAAGAGAGGCTCCATTTAGTAATTGCTTTGTTTTCAACTTCTTTATTTTTAATTGTGTGTGTCTGTGTGTGAGTGCATGCGTGTGTCTGCGCATATGTTAAGTGCAGTGTCTGTGGAGGCCAGAAGAGGGCACTGTACCCCTGGAGTAGGAGTTACAAGTGGTTGTAAGCTGCCTGATTTGGGTTCCCAGAACCAAACTCTGGCCCCCGGGAAAGGCCAGAAGTGCTCTTAACTGCTTAGCCATTTCTTCAGCCATTTGGGGGTTTTTGTTTGTTTGTTCTGTTTTCTTTACTTGTGTGTGTGTTTTTAAAAGATTTATTTACTTTTCTTCATATGAGTATACTGCAGCTGTCTTCAGACACACCAGAAGAGGGCATCGGATCCCATTACAGATGGTTGTGAGCCACCATGTGCTTGCTGGGAATTGAACTCAATTAGTGCTCTTAACCACTGAGCCATCTCTCCAGCCCCTAGTTTCTGTTTTTGAGGTAGGTCTTGCTATATAGATTAGAGCAGTCTTGAACTCAGGATCCTCCTTCTTTAGCCTCCTGAGCGCTATAGATTATTATTATTATTATTATTATTATTATTATTATTATTATTATTATTATTATTATTATCTCTCTGCCTTGGCCTTGCCTCCCCAGTGGAAGAATTTCTTTTTACTGTGTGTGGAGCACCACAAGAGTTGTAAAACTGGGGGTGCGTGAGGCTGAATGTAAACTGAGGAAGAGTTCTTCTTGAATTCAGGAACTTCACAAGAACTTCCAAATTAAGACATGAGCATCCTCAAGGGGGAAAAAATTTCTGACACTAGGCAGATGGATTGCCAGTTTGAAGCCAGCTTGGTCTACATGCCAAGACCTTGTCTGTAGAAAAAGACCTCTTTGATTAATGAAGGGAAAGGGGAGGGGAGGAAGAACAAGAAGGAAAGGAACAGGAGGAAAGAAATGGAGGAGGGAGGAGAAGGAGGAAGAGGGGAAGAAGGTCGGGGAGGAGAGAAAGAGGGAGGGGAGGGAGGAAGAGGAGGAGGAGAAAGAGGGAGGAGGAGAGAGGGGAGGAGATGAATAGGGAGGAGGATGGGGAGGAGGACAGGGAAGAGGGCAGGGAGGAGGAGGACGGGGAGGAGGAAGAAGAGGGAGGAGGAAGCAACAGAGCCTGAGAGCTGAAAAGTCCCCTGAAAACATCTGTCCCTACTTTCACTAGAACAGAACGGCCCTCTGTGCCTTAGGACAAGCCACGCAATAAAGATAAGCACTAAGCCGCTTCTACTTGGAAAGCCTTATCGTCTCGGGTTTGGGGAAATGTAGCCTCCCAGGAAGACTCAAGTGCTCACCTTGGACTTTACAAGGGCCCATTCTCTCTCTCTGTGATGCCAGGGCTCCTGTCCCCGTGACAGAGGCGAGGGACTGCTGGGTGGTTGAGAAGTATGCCCTCCATGGAGGTGGGAAGCCCTGGCGAGTAGTGACACCAGGCTGGCTTCCTCAGGGCCCCCTGCACTTGGGGTAGGCTTACGGGAGCCTTTCTCATGATCACCCTGACCTCCAGGGCCCCCTGGCTGCCGGTTAATCATTACTGAGGCAAGAGCTGTATCCTTGGCTCCAGGGTCTGTTTTCCCAGAGCTGGTTTATTGCTGGTCAAGGGGCCTTGGCCATGTTTGGATTATGCACTGACAGGCAGCCAATTGGCTCTGTTTCAGCCTTCCCCCACACATGAGCCAGACCTCGTGGGAAACTGGAGTATCTGGGTTGGTTGGACTCCTCTCCCTATGCTGCTGACAGTTACTGAGCACCTCAAGTCTCCACTGTGACAGGGGCAGGAAATGAAACTGGGACACTGGCAGGGCCAGCCTGTGAGCAGAAAAACTAGTCAGAAGGGACAGGGAGGCCAGCGTGAGTCACGGCCACCTTCCTCAGGGACTCTGATCCTAAGCTGGCATCTGGGCTGACGGTGCATCCTGGCTTAGAAATTATCTCCTGGGTGATTTTTCATGTCCTCCTCCCTGTGTCTGTCCACAGAGGAGCAAAGATAACTCTGAAGGGCTGAACATATTCCCTGGAAAAGGGAGATGGCTTCCACAGCGTCTTAACGACCATGGGGCAGCCCTTCGCAATTAAACGCAGTTCAGGAAGTTGGAACCTGCTGTAGCACTGAATGCAGAATGGGGTACCCATCCGTCCATCTGCTTCTGGCCCTCTAAGCTCTGTGGCATCTCAGGCCCGGTCCTACGGGGACCTTCTCAATCTCTGTCCTCCTGTCTGCTTTCTTCACATCCTGAGATCAGCCGTAGCCTAGGTCCCTGTCCTTTGAGATGTTTGTCTCTTTCTCTGTTGGGTCACAGAGGTGTAGGCATCCCGTGCTGAGGGTGCCCAGATGCTCTGCTTCTCTATATGAACGCAAGGAACAGCTCCTGGCTGCAGGCTGTGGTGTATCTCTTGGGCAATGATTCACAGGTCTCGGTTGACTTTATCCTTGATATGGGTGCCCCCTGCTGGGGCTGGGCCTCCTCTTTCCTTTTGATAACTCAGGTAGGGAGTACAGGAGCTGCTGAGCACAAAGGGGGCCCATCTGGGGAACAGAGACCTTCCTCTGCTTCCGTCCGCCCTGTCTGTGTTTGATGGAGCCCTCTTCGTGATGCACATTAAGTGGGTGCATAGGTGCTTGGCCACCTTCTCAATCCGTGGCTCATAGCTCTTCAGCTGTGTGTGCCCTTTGGTCCCCAAGCTTGGCTCTGCTATGTGCACACAGGAGAGAAGGCCAGGGTGGGTCAGGAACAAGCTGCCTGGGTACTGTCTTCCTCTTCCTGGTTCCTCTCCCCTTACAGACCCTTCATCTGTCACGCTCTCTCCTCGATGGCAGCTCCCTGCTCTCTGTGGCCACACCTTTGCAGGGCTGGGGAAAACAGATTGGAAAGGAGCCGTCATCAAGACGTTTAAGGAGGGCCTTGGGAGTGCTTTGGTGTGGTTTGCTATTATACATCAGAGCATTCTGTTGGCTTCCTTCAGGGGGAGGACAGGAGGTGACTGGCTCAAGTGTGGAGAGGAGCAGTTATAGGGGTCTGGCTGCCACCTGTGTCACGGCCATGACACTAGGCCTTGTGTGTGTCCACTGTGAATGGAAGGGAGGGCGGTAGGGGTGAGGGCGGAGTCCCGCTCCAGAAGATCCCTTCTCCCCTCTCCAAGTTTGTTTGAATGGGATTATAACTTGTGGGTGGGAGACAGTGGCCCTGAGAGGTGACTCCTTGGAACCCCGTATGGGCCCCTCATGCGCCCTTCCTCAGCGTTTGCTTTCTGAGTTCGTGAGGCAAATAGAATTGGTTATTCCCAAGCAGGCTTCCTCTTACTACTCAGTAGACAGTGTCAGTGTCCCTCAGGAGTCTCTTCATCACTCCCTGTTTTTATTAGTCCTGGGGCTGTGGATGATAACGGTCTCATTAGTAATAACTTAGTGAAGCATTGCTACAGCAGCCTCCTTAGATGTTCACCACGTGGCCCACATCTTCTAACAGACACATGCAGAGTTTTAGTAGTTTTGAGAATCTGTTTTTCACCCTCCTCTCCCCCCTCCCTCCTGTCCTCTCTCCTTCTCTCTCTCCCCCGCCTCCTCCTCCTCCTCCTCTCTCTCTCTCTCTCTCTCTCTCTCTCTCTCTCTCTCTCCCTTTCCTCCTGTCCTCCCCCACTTCCTCCTTTTTCTATTTTGAGACAGGGTCTCACCATGTAGACTGGGGTTGGCCTTGAACTCACAGAGATTCATCTACTCCTGCTTCTGCCTCCTAAATGCTGGGATTACAGACGCAGGTGCCTCCCCCTGCCCTTGCCTCCGTAGCATGCAAGTCTAGTGGAATCCCCTCTGTACACTTCTCTGCACATGAGCCAATGGTGCAAACATCCTTAGAGATTCTTCGAGTCCTGGTTCCCAGGCAGAAACAGGGCTAATTCAGCCGAGACAATGAGCAGGCTGGTTTGAACCAGCGATGGCATAGCGCAGGAAGAAGCAAATAACACCTCGCTGGAGGACAGGGGTCTTTTTTGATAACCTTAGTGTTTCCTCACAACCATCCCCATAGATACCTGGTTCTTCTTATTGGCATACAGTGTGGATGTGCGAGAGAGGATGAGACTGCAGGCATAGGGTGGTTCTCCCCAGGCAGGGCAACGCCTGAAATTTCCTCCATCTTGTCACAGCTTGGCCTCTCTGTGTTCACGTCTACACCTGCTCACTGATGGCTGTGAATTGGGTATGGGACTCCCAAATAAGAAGTGACTTTAGCCAGGCAGTGATGGTGCACACCTTTTTTTTTTTTTTTTTTTTTTTGGTTCTTTTTTTCGGAGCTGGGGACCGAACCCAGGGCCTTGCGCTTCCTAGGTAAGCGCTCTACCACTGAGCTAAATCCCCAGCCCCGATGGTGCACACCTTTAATCCCAGCACGCTGGCAGCAGAAGTGGGGCTGGGGGACAGTGGGGAATGGCGGGGGTGGGGGGGCAGGTATCTCTGAATTTGAGGCCAGCCTGGTCTACAGAGTGTGTTCCAGGACAGCCAGGGCTACACAGAGAAACCCTGTTTTGAAACAAAACCAACCAACCAAACAAAACCCCACTTCAATTGCTTTTTATGAGCAGGGTATGTCCCAGGGCACCAGAAGGAAAGTCTGTGGTATGCTGAAACTTTATTACTTTACTCTGCTTTGTCCCCCCACCTCCCCCCAATGCTGGGATACGTCCCAGAATGTAGTACACACTGAGCAAGCATTCTCCCTCAGAGCTACACCCCAGCACCAACTTTCTAATACTGGCTTTCAGAGTAGACAGACAGGCAGACGATCAGGAGAGCCCCGCCAAATGTTTCTTTCTTTCTGCGATTCCCTTCTTCCCGCCCTAAGTTAACGGTGGATTTTCACATCTGCGATTCTCTAGCCCTCACTCCCTGGGCAGAGCCTCTGAGGAGCTTCTCATGGAGTAGGGAAGTATTGAGTTCTTAATATCTGTCACACTGGGAATCCTCAGTCCCTAGTCTGACGAGGGCCAGTGGTTGGGGCAGAAGCTAGTCTAAGGACAGTGGAGAACATGTGCTTATCTCTGCTTGGGAGCTGACAGGGGTCCATGATGGAGACATGAGATGTACATGAGTCCTTACAACAGGCAAGGGAAGGGAACTGAGGTGCCCCATCTTCTCATGGTTGGTTAAGCCTCCTCATTACTACCAGGAACTTCCTGGTCCTGGGCCTCGGTGCCAAAGGAAGTGATGTAACATCCCCACCCAGTGACCTCAAGGTCATCTTTGTCTAGTCAGCCTGCCACACATACACTGGGAACTCTTGGTTTAATGCTTATTTATGCATCAGAGAGACGGGGGAGGGGGGAAGGGTGGGGGAGTGAAATGGGGGAGGGAGAGGGGAAGGGAGAGGGAGATAGGTGTGCAGGTCCCTGTGCGTGAGTCGAGTGCAGGAGTGCACATGCCACAGTGCACCCATGGGTGTCAGTCCTTGGTTTCCACCTAGTTTGGGGACAGAGGGAAGGGTTCCTTTGCTGTCTGCCACTGCACTGTGGTCCAAGCTAGCTGGCTCTGAGCTCCAGACATGGGGTTCTCCTGTCTCTGCCTCCCATCCTGCTATCAGAGCGCTGCTGGGGTTGCCCCCCCACACCGCCTCCAGCTTTTTTATGTGGCTTCTGAGCATGAGAACGCAGGCCACTGGGCTGTGCGACAGGCACTCTCCTGGCTCCCGCCCTTCTCACTGCACTCCACATGCTTCTGCACACGGAGCCCCTGTACCCAAGGCGTGTTCAAGGCCCGGTACTGGGGACTTGTGTTGTTTTTTAAGAGCCACTGGACCTGGCCTCTTCCTCTCTCTTCGTTTATCTCTGCTTACACTGGGTGAAAGTCAATATCTCATGGACAGTCCCTTCTCCAACTCTGGGCTGCCTAACTCAGAAAAGTGACCTGCAGACCAGGCCCTCGCTCAGCCCCACCTATACCCATTTGTCCCCAACACAAATTCCTTTGTTGCAAGTTCCCCATCGCTTCTGGTGCAGCCCAACAGCAAACATTGGACCAGGAAACTGAAAACAAGATTTCCTGTGTGACAGGTGTGTATCAAACTGTTGTACATCTTAAGACCTTCCCACCTCACCAAGGCTCAGCAAAGGCCCCTGCTGTCCTTGTGAAGTGGAGGCATCACAGCCACCTCTTGTTATCTGTAGGACACTGGCTCCAGGACAACCCAGATGTCCAAAAACCCAGGACGTCCCTTTTTCTAACAATGACTGCAAGAACACACAAGGAGGGCTTGAGACCCCATATGTACAACAATGCCAACCAACCAGAGCTTCCAGGGACTAAGCCACTACCCAAAGACTATACATGGACTGACCCTCGGCTCCAACCTCATAGGTAGCAATGAATGGCCTAGTAAGAGCACCAGTGGAAGGGGAAGCCCTTGGTCCTGCCAAGACTGAACCCCCAGCCAACATGATTGTTGGGGGGAGGGTGGTAATGGGGGGAGGATGGGGAGGGGGACACCCATATAGAAGGGGAGAGGGAGGGGTTAGGGGGATGTTTGCCTGGAAACCGGGAAAGGTAATAACAATTGAAATGTAAATAAGAAATACCCAATTTAATAAAGATGGAGAAAAAAAAAAAAAAGAACACACAAGGACATGTAAGTCCTATGCAACGGTTACTGTAATGTGTGTTTAGAGACCGGCGGCAAGGACTTTCTTTCCCTTCAATCTTTACACGGTCAGCATAGACTTTTTTTTTCTGATTATTTTCAATTTATATTTGGTTGAACTGGCGCTCGTAGAAGCCTACCTACTAAAAATATATGCACCTGCGTCTAAAAAATTTAATTTTATGTGTCTGAGTGTTTTGCCTGTTTATGCGTCGGTGTGCCACGTGTGTGTCTGGTGCCCGCAGAGACCAGAAGAGAGCACTGGATTCCCTGGAACTGGAGTTATTGACGACTGTGAGCCACCATGTAGGTGCTGGGGTGTGAACTGGGGTCCGCTGGGAGAGCAGCCAGCCTGCGCTTAATCACTGAACCGTGTCTCCAACCCCAGCACCTGTATTTCTTTTTTTTCTTTTTTTTCTTTTCTTTTTTTTTTTTATTAACTTGAGTATTTCTTATATACATTTCGAGTGTTATTCCCTTTCCCGGTTTCCGGGCAAATATCCCCCTCCCCCCTCCCCTTTCTTATCGGTGTTCCCCTCCCCATCCTCCCCCCAGCACCTGTATTTCTGACATGCTGGCCAAGCTACGCACAACCTATATTCCCCGGGGAAATAAACTAATTAGAAGGAGTTTAGTTCCAACCATATGTGCCATGTTGCTGAGAGAAGCCAGATGCCATAGAACATTCAGGAAACAGACACAAGCCTTCGATGGTGGCCAGGATGAGGGTCACTCTGGCTTGGGTAAGGAGCGGTATGTGTAGTACCAGGTCAAGCTCTGCTCTGCAGAGACTCGCTTCATGGGGATTTGGTCGCAACCTAACATGCTCTTTCTACGTTTGGGTTACGTTCTAAGGTTTTCTAGAAAAGCCTCCCCTCAGCCACCGAGTTTACTTTGGATATTTAGGGACCCATCCCTTCGGTAAGTTCCGTTGGCAAGTGACCTGCTTTTTCTTTCTTCTTTCGATTAGTTTGAGATAGAGTCTCACAGCCCCGGCTGTCCTGGAACTCTCACTGTGTAGACAGGTTGGCCTCACAGAGATCTGACTTCCTCTGCCCCTGGAGTGCTGGGGTTAAAGGCGTGTGCACCAACAGGCACCAGTTCTCGTCCAGTGCGTTGTTTCCCAGAGCATAACAGTTCCAGTGTGTTCCTCTTTACCCTTGATTATTTGGAGCCCCAGGGAGGATGTCAGAGAACAGAAGGTTCATCCCCACGGCGCACTGGTGGCTGCTTTTTGTGCTAAGGTGGCCATTACAGCCATCCCACGCGGGTGGGAAACTTGAAGGCTAGCCTACAGCTCTCAGTAAGAGTGACCTCATTTGACTCAGCATCAACCCCTGTGGGACTTCGGTTCGGGCCTGCGTCTTTGCAGCGAGTACAAGCAGAGGGTGACATGGCCCCAGTCAGGTCAGGTGGAGTAGGAAGGGAAGAGCTGGGGCGTGAGGCCCGCCTGCCCCGAGAGTGGCACTCACCGAGTTATGCATTAACCGGGGATCAGCCCTGTGGCAGGCCGGGACTGCAAGAACAAACCGAAAGGAGATGTTTATAGCCAGCAAGTGGACGTCTAATAAATTACCTCTCCTGCCAAAAATGTGCCCTCTCCCCTCTGCGTGTCACCTTGTCACAAAACTGAAACGACAGGTGGGCAAATAGCAAGGACTGATGAGCAAAGAGACCCAAGGTCCGACAAGCAAAGAGTCCCCCTCCTCGAGCCAGGTCACAAAGCTTCCCTCTTCCTGACCCGAGAGTTTCATTATCACCCCGGAACAGTTTGTGCGGATAATTCTGCCCCAGGGCTGAGGGAGCCAGGGAGGTCCAGGAAGCCGAGAGAGGAAAGGGCGCCCAGGTGGTGCGGGCTAATGGGTAGAGCCCTGGATTTGCGCAGCCTGCTCCGGAATTGAGCGTTCTTGGGCAGCAGGAAGCGACGGCGGGGGTGGGGGGGGTGGGGTGTGGGGTGGGGTGGGCGAGTGGCTTTCATTGTGGGCCCTGATGCCAATTACATTGAACAGGCCTCCTAGGGTATGGGTACCGTCACTTCCAAAATTCTGGGGAGTGAGACGGGGAAGGGAGAAATCACGTCCCACAGGACATACTGCCCGTTCATCCCGAGGCCCCATTTGTACACACGGAGTGGAAATAAATTCCAGAGTGGAGGTGGGTTCTGACCCACGTTGGCGCATCTCCCTTCCATCCCTCCACTTCTTTCTCTCACCCTCCCCCACCTCCCTCCTCATTTCTATTAAGCACCAAGTGTATGCAGTCTCTGCGGGAGCAGCAAGGTATGCAGAGAGAATGCAGAGTGTGCCTCTTGCTGTGTGCAAGATGTCTCCCACTAGTTGGGAGAGAGCCAAGCATGCAGGGCCACCTCTGACCGTGGGTGGCCGGTGGCATCTGGGCAAGCACCTCTCTAGGCAGAAACAAGCCGTGAGATCAGGGCTGGGGAAGCAGGTGGGTGCTCTTGCTTTGGGCAGAGCTGGGAGCTTGAGGAACAGCGTGTGGGCAGGGGCTCTGCAGGGAGGCCAGGTGTCCCCTGACCAGGGACAAAGCCTGATGCCATCTTCTCTTGACTTTACATCCAAACTTGGAAATAAACAGTAACAAAGTACACATAAGGCAAGACTTTCCATCTTAACTCTTAAATGCACACTGCCGGCATTACACACGTTCACATGGCTGTGCAGCCGTCACCAGCAGCCCCGGATAGAACGCTGTTCATTTTGCAGGATTGAGACTGCACCCCTTAAACAGTCACTCTTCGTGCCCCACTCCTCCAGCTCCCAGAAGCCTCCATTCTATTTCCTGTCTGTCTCCAGACTGATTGCTCGAAGAATCATAGACGCAGAATTCTCAAATATTCGTCCTTTGGTCATGGGCTTATTTAACTTTTATTTGTATGTATTCCAGCTTCACTCGTGAGGTGGCACATAACCTAGTTCCTTCTTTTTTTTTTAAAAGGTTTATTTATTATATATAAGTACACTGTAGCTGTCTTCAGACATACCAGAAGAAGGCATCAGATCCCATTACAGATGGTTGTGAGCCACCATGTGGTTGCTGGGATTTGAACTTAGGACCTCTGGAAGAGCAGTCAGAGCTCTTAACCACTGAGCCGTCTCTCCAGTCCAGATCCTTCCTTTTTAAGGGAAAGCATCCCACCACATTTTGTTTATTTATATGTAATAGGTCTTTGGGTTCCTTCCACTAACATCACTAAGAATATGCCATTTGAAAATATCCACTATCCAGACATTTAAACAAATAGGAATCCTTCGAGGCTCCTGTCGGTATGTGGAAGGGAAGCCTGTCTGTCAGGAAGGGCTGGGCAATGAGCTCTGAAGTATCTGGGTGAGGTGGGAGACCGCAGAGAAGAGACATGGTCTGGCCTGTGGAGGCGGATGTTGTCCAGACCTGGCCTAGCTCCAGCTTGTGTGCAGAGAGGACCCAACTGTACCCTTGTGGTGGTTGGCTTTGGCCTGGAGGTCTTAAGCTGGAGTCTTTTTATCCTTAATGAGTCCCTTGATAGTTCACGAATTGGAGGCTTGGTTCTCAGCCGATGGCATTCCTGGGAGGTAGAGAGCTTTGAGGAAGTAAGGCCTATTGGAAGGAGGTTAGGGAGTGTGTTCTCAAAGGAACTCCTAGGACTCTGACCTCCTCCTGAAGTTGCTTCTTGGCCATAAATGGGTAAACAACTTTCTCTGCTGTGTGCATCCACCGTGACCTGCCATGGGCTACCACAGGCCCAAAGCAAGGAAACAGGACCACAGTCTGAAACCACGAGCCAAACCAAAGATTTCCTCCTTCTAAGATATTTTATCTCCGGTACTTTTGCCACCGTGATGGGAAGCTAATTGACCCCTATTTCTGTTTCCTGTGATAACTCATCTGACACGGGGTGTAAGCAGAGCCCAGGGTCACTCTCCTCATTGTCCTTGACCTTAGCGCCCCCTTCGTTCACTCTTTCCAAGGATCTGAAGCGGTCAGGCCCACAGCTGGAGGCGGTGCTCCGAAGAGATGGAGGTTAGGTTCCGTGCCCTGACCAGTCCTGCTCTGAAACCTTGGACACGGCCAACCTCTGTCTGTAAAACATAGACGATAACTGTCCCCATTTCCCGTCTGGTTCATGATCATGAATGTTGAAAGACTGTACAAGAGAAAGACCTCTGTCAAAGCATAAGCCTGGGTGAGAAGAAGCAGGGACTGACAACCTTTGGGCAAAAATCTAAGCTTTACCCAGAAGAGGCCGTGCATACCAGAGACTCCTAAGGCTTTCCAGCGATTCATTCTGAGCATCAATAATCAGACACCCGTGATAGCTACAGCGTTTAACCCTGCAGTTTGGTGGTCCTCTATATTCAAGTGAAAGTCTGGGCCTCAGAGTTGGATATTCAAGGTGTTGAGTATGGCAGACAGCTGGGGGTGGGGGCAGCTGGCAGAGGCAGTGTGACGGTGCCGAGGGCACCGTAATTCAGGGCTGACACACCCCAGGCAAGCACCATCCTTCTGTGCCTTGTCCCAGGCCTGAGGGTGCACCTGGCCATCTCACCTCAGTGATCTTTGACTTAAGGAAGATGCTTCGTGACTTCCTGTCCTGGTGAGCGTTACCTGTGCTAGAGGACATCTGTCCTCAGAGCTGTTGATCCTTCTGTCTCCCTCCTGGCCTTCCCAGGATGCCCAGAGATGGCAGAGGGCAGAAAAAAGGCTCATCTCATTGGGGCGGCCTGAAGAACGCTCGATGCTCCCTTGCGTGCAAGCATAGCTTTAACTGGGTGTTTTTCGGGGATGAACCACTCCATGGCTTTTAGTTAAAAGCATCGAATATCTTAAGAGATGCCCCTCAACCCCCCTCCCCCAGTCATTTTGGGCAAACCACTATTGACCAATATTTACACCAGCACTTAGCGACATTTTATAGACAGCCAACATGCTGTTACATGCCCTTACTCCAGCCACTCCACTCCCTAGATACCACTTATCCATGAACCTGCTGCAGAGGTGCAGTACCAGGCAGGGCCTGCAGGGGGAGAGAGTGAGCCCGCAGGTCTCAGTCCTTTAGTATCCTCCCCATCCACATTCCCATTAGCTCCAGGTATCCAGCGAATGCTGGGGCAGGTGCTTTACAAGGTTAACCAAATAGTGTCCCCGGCCCCAAGCCCGGAAAATTGATAGAGAAACTAGATCAGGGACAGATGTGCAAGGATTTCTAAGGATTTACTGTATGTTAAACAACTAGGCAAAGTGTGAAAATAAAAAACGAGAGGAGAGGGAGAGGGAGGGGTGAGCGGGAGGGAAAGGGGGAGGGAGGCCCAGCAGGTGAAGGTGCAACAGGAAACCGTGCTAGCCTGGGAATATGTGGGGGAGACAGCCTTTCTGTTTCGTGGAGTTGCTTGTCCAGGGTTCTGTCAGTCATTTGGCTTCTGGAGCTTTCTTTTTCACTACTTGGATACAGTTGACTGGGGATGGGGTTGGAAGGGAGACTGACAGACCCCGAATCCAAACGCCCCTCCTTTAGTCTGTTCTACTATTTTTCTGCTCTTTAGGAGTTCTAGACAAAGGCACCTACCCACGTGCATTGCGTGCAAGCCTACCCCCCACCCCCCACTCTGCCTTCCAGTGTGCAGTTTGACTTTCTGTGCCATCTGGGGCATCGTCCATTCATTGCTGACACGGCAGCCTTCTCTGCTCTGGAGTGACTTGCCTTTCCCAGGGCTGTTCTAGCTTTGCCTCTGCGGGCGCGTGCGTGTGTGTGTGTGTGTGTGTGTGTGTGTGTCACACACACACACACGCACACACACACACACACACACACACACACGCGCGCGCACGCACACACACACACGGCTTTCTGGCTTGCTCCACCTGCTTCTGAGATCGCCTGTGTCTGGCAGCTCAACTGTCGAGTCTTTCCCAGAAAAGCCAACCAAGGAAAAGTCCCAGACGGTTAAAACCCTTGCCCGATTCTTCTCATGTCAGAGAGCTTCCTTCGAGACTTTAACAAGTCACGCGGTCACAGCTGACACCCCCCCCCCCCCGCCCCGTCAGTTCTGGGATATCTGTTTACTTTGGGGCATTAAACGACTATTTCGTCGGAACTCATGTTTGGGTCACCCTTGCTCTTGATCCTGCCTGGTGCCCTTAGTGGTGGCCTTCATGCTGAGAATTTCTAGCAGGGGGAGGGGAGGGGCTTTCTGAATCGGAGTAAAGAATCCAAACACATCTAATCTCAGGGTTTGCTGAAACTCTTTGCTTAGAGGCTTTATGGCCAAAGGGTTTGTGTTTGCTTTTCAAATAAAGGGACCTCGGAGGTAGAAGAGGGCATTTTCCACGGATCTGCTGACTTCTGAAATCTGAAGCCCTCTTCCTTATCTGTCCGGTTTATTACAGGTTTCATAAACGTTTTATGGCCATTGCCGAGGCACTGCTGACTAGGGTGGTGGCAGCTGTCCCCAACTTTCCACATTGTTGCCAGGATCAAAGGACAGATTTACCACCTGATAAGATGGGATGGATAAGATACAGCAGGTCCTGTACTGACTTCTTGCCTCCATACACTGGAGCAAACAGAACTGGCTAGATCTGAGACCTTTCCCCCTTCCTTACCTGAAGCCTCTCGTCACCCATAGAGACCACTGGGCCTTCCTGACAATTCTGGCCCCTCTGAGCTGACAGTGAATTTAAAGTCCTGTCAACACTTTAGAATGTAAAACATGGAGGTTTGCTTTCAAGACATAAGTGTGCCTATACGTTCAGTGATTTTTCTGGAGTTAAAAAATACCGGAGCCCTTTAGTTACAATCTCTGTTCGGCTGGGACAAATGACATTTATTTGAAAGTGTGTGCAGCGGGGAAGGAGGAAGGTGGGGGAGGGGGAAGAAGAAAGAGTGCATGAAAATAATTTATGGCCAAATAAATCATTTCGAGAGCGTTTATATTTTCAGGTAGAGAAATTGTATTGACTTTATTTCTCTCCATTGTTGACTTTTCGCTACAACTGCCTTAACAATCGTTGGCAATGTTCTTTTAATTTCTCTCATTATAATTGAACACTGGAATCTCCCGTTATCACTAGAAGCCTTTAAAAATGGCTTTGTTATTCTTTTCTTTCTTTCTTTTCTTCTTTTTTATTCTTTAAAGAAAAAAGTCCCCCCCCCATCCTTTTTACCCCTTCTTGGCCTGCTGACACTACAGAGACAGAAGCGGGGGTGGTGGTAGACTGTACAGACAGACATGGGGCACAGTCGGACATGAAGCATGAGGCATCTGTATGTTGAGGGACTAATTTGGATGTTTTGGCACTCAGGTTGGCTCAGTAGACTCCCCAGACTTTATTATCACTCAGTCCTAGGAAGGCCACAGAGTAGGTGCCCAGGTCACACAGTAGGTACCCAGGTCACACAGTAGGTGCCCAGGCCACACAGTAGGTGCCCAGGTCACACAGTAGGTGCCCAGGTCACACAGTAGGTACCCAGGAACCCTGAAGTTTTCTCTGCCTTTCACTTCCCACATGTGCTCCCTTCACCCCGCCCCAGGGTCTCCCTGAGCCCTGAGCATCCCGAGTTTTCTCCACTGTGGCGCTCTGTCTCCCTTGAGCCTTCAGCAGGGCTGGCTCCTTCCCCCTCTTTGTGTCTCCCTTTTTGGAGCGCTTATTGTGTGCCGGGCAACACAGGTGAGGAACCATCAAGACGGACTGTGGGTTCCGGGTAGAGAATCGTACACTGCCCACCACTTAGAGGGCATCGGAACAAACTGCTCCTCTAGGCAGCGAGAGGTCGGTGCCCCTGAAAGATATAGGAGCAGGGCGTGGTGGCACACACGTGTAAGCCCAGCACCTAAGAGAGGGACTGAGGATCAGGAGCTCCTCCTGTAAAGGCCATGGCTCCTTTCAAGAGTCAAGAGTTGAGCTCAGGGGGCTGGAGAGATGGCTCGGCGGTTAGAGCGCTGACTGCTCTTCCAGAGGTCCTGAGTTCAAATCCCAGCAACCACATGGTGGGAGCATGCTTCCCTCCAGGGTCCCCTGAACCAGTGGTTTCAACCTTCTTAATGCTGGGACCCTTTGATATAGTTCCTCATGTTGGGGTGACCCCTCCCCCCAACCATAAAATTAATTTCACTGCTACTTCATAACTGTAATTTTGCTACTACTATGAATCTTTTAAAAAAGATTTATATAGTATAGATAAGTACACTGTCGCTGTCCTCAGACACACCAGAAGAGGGCATCGGATTCCATTACAGATGGTTGTGAGCCGCCATGTGGTTGCTGGGATTTGAACTCAGGTCCTCTGGAAGAGCAGTCAGTGCTCTTAACCGCTGAGCCATCTCTCCAGCCCCCTACTGTTATGAATCTTAATGCAAATATCTGATATGCAGGGTATCTGATGTGTGACCCCTGTGAAAAGGTTGTTTTTCCCCCCAGAGGGGTCATGACCCACAGGTTGAGAACCCATTCAAGAAGTAGGAAAGCGGGGCTGGGGATTTAGCTCAGTGGTAGAGCGCTTACCTAGGAAGCGCAAGGCCCTGGGTTTGGTCCCCAGCTCCGAAAAAAAGAATCAAAAAAAAAAAAAAAAAAAAAAAGAAGTAGGGAAGCAGAGGATGGGTGCTCTTCTGTGTAGAGGGACCATGGAAGGCTCCCAGACCCATTCTGGTCTACAGGAAATAGCCTGCAAGGACAGAGGCAGCAGAGTTCAGTCTGCCTTGAACTAGCTTCCTCCGGTCCAGTCTGCAGAAACTGCTCTAAGGATCGTACAGGGTCGGTGCTGGAGACGTCTAAGAGAGACGCTTTTGCTGTCTATGAAACTGTTTCTGAAACACTATCAGCCCAGATTATTGGCGGCGTGGTTTCATCTTTACATCAGAGAGTAGTAGGTTCTCTTTCTTTCCCTCTTTTACGGAGTTGTAAAAAGCACATGGGCAGGTTGGGGTTGCCTCCTCCAACCCCCACCGTCCCTACCGTTTTATCAATATTGCCATAATTTGACACTTGTGAATAGAGGAAGATCGTAAAGTGTCCGTAGATCCCGTAGACCGTACTAAATACAGATTAGCATTACAACTGAGTTTAAACCCTAGTAAAAGATAATTAAGTTGATGGATGTGGCTGTAAATCTCCCTTTTATCAAGTGCTCACCCGTGCGGGAGCAGCCTCTCGCTTAGCCTCTCGCTTATGACTTTACAGCATCATTAATGCCTTGGCAGTACCAGCATCTCCCAGGGATGCTGCTACTGGCTGGGCGAGGAGACGGTGGGATGTGCCACATGGATACACAGAGCCCTCTGAGCTCCCACCTCTTTCGCCTTACCGCCGTGCATGGTCATGGTGTGAATGCACACGCCGGGGTGTTAGGGTGACAGGGTTGTATGTCACTGCTAGGCACAGGCAACCCCCTGGGCATCTCCCCATCGTAACTCATTTGGATCTCTAGATTTCCTAAGGGGGTCCTGGGTACATAAAGATTACCATAGCCAATGCCTCTTTTCCTGACACTCATCTGGGGCCTCTGCTTGCCTCAGAGATGCTCACGTCTGTTGCCCAGTGATGCTGGGCTAGTGAAAAGAAAACGGCCAAACTATGATTAAGAGGGGTCCAGAAATACCAAAGTGTCCTTAAGTGTTGGTGCCACCAAGACAGGAGCTCCCAAGATGGTGCTGTCTGACTGGTCCTGACAGGTTCCCCTCACAGCCGGGGTAATGGTAGTTTTTTCCTCTTTTGATGAGGTTTGGTGTTGACTCAAGAGTGGAGTGGTTTGGCTGGCCTAGCGGAGCCCTGGTGCTGCCTGTCTTTGAGGACACATCTCTGGGGTTGCTTGCTCAGACATAGCTAGTGGAGGACCCCCCCCCCCCAACCCTACCCCATCTTGACCATGCCCACACAATGACTTGATGAGATTCCTTCAAGGGCAGAGCCAGTGAGAGCCAAGGATTGCTACCTGGGGCTGACTTTTGGTCCTGGGTTGGTGCTTGCCAACCTGTTGTCCATCCGTGTATCAACCCAAAGGTGTCTCATCCTCCGTCTGGTTCCTTCTCCCTAGGGTGGTATCTAATACTCAACACTGACCTCGAATCTTGTTCAATAGTGCAGAAACCAGACACATGGTCCCAGGGCAGGCAGAAAGAAGGTGGAACAGGAGACCAGGGGGTCATTGTGTCTTCAAACTTACACTGGGCCTAATGCAGATCTTGTCTGGTGCTATGGGATGTCCAGATACCACCACTTTTGTGGGTGTTAGGTTTCCTTAGCTTCCCAGAGTTCCATTATGGCTTCAAGGAGAGATTTATTTATTTAGATACCTTTAGATCTGGTTGACTACCACCCCGTTATTTGTAGAACAGAACACCTGAAGGCCAGGGCTCTTGCTCTTAACAGCTCCTGACCTTGGCCATGACCTTGAATGGGCCTCAGGGAACCCAGGCCCTGCTCCCTTCACTGAGAGGCCAGGTTCTCAGGCTTGCTGGAAGAGCCGAGCTAACTGGCCTTGACTGGGAATTAGGACACAGAGAACAAGGAAACAGACCAGTGGAAGAGTCATCTGGGAGAGACAGGATTTGACTCCAAAAGATAAACATATGGTTTTTTTTTTCTTTTTATTGCCTGAAGCTGAGCGATATGGACCTTGGTTGGAATTAGTAGGCTGAAAGTTCAAGCGATAAATGCTTCTCAGGGGCAGGAGGATAAGTGGGGCCAGCTCGAGGCTTGTCAGGAGGCCCTGGCTGGGGCTGCTCACCTTTTGAACTGGGCGTGGGTGGGTATGGAGCTAGCTCCCTTGACCAGCATTGTGATTGTGAGCAGAGGGGCTGTCCAGCCAGACAGCCCCCCAACTTCACCTCAGCGTACCAGGGTGGAGTCACTTACCTAGAGGAGAGAGTAGCTGGTATTTAGAAGCCTAACATGGGGCTCTAGGCTTTGAAACCTTCCCAGGCCTCATCTCAGAGAAGCCAAAGCAGGTCGTCTGGCAGACTTATGAACTTTTACACTTTTGTCTTTGTGGGGTCTCTGAAAGACAGCAGCTTATCTCTGGGAACAGCTGCCACTTCAAAAGTGTGCACTTTGGACTTCTCTTGGGGCCTGCCATTTCTACCCCAAGGTTGGAGGCCACTGGCTGGCCCTGAGATCTCACCCGATGAGGAGAAACTGAAGGTCCCAGTCTGAATAAGGAATTTTCTGGAATCAACTTGCCTAGAGTCAAGAGGTTTCAGGCTCTTGTGTTTAATTAAGTCCCGGTCTGGTCCTCCTGGACTTGCAAGAGACAGATGAGACAGACTGTGGCCTGGTGTGCAGAACCTATGACAGACAGCCCACTGTCCCCTGGTTTAGCGTGGGCCATCATGTAAATGTATGGGCACGTGTGGGGTGGGCTGTGGGTGGCATGCCTGGGGATGGTGTGCTCACGGACTAGACCAGCTTCTCGCCAGACCTCAGTGTGCTCCAGCAACCCAAGGTAAAGACTTGCGGGGCCGAGGCTGACTGTAACATGCCTTGAGCGACTTAAGCTAATAAATCCAACTATCTTGAAGAGCAAACAGCGAGTTGTTGTGCCGGCTATTAGACCTTTACTACTCTCCAATAAAGCAAGTGCTTTATTCCTTTCAAATAATATTCCGCCCATTGCTTCCTAAAGATTAACAATTGAAAGAGGTGTCAACAGGCCTCACTCTTTAAATTAAGTATAATAGGCCTTTTATAGCACAGCATAAAGATACCAAGGAGAAAAGCTGCAATCACGAAGGAAGGACCGCTAGGCCTCGCTTTAGCTGTCATCACAGCTTCCACTTGACGTTTGCGAGCCAAGCAAAGGGACCAGCAGACCCCCAGGAGGCTGGGAGCATCTAAGTTAGCTGTAGAGCTAATCTGAAGACACAGTAAAGTTTTGACTTAATTAACTAATGGGGTTGTAAGCAGAAGGTGTGTAGGTGTGTAACTCTGTGCTTTCATTGAGCAGAAGCTTGTGCCTGGATATGCCCTAGATGGGGAAGGAACATTTGCCTTGGTGTCCCCCTCCTCCCCGGCTGTACTTCTGTTTGGGGTGTTTCTAGGAAGTGTGCAGTTTATCAGTTAATTTATTTTCTTTTCTTTTTTTAAAGACACACACACACACACACACACACACACACACACACACACACAGAGTAGCTGTCTTCAGACACACCAGGAGAGGGCACTGGATCCCATTACAGATGGTTGTGAGCCACCATGTGGTTGCTGGGATTTGAACTCAGGACCTCTGGGAGAGCAGCCAGTGCTCTTAACCACTGAGCCATCTCTCCAGCCCAGTTAATTTCTTTTTTATATGTATGAGTGTTTAACCTACATGTATGTCTATGTGCTATTTGTGTACCTGGTACCTGAGGAGACCAAAAAGAGGGCATCAGATCCCCTGAACTAGGGTTACAGACAGTTGCGAGCTTTCATGTGGGTGCTGGGACTTGAACCCAGGTCCTTTGGAATTATAGCCAGTGCTCTTATCCACTGCGCCATCTCACCAGCTCCCTCATTTGAGTAGTTCCACTGAGTCTGTAGACACCTCCTCTTTGGTGTTTTAAGAATGAGGATGTCAGGTTGGGGATTTGGCTCAGCGGTAGAGCGCTTGCCTAGCAAGCTCAAGGCCCTGGGTTCGGTCCCCAGCTCCGGAAAAAAAGAAAAAAAGAAGAATGAGGATGTCAGTGCCACTGTGCAATCACTGGTCTCGAATGGAGTTTTCCCTCTGCTTCCCAGCTTGGCCTTTGCTACTGAAGGACTCGCTTCCCCATCTTTCTGGTCAGTGTTTGCATGCCAGCTGGGTTGTCAACTCCACTCCTGGCAAAGGGGAGAATTCTGGCTCAGGAGTCTGGATTCCTTCCAAGGAAGGCTAAATCTCTCTGGGGTATAACCCACTGTCCCCCAAGGTCCTCTTCTCTTCTCTGGGGAACCAAGAAGGACAAAGAACCTGGGGAAGGGTGAAATCAGTGTGTGGCTCTGGGGTTTAGAGATGGGGAGATAGCGGGTAAGGAGGTAGGGGTGTCCAAACCCTCTCAGCCGCCTGGGGGTGTTAGCATGACAGGGTTGTAGGTCACTGCTGTTAGAGAGGACTCTGGGAATGCCAAGCCTCTGGCTGCAGTCGCCCTCAGGAGGCCACTGCTGAGTCTGAGCCAGACACTGTGGGACGAGAGGGTTCCTTTTAAGAACCACTGTTTAAATTTGAATTGTACCCTATGTCTTACCCAGAGCACAGGATCTCAGCCAAGTGGACCTGTCAAAGGAAAACACTTCTTTCTAACCTAATAATCTTTAACTGTGTGACACCATAAAAACGGACCACGTTGGCTGTCATCATGCGTGCAGTTCGGCGGCATTAAGTCCCTTCCAGTCCTTGCGCAACCCCCACCATCTGCCTCCGGGGCTTTTCATCCTGCGGAACCGAAACTCAAGCCAATCTCTTGAAACATTAACTGCTCCCACCCCTGCCAGCTCCTGGCAACCAACACCCTGGTGTTCTTCTCTCAGTCTGACCTCATGTACGAAGCATCACACAGGAATTTTCCTCTCGGCTCTGGCTTACTTCAGCTGGGGCTATGCTCTCAAGCTGTAGCCACGTTGTAACACGTGCCAGGTTTTATTCCTCTTAAGGCCGAGGACTCTTCCATTGGATGAGGCTGCGTTCCCCTCGTGCCAGTGGACCCTGGGCTACTCTGAACGGTTTGTCGATGAACGCAGGTGAACTGGAGACCATAATTTATCCTACGCACAAGGCATACCTTCCAGGACCACCTTCCCCAGCTCCCCCCAACCCCGTTCTCCCAAGGATTCCTGGAACCGCAGGGTTCTTGGACACTGTCCCTGTGATGCTCTGTACGATGACCGTCAACCCGATAACTGAGTTAGGTCCTAGGTAACGAAAAAGCAGGTAGCATATACAGTGTGGATCCACTGCACACAGAGATGGTACACCCTGGGCGGGGGAGGAGCAGGATGACGCGGGCTATTGTGCCGCTTCTTGGAATGAAGCGCAGTTCAGAATTTGCGAAATGCTTATTTCTGAAAGTTTTCCATTCAGAACTTTCAAGCCGCTGCCAACCACGGGCAGGTTGAAACTGTAGACAAAAAAACCTATGGATAAGAGGCTCCTCCAACTGGGAAGGAGCTACACGGCTCTAAAGATTCCCAGCAAGTTGAGAATGGCTGAAGTTAATGGCTTTTGAGCACTTAACTGTGCTACGCTGGATACCTAATGCAAGTTTGCTCAGGGGTTCCTCACAGCTGGTGAAGTGGGAACCCACCGTCATTCTTGGATTCCGAAATGAGACACAAAAGAGCCTCTGGAGCCAAGGTCCAATTGCAGCTGGAGCTCAGGGCCTCTGGTCCCCCAGCGTATGCTATTCTGCCCCCTATTGCCATGGCTTCTGGCAGAGCTTCCTTCCAGGGAAAGGCCCTTGAAACAGCTTAGAGACATCAAAATGCAATCTTCAATTCCATCCTGGAAAGGATTGCCCCCCTCCCCCCAATATTTAGTAAGGAGGTTTAATAAAGAAAGGTTGTTTAATTTACGTGATCATATTTTTATTTTTACCTGCAGCTTCGTGGTTATTTTATAATACGTTCTCAGCCCCGTGTTTCCCTGAGGTTCAGGAATGCGGAAACTTGTTTCCTGGGGCTCAGTCTGTGTGTTACCTGGGACAACACTGCCATCCTGTGGCGGGTTGGAGCACCGCAGCTTTTGATAACTGCATTCCCGCAAGGGCAGGTGAAAAAACAAACAAACAAACAAACAAACAAACAAACAAACAAACAAAAACAAACAAACAAAAACCAGAAACGAAAACAAAAACAAAAACGGTCAGGGTTGTACTTAAAGGGGGTTGGGTGGTGGGTTAGGGGGTGGTTGGCGGTAGGGTCCTTTCCTGCTTGAGGGCGATGGCAACCCCGCCTGCAACCACAGGGACCAAGAATCCAAACGCGGAATGCATCGCGCTCTGTCCTTACTTTTAAGAGGTTTCTATTAAGCAGAATTTCCTTCCTTTCCTTTCTCATCACCCTGCAAAGGTCGCAAAGGTCGAGGGAGTGTGTGTACTTGTTGGGGTGGGGGGTGGGGGTGGGGGTGGGAGGCACTGCAAAGTGGCAGCAGGCAGCTCACAGCTCAGGTTTATAGGAGCGGCTCTTGAGCGAGGCAGAGGCCGGAGAAGTCAGGTGGGGAGGGAGCCCTGGATGTGTCTGTCAGGCAGGGGCTGGCTTTTTTTCCATATAAGGTCCTGATTCCTGATTCAAGTGCTTGGTAGTCGTTCAAGACTGGGCTGGCAGCACCCAGAACTCAGTTTCGGCGCCATCTGGGTAAAGGGGTTTTACAGTGCGGGCAGGGCTGTATTGAGGAGAGCCGGAGCGGCTCACACCATGCTGGCCTTTGTCTGGGTCCCCTTTTTTCTTTCTTTCCCCAAAATCACCCCTCCTCCCTCTTTTCCATAACCACTTGGACGAGACATAATCCACATGCCACACAATCCAGTGTTCCCACAATTCCAGTGTTCCCAATGACGTCATCGGAGGCTTTGCATTAGGAGGAACGGGTTTGAATTAGTTTAGATGTTTGAGTGTTTTGTCTGAACGTATGTATATGAGCCATATGTATGCCTTGCAGAGCCCAAGAAGGCCATCGAATCCCCTGGAACTGGAGTTCCAGATGGTTGTGAGCTGTCACGCGGAGCCCGGAACTGAACCTGGGTCCTCTGCAGGAGCAGCCAGTGCTCTTAACCACCGAGCCATCTCTGCAGCCCTGTGTAAACGTTCTAAAAGGTGAGATCTTTTAGATCACAGTAGCTACCGTCCACTGGGCCAAGGTGACCTGGATATGTCTAGCTTAGATTCTGTGGGGATTGGGAACTCGAGGCAACTAGTTACACAGCCAGTGTTCTGTGACTGTGTCCCTCTACCCAACTCCTCTCCTTCCCTATACACTGGACAAACACACGAACATGCAAACATATCGACAGGGTCTTACTCTGTAACTTACTTTGGCTGGCTTGCAAATTGGTAGGTAAATCAGGCTGGCCTCAAACTCAGAGATCATCTCTGCCTCCCAAGTGCAGAGGTAGCATGTGTCATTGTACCCGACCTCCCCTCATCTCTCAAAGCCCTTCTCTTGATGACTCTTTGCTTCTGATCTTGGTTCATTGTTCTGTGCTTCTCTCTGGATCAAGTCGGGTTCCTTAATGGCCTTCGGTGCAGTGGACTCATCGGGACAGAAAATCAGATGAATTGGCCACCGGAGTCCGAAACCTTTCAAAAGGGAATGTCCTCGGGACTGGGGAGATTGCTCGGCGCTTAAGAGCTTTTGCTGCTCTTGCAGAAGACCCAGGTTTGGTTCCCAGCACCCACCACAGGTGGCTCACAAATGTAACTCCAGTTCCAAGGCATCTGACATCGTCCTCTGGTCTCCACAGGCACCGGGAACACACGTGGTGCACAGACATACACGCAAGCAAAACATCCATATATATAAAAACAAAATAAATCAAATATTAAAAAGGAAAAAAGAAGGTCCTCCAGTAGTTCACGGAATTATTGAAAGCTGTGGCCTTCCAGGGGCACGGGATTGAGGTTAGAATCCACGGGACCTGGTTCCACCAGCTGGTAGGGTTCACATCATCAGCCTTTCAAAGGAGGGTCTTAAGGTCCAGAAAATATTTTTTGGTGTTGTTGTTGTTAAAGATTTATTTATTTATTTACTTATTTATTTATTTTCATGCATGTGAGTACACTGTAGCCATCTTCAGACACCAGAAGAGGGCATCAGACCCCATTACAGATGGTTGTGAGCCACCATGTGGTTGCTGGGAATTGAACTCAGGACCTCTGGAAGAGCAGTCAGAGCTCTTAACCACTGAGCCATCTCTCCAGCCCTGGTTCAGAAAAATCTTAACCATTCGTCCCATGCCCTAAGACACTCAGTCTTAGAGACCCTGAGTTAAAGGCCAGCCCCAAACTGTCCTCACAACCCCTACATCCCCTTGGCATTGTTTGTCACTGTTCAGGGTGGACTTAAAAGGGATGGGGACACTTTGAGTCTGAGTCAGTGAAGAGACACCGGTCACAACAACTGTCTTAAACAAAAGGGAGCTGAGCTCAGGAGCCGGATCAGCCACGTAAAAGCTCGAAAGTGAAGTGGAAAATTCTGATTTCTTTGGAAACGCAGGTGTGTCACGTGACTGTTTTCCTGGAAGCTGTCTTGTGAGAGGATGTTTTATAGAGGCAGAGAGGGGACGTGATGTTTTGCTGGAGCAGACGCTTGCGAGAACTCGTGAAGTTTGGAAAGAGTATAAATGGAACCCTATAAACAGAGAGAGATGGCTCTTTCGTTGTGACTCCGCGTGACCCGTCACTGGCCTTCTCTGGTCTTTGCTGGCTTTCACTTCACAGAAAGAAATGCCAAAGAACTTCTCGTGGTATTCCGGGTGATTCTTGATGCTTCTGTTGACTTGGCAGAGCCTGGCGGTTTCTGCTGGATCCACCTGCAGCTACTGATGTGTGTTTGATGTTTGGTTTGCTATGGAATTGCAAGGCTGGTGTCCTGACCACCAAGAGTGGAATCTCCCCCAAAGAACTACTACTAAACAGGTCCACAAAACCCCTTTCCCACTAACCTTCTTTGTCACCAACCTTCTGGTCGGTGGGTTAGAAGGAATATTGAAGTGTTTAAGAACCACAAACAAAGCAGGTTTAGAGAAAAATCTAAGCCTTCAAGAAGAGCTTGGGTAAGTCACTTCCTTTCTTCCTGCCTCAGTTTGCTCATCTGTAGAATGGGAGAAATGATGTATTGACATGGCTCCTGTGAGGAGTCAGTGGAGTCAATCCTATAAGCATTGAATGAGGGGCGAAGAATACAGCAGGGAGTCGATAATTGCTGCCGGTGTTATTTTATTCCTCCCCATTGCTTCCATTCCTTGTCACTCAGCTCTAAGCATCCTGGTGCTCCGGAGTAGGGTGGGGGGTGTGTGTGCTGGCTCGGTTTATGTCAACCTGACACAAGGTAGAGTCACTGGAGAGGAGGGAGTCTCAGGTGAGAAAATGCCTCCAATAAGATCTGACTGTGGGCACGCCTGTAGGTCATTTTCTTGATTAGAGATTGATGTGGGCAGCCCAGTGCATTGTTGTGTGGTGCCATCCCTAGGGTGATGATCCCAGGTTCTATAAGATAGCAGGTTGAGCAAGCTATAAAGAGCAAGCCATGAGGAGCAAGCAGCACCCCTCCATGGCCTTTGCATCAGCTCCCGCGCCCAGGTTCCTGCCCTGTTTAGGTTCCCGTCCTGACTTCCGTTGATGACGTGGGAGTGTAAGTGAACTCAACCCTTTCCTCCCCAAGCTGCTTTAGTCATGGTGTTTCATCACAGCAACAGACACCCTACTTAAGGCAGAGGATGATGGCAGACAAGCTTGTCTGTGTGGGAGAGGTCCATTCCCATGAGCTAATGGTAAAGTTCTCTTTAAACGCCACAGTTCCAAACAATGCAATTTCTCTAGACCCTTCTCTCTGTAAACCTCCACACAGCCTCTGCCTCCTGGCCATGCAACGGTCTTTCCTGTCAAGGCAGTACAGCTCTGAGTTCTTTTATGCAGTGGTGGTCAGCACTAGGCTGGCTGCTGCCTGTGGTTCTTGGGAAAGAGGCTGGTTAAACCGTAAACAATTCCGGAAAGTGATGAAGTTGCCAAACATCACCACTAGAGGGGGCTGAAACACACCTCTAGACGCCACTGAATAAAATAACCGGGCCAGCAATGATTGACTCTACTGCGTTCCTTGCCTTTCATTCACTCCTTCTCGTGCATCATTTGTTCCGTTCTCAGAATCTTTCACGGGGAAAAAAGGTACAGAGCCCCTGATATCTGCAGGGGGTTGTTGTGGGGTCTCTCCCCTGCCATGGATATCAAAAGTGTTGTTGCTACAGAAGGCTGACTGGGTAGATCAGATGTTGCCTGACACCCAAAACTGGTTGCTGATGCCCGTGGAGACCAGCGGTGGTGTCGTACTCCCTGGAGATGTTGGATGTGGGTGCTGGGAACTGAACTGGGTCCCCAGGAAGAACAAGTGCTCTTAAACAATGAGCCGTCATCTCCAGCCTTGAGAATTGATAATTAAGGGCCAATGACTGGTGATTGTGTGTGGAGAGGGAGCTAAGTGATTCTAGTCATCAGCTCTAAGGCTCATAACACCCCCGTTACAGGGTACTGCCACGACCTATCTTTTCACTGTTATTCATACCTGGTGGTGTTTGTTTTATTTTTGTTTTTAACAAGGAGCTGATGGTTAACACACAGGGAAGTGGGGGTGCAGAGAGGGTAGACTGCAGTCCCCCCAAGTTATCATTTGGTTTCTCCTTCTCTAACCTGTGGCCATGTCTGACTTATCTGTTCTTGGCAACCTTGGAAAATGACATCTCCCGTAAAGATCCAGGGTTTCAGTGAGTGAAGTGAATGGGGAAACTTCTAACATCTATACTCAAAGTAGAGACTCAAGTCATTCCTCAGATGTCCTTCTTAAAGCAGAACAGTATTTTGTGGGGATGTGCGTGGGTTTGCACGTGTGTGTGTGTGTGTGTGTGTGTGTGTGTGTGTGTGTGCGAGTGTGTGCATCAGTGCACGAGTACATGTGTCTGTCTGTCCCTATGTGAGTGTGCCTGCATGGGTCTGTTCATGAGCGGGTGTGTATGTATGTGTGTGTGCATGTGCATATGTGCCTGTGTGTGCATGTGTGTGCAGGTCAGAGAACACCTTTGTGGAGTCTGTCCTCGCCTTCCATTTTTACATGGGTTCTAGGGGATTGAACTCAGGTTTCCAGTGGAGTACAGCAAGGGCATTGCCAGCTGAGCCATCCTTACCTCACCCCCGCCCTCCCAATGTCTATCTCATAGTTGGTTTCTCTCAACCAAGAGGCACTCCCCTTCTATCAAGAGTCGTACTTAGATACATCTTTAAATTCAAAACCTTTGTGACTCCTTGATTTAAAAATGACTTTAGGCTGTTGAGGTGGTTCCGGGGTGACAGCCCAAGTTTGATCCTTAGGACCCACAAGGTGGAAGGAGAGAACCGACCTTGTTTACAAAGGGAAATTCATTAACTCTTAAGCCCTTTTGTAAGTCACACTAAGCAACATAACTTAGTTACATTGTAACACTTGGCAGGAAAGAAAAGACACGTGGTCATGTATGTGCGTCTACTGTCCAGACTGCAAGGCACACTTCCTCTTTGAGAAGCCCCACACTCTTGCTCCAGTACGCCTTCCGATCCATTTTAATAAACGCCAACTCTGCTTCCTACTGCTGTGTCCCCAAATTCTTTTTTGTGGTGAATCCAAAAATCCCAGGCTTGCCTGAATGGAAGTCTCTGGAAAGAAGTCCTTGGAGGAGAACTCCAAGGAGCGGTGCCTCTGTTCTTACCTCCCCCTGGCAATTTGACCAGTTGTCGGGATTGTGTAAACTTTTACTTATGGACAGGCCCTCCTCTGGTTGGCACCAGACTACAACTCTTTTCTTCTCTTCCCGTAGGACTCCTGGGGACATTCCATTTGGGGGCGTGTGTATGTTGTTTTAAAAGTCGGACAGACAAGGGGAGGGACAGGCATCTCTTTAGAACCTTTTCTTTCCTGCCAAGTGTTTACAATTCTCTGCTCTGTTTTTACACTTCAGTCTCCAGGTGAATGTTGCCTGTATTGTAAACAAACAAACAAAAAAATAAAAACAGGAACAAAACCCACAAACAGATTACAAGGAGATGAGATTAGTGTCGGGCAGCCACACATAGGACCACATCTTGGGCTGGGTAGTCAGCCTAGCAACTGAGAGTGCTGACTGCTCTCGAAGAGGACCCAGGCTTGGTTTCCAGCACCCACATGGTGGCTCACAAACACCTCTAACTCCTAATCCAAGTGAATCCAGTGCCCTCTTCTGGCGTCTATGGGTACTGCATGCATGTAATGCGCAGACATAACAATCAACACTATCTTAAAAAATCTCCACAGCCTGTTGGGTTAATTTGGGGAACGCTGACAGAAGTGACTCCATTTTTATTGTTAACGTTGAGGCAGGGCTGTGCTGTTCATTCTAACTGCTTGCTGTCACCTGTTCTTTGACATTGTTGGTGTCTCCGTTGAGCTCAGGAACTTTCCTGTTTTGAATACCTGAGGGAGAGGGCTGGAGAGATGGCTCACTGACTGCTCTTCCGGAGGTACTGAGTTCAATTCCCAGTAACCACATGGTGGGATCTGATGCTCTCTTCTGTCAGCCACTGTGTAAGTATATACATAAGATAAATAAATACTTAAAAAATATTAAAGAAAAAGAATGGGCTGGAGAGATGGCTCAGCAGTTAAGAGCACTGAACTGCTCTTCCGAGGTCCTGAGTTCAAATCCCAGCAACCACATGGTGGCTCACAACCATCTGTAATGGGATCTGATGCCCTCTTCTGGTGTGTCTGAAGACAGCCACAATATACTTATATATAATGAATAAAATAAATCTAAAAAAAAAAAGAAAAAAGAAAAAGAACACTTGTAAGAGCTCCTGATCACAGAGTTACCCCAGGGTTTACAAGTCAGGGTGCCCACAGCACCATAATGGTAGTGGTGGTTCAATGATCGATGTCTTTCTAACTTGTCTCCTCTACTGCACTCCCTCTCGAGTTGGTATCAGCTCTCTGTGACTGCCATGCCCACCCACAGGCCCTCATGCCAGGCTGCCCAGGTGGCCATGACTGCCCACTGGCCCTGCCCTCACACCAGGCTAAGAGCTGGAAGCTTTTTTTACTTCTTCTCTTTCCTGTCGTAGTTCACAGCACTGTGACCACAAGCGTCTCTTTCTTTCTCATACAGTACTCCAGACCTTAGGACCTTGGTACTTGATTTATCCTCTCCTGAAATGCTGCCCTCCTATCATCTTACATTTTGTTCCTCCTTGCTTCCGAGATTCCAACTCAAATGTTCCACCTTTTCTGTCAACTTCCTTCAAACTCTATTTTTTTTGTTTAGTGTCTTTCTTCCTTCCTCCCCCTCCCTCCCCCTCCTCCCTCCCCTCCCCCTCCTCCCTCCCCCTCCTCCCTCCCCCTCTCCCCTCCCCCTCCTCCCTCCCTCTTCCTCCTCCTCCCCCTCCCCCTCCTCCTTCCCTTTCTCCTCCCCCCCCCCCCCGACTTATGATCAGGCTGGCCTCAAATTCCTGACCCTCTCTTCTCTGTCTCCTGAGCATCAGTGTCATAAACTTGTCCCACCACAGGTCAGTTCCTAAGATTTTCTTATTTCTTTATCGAGCTGGACCAGGCCTTCTGCTGGGTTACTGGATAAAGTTTCGCAGAATAAAGAGAAATGAGCTACTAAGTAAAATTTTTGTGTCTGTAGGTATATTTAGAAAAAAAAATGCAGATCTTGTATCACATTCCAAGAATATTTACGCTCTTTACACTGTTAGACTCTAAATCACCTTAGCACGTGTTGAGTCCCTTTGCTATCACGTGATCGGATACATCCGCTCTTCCGGAACAAATGAGGGATGAACAAGAGTTGACGGTTGCAAGGAACGTTCCATTTTTATCCTGTGGCATCTTGTGCCTTCTGGCACAGTGTGGGGTGCACAGACCCCAGAGACGCTCAGTACCACAGGTCTGCAGGGAACAGGAGGCTCTGTCAGTCCCTCTCCTTATGGGGAAGACAGAAGGAGCTTAGAGACTCGGAGTATCATCACAGTCCAAAGAAGCAGGGCTTCAAGCTGCTCTCTGCTTGGTGAGTTCACGCTTAGGCTCAGACGGCTCAAATCTGGACATCGGACGATTGACCTCACTAACCGGGCCCCTGCAAAGAGGGAGCAGAGACCCCTGCCTGAAGAAGCCTTTCTGACTCAATCCCTCCCTCCTTTCTTGAGGAGCAACTCTTTTTTTTTTTAATTTTTTTTTTTTATTAACTTGAGTATTTCTTATATACATTTCAAGTGTTATTCCCTTTCCCGGTTTCCGGGCAAACATCCCCCTCCCCCCTCCCCTTCCTTATGGGTGTCCCCCTCCCAACCCTCCCCCCATTGCCGCCCTCCCCCCATAGTCTAGTTCACTGGGGGTTCAGTCTTAGCAGGACCCAGGGCTTCCCCTTCCACTGGTGCTCTTACTAGGATATTCATTGCTACCTATGGGGTCAGAGTCCAGGGTCAGTCCATGTATAGTCTTTAGGTAGTGGCTTAGTCCCTGGAAGCTCTGGTTGGAGGAGCAACTCTTTTTTTTTTTTTGTGGTTCTTTTTTTCGGAGCTGGGGACCGAACCCAGGGCCTTGCGCTTCCTAGGTAAGCGCTCTACCACTGAGCTAAATCCCCAGCCCCCGGAGGAGCAACTCTTAAGGCCACCACTCAGGAGTCTCTGTCTGCTACTGAAGTTAGGGTCACACAGCTTGTGGCCCAAACCATTTTTGATCACACATCCTCAACAAACCAATTAAAAGAACCAAATCAATAGAGGAAACCAGAGAAGGGCGTGGCCATGTTGGGAAGCAGATGTGTTGACTGGCAGTGCCCCTCTTTGAGATGCCCCCTTCTTCAAAGTATAACTCTCCTGCTTACAGATTTTTGTGACTTTCTGGAAGAGGACACCGATTCTCTGATCTACATGGTCCCCATTCTGAGATTCTCCCTGGGGACTTTGTGAACAGGGACACAGATGGCCTTGTTCTGGAAGAAAGGTTTTCATGGATGTCTGCCTTGCAAACATTAAAGATTAAAAAATCCAGCCTCTCTAGAAAGTGAGGTGCACTTGCGTCTTGACCAGTAGAATGTTAGAATATCCCCAGCACAAAAGTTCGGAGTTTCCTAATGACAGGCCTCTCAGCTATGCCAGGGGCTCATAGTGCACACACGGCCTTGAGGAATTCAGTAAGGGCACCAAGGGATCTGATGAGAAAGAGAGAGCCCATGATTTCTTGATGTGGTATCTTCTGTCTTCTGATATCTATGAAGCCTTGACAAGTTAACTCGTTAGTTAGGAAAGCAGGGTAAAAATATCTTCCAGGGTCGGAGACATGGTTCATCTGTTAAGAGTGGGTACTGACCGCTCTTGCAGGACCAGAGTTCACTTCCCAGGATTCATGCAGGTAACTCACAACAACTTGCCCCTCCAGCTCCAGGAGGATCGGACACCTTCTTGTTGCCTCGCTGGTGCTGCCCTCATTCGCACAACTCTACTCATACAATTAACTTTAAAAAAAGTTCTGAAAAATACAGCCAGAGTGGTGGCATACACTTTTAATCTCCAGAGACAGAGGCAGAGCATCTCTAAGTTCGAGGCCAGCCTAGTCTACAAAGTGGATTCCAGGACAGCAAAGGCTACATGAAGAAACCCTGTGTTGAAAACCCACACACACACACACACACACACACACACACACACACACACACACACACACACACACCTTAGATTCTTGATATTTCCCTGGTCTTTTCCTGCTCTTGTTTGAGGGTGTTCCCCCAAAATTCACTGTTCAGAACCTTAATTCCTCAGTGTTGGAAGGGAGAGGCGAGTTAGAGAGGTTGGTTGGTCGTGGGGTAGGGTTCTCATGGATGGATTGCTGCCTCCTCAGGGCTGCCTCTCTGACAGGATTGGATGAGCCCCTCTGAGACTAGGGGGTTACACAGCAAGCCCTCCTTCATGTCTTGTCTCTTACATACAGGAGTCAAAGCAGCCTGACATTTTCCCCATTATTGTGTCTCATTTTGGTCTTCCCACCTTCCAGAACTATGGGTCAAAATATCCCCTTTAATAAAAAAAAAAAGTACCCAGTTTCAAGTATTCTATTTCAGCAACAGAACAGAGGTTTGTGGCCAGAGAGCACTGTACACTGTGCCGTGTAAAACTTCCAGCAAACAGGTCTTCGAAGCACCCTGGTTTGCAGCCTCTAAACTTATATGAATGGGCACCTGGTTAGTGCCTGTGACGTTCTGCTGGAAGGTCAGCTTTTAGTGGCTGTTAGGGATTTGCCTCTGTCATCGTCTTCTGGGCCACCACTGAACGTTGATCCCATAGTTGTGGTGGGTCTCGCCATCCCTGGGAGTTTCTGTAGGTGATCTTTTGTCATTTCCCCTTGGTGAGTAGGAACTGTTGTGTTAGAATTGAGGCTTGCATCTGGGCAGACAACACCAGGCCAGTACAGTCCCACGTGAGAGGTTTATTGTGGGGGAACGGGGCAAAAGACGAAGGGGAAAAAGGGGGTGGAGGTCGGGGGTTCTGCCTTTTATTTGGGTTGTGATGTAACCGCTCTCTGGTAAAGGTGGAGGTGAGCCAAGCGGACTCTGGGAATGTATGATGATTGCCATGGCAACAGATGCGCGATCCCTATCGCCTACGGGTGACATCACCATCATTGCCGGATTCCGAGGTGATCTGCAACTGTAAAGCCGGTTCCTGATATCAACAGGAGCTACCAGGCAGGAGGAGCCATGAAGAACAGCACACAGGAATTGTGTGCACCGGAGCCCCAGTGTGTGAGGCAATGTGGCTGATGCTTGGACCTCACACGTTGCAGAAGGGACATCAACTCCCTGGCCCTAGCTAAGGGCCAATCGTCTGGTATATGGGAGCCCCTGCTCCCTGAAGACATAAAGCATAGTGCTTGAGTTCTAGGCTTGGACACATGCTTCTCCCTCCCAGGTCATCCAAGCATAGGGGCCTGAGTTCAAACCCAAGCATGAATGTAAGAAGTGGGGACTTACAGCACCAGGGAGGTAGAGGCAGAAGGATACCCAGGGCATGCAGGACAGCCAGTCAAGTGAGTCGGTGAGCTTTATTGCTTGCTGAGATTCCCTGTCTCAAAAAAAGCAAGGGACGGTGGGGGGAGGAGGAGGGGAGGTGGCTCAGTGGTTAGAGCACTGGCTGCTGTTGCAGAAGACCTGGGTTCAGTTCCCAGCACCCACACAATGGCTCACGTCCACCCTCCATGCCAGTTCCAAGGGATCCAACACCTTCTTCTAGCCTCCTGAGGCACCAAGCGCGCGCGCGCGCACACACACACACACACACACACACACACACACACACACACACACATACACACACGTGATGCACAGACAAACGTACAGCAAAGCACTCACACGCACAAAATAAAACAGGCCTGAAAATAGATGAAAGGAAAGGAAGGGAGTGAGCGATGATTGACAAATACAAACAACCAGTGGCCTCTACATAGGCACACGAGTGCACGTGCACCTGCACACATGTCTTTACACATGTGCACACACGAGCTTGAGAGCGCACACAGGGGCGGGGTGGCGGGGAGGAATACATCTGAAATTCTCCATGTCTGGATCAAGTCCAGACTACACCCTCAACAAGGTGAAGGGGACCCGGCAGATCTCTTCAGTAGCTTCTAATCTTTTAAAGATTTATTTATTTTATTTTATGTGTCTGAGGGTTTTGCCTGTATGTATGTATGTATGTATGTATGTATGTATGTATGTATGTATGTATGTGCATCATGTGCGTGCTGGTGTTTCAGGCCACACGAGGGCATCAGATCCCCTGGAACTGGCATTATAGATGGTGGTGTGGGAGCAGGAAATCAAACCTGGGTTCTTTGCAAGAGCAGCCGGTGCTCTTAACCACTGAGCCATCTCTCAGGGCCTTCTTGGGTCTCTTTTCAAGGGGTACTAATCCTATCTCTCAGAGCTCCACCCTTGTGACCAATCACATACAAAGGCCACCGTCCCGAACTGTCAGGCCCGAGAGAACATAGGTCTTCCCCTTGGGGTTTAAGTCTCCCTGACAGAACAATCTTGGGGGTTCCGGGCTGAGGTTACTAATGTTACATGAGAAGAAAGGCTTAAATTGTCTTTGCTGCTGGGAAGTTAGGGGCAGGTTCTAGGAATTTGACTGGCACATCCTGGCAGTGCTGGGCCGCTGAGAGCTCCTGCTTCCCAGAGAGAATGAGTTGAACGGCAGAGATCTCATGACGTCAGCTCGCCACCGGTAGTTGCTTGTCTGTTGCTGTGATAAACCACTATGACCAAGGCAAACCAGGGAAGAAAGAGTTTATTTTAGCTTACATTCCAGAGGGATAAGAATCTATCACGGTGGGGAAGCAGGGTGTGAACAGGAAGCTTAGAGCTCACATCCTCAATGACAAATAGGAAGCAGGGAGGGTGAGAACCGAAAGGAATGTGGGGCTCTCCTTCTCAAAGCCCTCTCCTCAGTGATGTACCTCCTCCAGGAAGGCTGCACCACCTAAACCTCCCCAGGTAGCGCCATTGACTCCGAACTAAGTGCTCAATGTCAGGAACTGTAGGGGACAGTTCCCATTTAAACCATGATAGTTACCATCCTATTGGAGATACCTGTCAGGTAAAGTTTGATGCTAGACCCCCTCAGAAATGGTAGACGTCACAGTTTTAGAACTCAGACTTGATTGTCTTAGAGTAGGGTGTTAATTTTTCTTATTATGTATATGTGCATGCACATGTGTGTATGTGTGCCCATGTGCATGTGTATGCATGTGCATGTGTGCCGATGTGCATGTGTGTGCATGTGTGTACATGTGCACATGTGTGCATGTGTGCCCATGTGCATGTGTGTGCATGTGCATGTGTGTACATGTGCATGCATGTTCATGTGTGTGCAGGTGCATGTGTGTGCAGGTGCACATGTGTGCATTATGTGCATGTATGTGTGTGCACATGCATGTGTCGACTGAGGGCAATCTTGAGTGTCATCCTCAGAAGTACTACCAATCTTTTTTGAGTCAGGGTCTCTAAGGATCCTAGAACTCATTATTTAGGCTAAAGCTACTGCCAGGGAGTCCTTGTGATCTTCATGCAAGCACTTCACTGACTGAGCCATCTCTTCAGCCCCAAACAACTCATTTTTATCCTAGAGAAGCACATGCTGGTAGGCAAACTGGGTTCCAGATCACTGCTGCTCTCCCTGTGACAGCCTTTTCTGGGCCACCCTGTGACTTGCACAGGTTTGGCTTTTGTGCTCTGATGAATGACCTGGTCATAGTTAGCTTAGGCTGTCAGTTTGGCCTGCAGCCATGTCTGCGGTGTTTTATTTATTGCTCTCTTATGGGGTAACGTGGTGGTTTGAATACACTTGCCCCAGGGAATAGCACTATTAGGAGGTGTGGCCTTGTTGGAGTGGGTGTGGCCTTGGAGTGGGTGTGGCCTTGTTAGAGGAAGTGCGTCACTTTGGGGATGGACTTTGAGACCCTCCTCCTAGAAGACCATCTGGAAGTCAGTCTTCTTGTGTTTGCCTTCAGATGTAGAACTCTCAGCTCCTTCCCCAGCACTGTCTGCCTGGATGCTGCCATGCTTCTTGCCATGATGATAATGGACTGAACTTCTGAAACTGTAAGCCAGCCCCAATTAAATGTTGTTCCTTTTAAGAGTTGCCTTGGTCATGGTGTTTCTTCTTAGCAATGGAAAACCTAACTAAGATAGTTAGGGGTCAGCCTACTGTGGGCCACTGTCTAACGGCTGTGCAGGTGGTCCTGGGTTATACAAGAACGCAGGCTGAGCAAGACCAAGGGAGCAAGCCAGGGAACAGAGATCCTTCATGGTCTCTGCTTCAGTTCCTGGCTTCCTCAGTGACGAATGTAACCTGTAAGCCAATTAACCCTTTCCTCCCCATATTTGATCAATATTCTGACACAGCAATAGAAAAGCAAACTAGGATAAATAATACCTTGGGGTCGTTATCACTCAAAAGAGCAGATATGGTGCATTTTGTCTATGTATGCTTCTCAGGATTGCCTTCTCCCACTATCCACTAGAGCGGTAGTAGTTAATCCGCTCTAACTCCCTACTGGGGGGCTGCGCCCATGCTTCTTGCTACTGCAACAATGCTGTGGATTCTTGAATGAAACACACACACACACACACACACACACACACACACACACACACACACAGACACAGTGCCTTATTTTTAATATGCCCTAAGCAGCTCAATGGTTGTGCTACTCCCAAACTTCCAAATTGCTAACGCCTCCCCTCCGATACTCCTGAGTTATTACTTATTAAAAACTACATTCCATCTTTGCTACCCCAATGGGGGAGGGGCAGCTCTTCCCTGGCTCTCAGGTAACTGTATGCTTTCCTCTCCTGTAGCTCCCAAGCTTGATCCTCCTGCTTCCCGTTCTAAAAATTCCTTCCTCTTCCCTGGGTTCCCTTGCCTGGGAATTTTAAAGTCCTGCCTCTGTATCCCTTCCCAGCAACTTTACCAACTAGAGCCAGCTGGGGCCAGGGATCCTCGGCATCTTACGTGTAGACGTGTGAATTCCTGTGTAATTTGGGAACCCAATTAACATAATATAAGCAATAAAGCAAACCCAGGACAACCCACCGTCCTGTGGACGTGTTTGCAGCATTATCGTGGCTCTGCTGGGACCTGGTGTAGATTTCCAGCCATCTCGTGGCACAGCCTCTCCTCTCCCCTCTCCACCATTTGCTGGACTGCTAACAATTCGGTTCCATGTACCAAGGCTTCTCTCTCCTCCTTAAGCTCCGTGATACCAGGCACACAGGGTTCTAAGCAGCCGCATGCTTTTGCAGTGTCCCAGGCCAGTGGGGAAGAGAGACTAAATAGAGATCTGGAAGAGGAAGCAGGCTGTCCCCTCCCCACACTTCCTTTCTGCCCTATTTCTGAAGCTGGAAACCACAGGGCCATTTGTGAAGCTCAGACTCATGTCTTCTTGGGGAGCCTGGGAAGCTGGTGGAAAGTACTACTTGGAGACCCAAGACTGGGTGGGAGAGAAGGTTGGGTTGGAGCATAACCAGATTTGGGTTCTGTGGCCCATTTCCTCTTGTCTAGAGCCTCCCCCTCAGCCGTAAGGCCATTCCCTGCTGTGTACTCAGTGCTTAGGGACCTGGAGGTTACAGTGCTGTCTGAAGTGCTGTGCACACGCCCCTGGACTCTGGGTCAATGAAAGCCAGTGTCAACCTTATTCATCGGTGATGCGATTTGAACATCAGATGCTCCCATAGGCTCGTACGTTTGGATACTTGGTCCCCACTTCACCGCACTGTTCCCCCAGTAGCACTATGACTTGGGGAAGGTGGAGTCTCAGAAACCGGGTCACTGGGTGTGGACCTTGGGGATTTCTCTCTCTGCTTTCTGATCTTTGGGGATGTGAGGGGCCATCCTGCCACCATGGATCTGCGTGCTGCTGTGTCTCCTCTGCCTTGATGGGTAGCATCCCCTCCAACTGTGAGCCCTGGAGTTGTCTTTTGCTGGACATTTTGTCACAGCAAAGGGGAAAATAGCGAATGTGATGAGAGCGTGAGTGAATCTGAGGCTGGAGAGAGACTGGGGTGCTGAGGAGAGTAAACTAAAGAACCGTCTTTAGAGATGGGGTCTAGAGTTTAGATGGCTGCTCCAAATGGCTACTGTCAGGCTCTGTCTCTGTGGTCGCAGTGGTCCCTGAGAGCAGCATCCCTCCGTTCTGGTCCTCTGGGCTCTTGAGGTCTTCATACACTTACGGGGTCACAGCTAGATTTGTGGCATCTTAGTCACAAAGGGGAACCTCTCGAATGTAAAACATTGACTGTGGTCTGTGGCTGGTGGATACATTTCCTGCCACTTAATAAACTTTGCCTACTAAGCAAAATAGCCCCCTCGTAGTGCGGGAGATCAGCCCATATCCAGCGACCATGTTCAAGATGTAGAGGACAGCAGCACGAGAGCCTCAGACAATCCTGAAAGCCGTGCACCAGCTCAGCCCCTCGATGGCATAAGCCCTTAACACTTAGCCTGCAGCTGAGCCTGGAGGCCTGCTACCCACCTGCATTCTGTCTCTATGGGTACAAATCAGGACGAATACCCTCCTGGTGTTAAAAAGGTTGCCTTGGAATGGCTTTGAAGGAGCTCCCAGGTAGTAAATGAGGCCTTTCATCCCAGATAATGACTAATGAGAGTTATTTAGAGCCCAAAGTTTGGCAATTCTTCACCTGTCAGACGAAAAGGGCATAGAAAATAAGCAGTTTTTTTTTTTTTTTTTTTTTTTTTAATAGCAGAGGTTCACACAGCATGACAAGGTGGCTTGGAGCCCGAGAACTGTGCTGTCTGGCAGCAGGGCCACAAGATGAACTGCACCCTCCCTGAGGGTCCTCTCCAGACCGCGTTGGCCAGAAGCCTCTTCTCTTAAGTCTGAAGGACCAGGAGGGTCTCCCTGGGATGCGACCTTGTGTAAGATCTCCTTCCCTTGCTTCTCATAGGCCTCAGCTTGGTCAACATCTTCATTCAGTACCTCAGTACCTCAGGGTAACTGCGTTCCCCTCTGCACAGAACCTTCTTGAGGTAATCCATAGAAAACAAGGGCCATCGCACTGGAGACGAAGTGCACGTCAAAACGACAAAGAGGTGCCCGCTCGCCCCAGTTGGAATGCCTGTATGAGGAGTGCTAGAAGCTCACAGGCTGACAGGAAGGTAAAGCAGTATTGCCGTTAGAAAGCCTGTGACTTCTGTGGTGTTTCTGGACTCTAATGGAGCTCTGTGAGGTCCTCCTTCCTCCGTGCTCCCCTGGCTTCTTGGGAGACTTTTAGGTCAGCCTGGCTTTCAAGGTCTGTGCCTGCGTCCTGAGCAGCTTCTGTGGCAGGTTTTAGAAACACAGCAGTGGCTGTCGGGCCCAATTTCGGCAGAACTAAGAGGTGCAGAGGCATATCTGGTGAGATTCTTGGGCTCCCTCAGGTGGGGACAGAAACATGTGACACCGAATGTGTCGTTGGGGAGTGCAGGACCCCTTTCTTGTGACTCTGGGTCTTGAAGCAATTTACATAATTGTTCTGCCTCCATGGATTCTAAGGAAGGAGCAGAAGGGGAAGTGTCTATGCTATATAGCTGTCCTGAGGATCGGAAAATAAAGTGTCAGTCAGGGAGCGATAGGAAACAGTTCGGTTCCTTTCCCATTCTCCCAGCATCCCCCACAGAGGCTGGTGGCCATCGACCCTTCTTGCTTTCTCATTGGGCCGTTGGAAAAGAACCTGGCATCCATTAAATGCCTTGAGTGGTCAATCTTGCTGATGTGGCTGAAGGACTGGCTGTTAATAATGAGTAAGATGGGCCTGGATTGGGGAGAGATAAATACAGACTTGCTCGCACCTTTTTGTTAATGGCCTCGGAAGAACTTCAAAGCACTCACCAATTGAGCCCTGACCCAATCTACTGGATACTCATTCAGGGCTTTTGTAACTTTCTGGCTTTCATTTCTGTTGGCAGAAGGCTCCAGGGCCCCACTGTTCTGCAATAAAAACAGGGGCTATTGTCCAGACCCTGTGTTTTCAGCCAGCAGTGGGGACCTGTACCGACCTGCAAAAGACTAGTGAATGCAGCCACCCAAACCTGTTCCCTTGGGTGGCCGCGAGGCCTCCAGAAAGGTGAGCACCAAACCTTGGGACTCTCTAAATGGAACTTTGCATTCCAACTCCTGAGAGAGGCTGCGGGGAGGAGGTGGGAGACGAGGCGGCGCCCGACTTTCTATTTTAAATCTATTTACAGTGCAGGTGGGAGTTTCCAAAAATGACACATGCAAAGTTTCTGAGTGTCACTGTGCTCTTGAGTTCCCTGAGAGGAATAAACAGCTGAGGTCTCCCTGAACAGGCCCTTACTTGGAGCCCATTTCGGTCCGTCTCCGCCCCCCCCCCCCCGCAACCTCCCAACCCCCCCCCTCCCCGCAATCACTAAGGCCAAGTGACCTAAAGCGCTGAGTCCATCATCGGCCTCCATTGTCCCTGTTTCTTGCTCCCCAGAGAGCAGGTGCGGAGTCTCCTGCTAAGGCTGATGGTGTCGTCGTGGTGGTGGTCATTGTCGTGGTCTTGTGTGTGTCCGTCCGTCCCCGTTCCCCCGACCCTGTCCCCTTCGTGCCCCCACCCCTCATCCCCCCCACCCCCTCCCCCACCTCTGACCTCTGGTGCCTTTCACTTTGTCTTGAACCTGGGTCTGGATGGCTCCACTCCCTGCTCTTGTCCCCATAACCCTGCCCCCTTAGCATTTTTTTCTCCACCACCACTGCATTAACTTAAGTGTGAGTCAGTACTGAGAGGCTCCTTCAATGGCCCTGGCTTACCGTCGGCCTTTCTGGAAGGAGGAGTCATTTAACACACCGCCTAGCATTTGCTGGCCATGAATGCAGGGTGGGAATTAAGATTTTCAATTGCCATAGTTTGGATGCTGATTGTCCCCTCCCCTGCCCCTGTAGTGGCACTGTGCCTCTGTAAGGTAGGATCTAGTGAGAGGTTTGTGGGTTCTTGGAGACCCTTGGAGGGGAAGTGTAGAGCTGTCTAGTCAAGAAACCTCTAAGACCGGAGCCAAATCAACACTTTTCTCTTGAGACAGTTGGTTGCCTCAGGTTTTATGTTTTACCGCAGCACAAGGTTGACTAACGTATATAACTCATAATTTTATATGTCCAAGGCTCTATTTTCTTGCTTAGATCCTGTGCGTCCTCCATTGGTATCCAGTGAACCCTTGCTCAGAAATAATTAAATTATAAGTGGATACCAAAATTACCAAGAAATCCAGGAAAATGTACATTGAAATATACACTAAAAACCAGTCCATCACCAAAATGTTACATTTTGTGAACCAAGATGGGAGATACCCAGGTAATCTTTCAATTTGTCTTCCTGCTTTTTTGTGCTTCTCTAAAAAAATTTTTTTAAACTCTGTGTGTGCACACAGGCATGAGTGCATGTGTGTGTGTGTGTGTGTGTGTGTGTGTGGTGTGTAATCACCCAGACTACTAGAATAGGATGTTTTGAATTTCAGACCCATTTTTCATGCCCAAGACCCCTCAGGTTTCCTTTCGTTCTGGTCGCCATTGAGACCATCTCAACCCCAGGAGATCTTAGGGCGTCAGGGGCAATCCCACCACTAGCACAGGACCAGCCCAAGGCACTCACATTCTCCCATCGCTCTGCTGTTGATAATAACAAACGTGGGCTTGAGATGAGGAGTCAGTCTGCTTTCCTGACTCGGTGCCATCAGGCGACCTGTGCCAAGGCTGGCCCTCCCTGTTCCTGAGGCTGACTACTCTGCAGACTTGGCTGGCTCTACTCAAACCGTAGGGTTCAATCTCTCCCCTGTCTTTGAGCAAAGTGGTCCTATCTAAGCACCTATGCTGGGTTTTGTCAGCTTAATGCAAACTGGGTCATCTGGAAAGATGGATATGGTTGAGAAAATGTCTCCATCAAATAGGCCTGTGGGCGAGACTGTAGACTATTGTCTTGATTAATGGTTGATTTGAGAGGGTCCATCCCATTGTGGGTGGTACTATCCCTAGACTGGTGGTCCTGGGTTTTACAAGAAAGCAGGCTGAGCAAGCTTCGGGGATCAAGTCAGTAAGCAACACTCCTCCCTGGCTTATTCATCAGCTCCTGCCGCCAGGTTCACACTTTCAGTTCCTGCCCTGACTTGCCTCAGTGACAGACTGTGACCTGGGACATGTAAGTCAAACCGAGCCTTTCCTATCCACTTTGCTGTGGTCATCGTTCTTGTCATAGCAACGGAAGCAAGCTAGGAGAGTCGCCACCACTATTTTTCTTTTATGAATGGGTCTCTTGTCGACTAGGCTGGTCTTGAACTCACTGTGCAGCCGAGGAGGGATTATCTTAAATTTCTGGTCCTCAACCCCTGGTGCTGGGATTGCAAGTGTGCATGACCTCACCTGGTTATAAGGTGTTGGGGATCAAACCCAGGGCCTCATGTGTGCTAGGTAAATTAGCTCAGCTACTTCCCGGGCCTGTAATAGTTTTGTTGTTTGCCAGCCAGATGCATAGTCTCCGAAGAGTGACAAACTGTCCCCTCTTTTCTCAGGACAGAGTGCCCCACTTCCTCCCAAGAATGTTATCTTTCAATTATTTCAGTTATCCGAACAGGAACACTGTGGGTGCTACCTTGGGATTTGTATTTAACTTTTATTTGAGAAAGGGTTAGGAATTCTTTAACACCAGGGCCCCTCATGGCTTCAAGGAATTGAGGTGCTTATTAAGAATTGGGGTGGAGAACCAGAAGGATCGTTGACAGTGTTAGGTGGGCCTGCTCTGACTGATGTCATACTGGTGAGGTCTTGACATGTCTGAGCCCCCCTGGGAGTATGGTTTCTATGGGGGGTGATTTTCCTTTTCTCAGGGAATGATGATGGAACTTAGGGCCCAGAGCACGCTAGAGCACAGGCTCTCACTGAGCCACACCACAGAGCACACGATCTCACTGAGCCACACCGCAGAGCACGCGCTCTCACCGAGCCACACCACAGAGCACGCGCTCTCACCGAGCCACACCACAGAGCACGCGCTCTCACTGAGCCACACCACAGTCATTGAGTGTACGTTGTCACATCTCAGAAGCCACAGGAAAAGTTCTGTTTCAATTAGGAACAGAACTTCGGGATCGTTTCAACCTGAGCATCTCCTGGGGGAAGCTCCCATCTCTAGAGCTCCATGACAACAGAGGACTAAAGGAATTCATGCTGTCAGAATTCCGGGCTGACAAGCCTAGGCAAAGACGCCATTCTTGCTTCTGGAACCGAGGTCAGGGGGAGTTGGGGGCAAGCAGTTTCATCAGGCCCATGTCACAGCCTTGAACTTAGGGGAGCAAAGAATGGCCTTTCCTGGGACGTCAAGAGGTCAGCAAAAGACCCAGAGAGCCCTATCCATGGGCTCTTCCAGCTGGGCATAGCCAAATGGAGAAGAACCTCCAGTTACATAAACAGGTACTGTGTGGTCACGGAGCTCAGCTTTGCCTCCACACAAGGCAAATCTCCCTCCATCAGGTGCTGCATGATGTTCTCAGAATGCTGTGCTCACGTGGGTCATGCACACTCAAAAAGAAGAAAAGGCAACCGGGGTACTTCTTCATCACCCATCCATCACTCTTCTCTTTGTTCTACAGGGGTGAATCAGCCATGACAAATGTCATCTAGTGTGTCCCCTGGGAGAGGAGAACCCTGTGCCCTTATTCTGTGCAAATGAAGTCATTGTGAGTCACACTTCAAACCGATTTTGAGTTAAGTCCTATCTTCCTCCCAGAATGGCACAATAAAAGAAAAGTCTCTATTTTGGAAGGACCCCCATCCCTAAGGCTACCAAATGGTCCCAGGAACTGGGACACTCAAATTCTTACCCCTGGCCACATCCTGCTCGGCTGCATCACAATTCCGTAAGTGACACACCTCCTGTGTTAAGACCTGTCACTGCCTCTCCTCATGCAGTAACCATAGCTGATGTGCCACACATCAGTTTATTCCGTGTACTTAGAAGTAGGTCATTTCTTTAAAAAAAAAAGATTTATTTACTTTAGGTATATGAGTATGCTGTAGCTGTTTTCAGACACACCAGAAGAGGGCATCGGATGGTTGTGAGCCACCATGGGGTCACTGGGAATTGAACTCAGGACGTCAGGAAGAGCAGTCAGTGCCCTTAACCGCTGAGCCATCTCACCAGCCCCAGAAGTGGGTCACTGCAGAGGCACCTAGTAACGTGTGCAAATGAGCATGCTTAATTATGTCAAAATGTGACGATGTAGTTTTCTTTTTTCCAAATTTCCCCCAAAATCAATAATCTTGTAAGCTACTCACCATGGAAATCCATCAGTTTACCAATGTGAAAACACCTACCGTGTGCTAAGATTTAATTTCGTTTTATGGGGGCGAATGCATTGTTGGCACCGTATGTATGCGTCTGTGTTGGCCTCTCTGCATGCCAAGGGACGGTATACGTGGCCACACTCAGAGGCAATGGTGGAAGAAGGCCTCTACTGGATCCTTACGTGGCCCTTCAAAGCTGTGCTCATTAGCAAGTACATTACAGCTAGGTTACTGCTAGCACTTATGGGGGGAAAATAATAATTAAGCAGACAGAGTCATGGAAGATGAGATACGGTATACACGGTGTTCACAGTGGAAGTGGAGGAGGGGGAGGTTTCCGTAGTAAGTTTGAAATAGGAAATCCAAATTTTCCAGTTAAAAATGTCCTGGCACTCAAGGGCCACTGCAGATACCACAGGGCAAAAGAAAAGTCGGAGCTTCAGTAATGGAGGCTGCTGGGGACCCTCTGGGTCTAGAGCATAGGCTGTTACTAAGTTTTCTTATTATCAGGCATCAGGGCTCTCTCAAGCTCATGCAAGGAACTTCTCCACAAAGCCAGGAAAAAGGAGCCAGGACTGAACGGCATTTTATTCTTGGGTATGAGAAAATTTAAATACAAAGAGGTTGACATTCTTTTCCTCTTTTACTTTGTCTGTAATCTTTATTTCCAAATAGAATTCACCAAATATTTATACATATTTATATAAATTGCACGATACCTTGTAGCAAATTTAGATCTATACAATGTTATGGTTTGCTTTGTAAATTTTATTTGGGAAATTTCGTCTTTTTCTAGAACGTCTTTCCTTCTCCATTTGCTGCTTTTTTGCTTTTTTCAGCCACAGGCTTGACATTCTTAAATACTCTCCCTGGATACTGGATCTTCTCCCACCTGTGCTTCGTTTGCCTAATACCCGCCAATCATGGCGAGGTTTCCTCTGGGCTAGCAGGGTGATTTAGTAGGGAGCCAAAGATGCCCCCTTTGAAGTCCTTCTCATTGAATCAGATGGGATAATCCTTTCAAACCAAGGAGAGATGTGTCACGGAGCACCAGGTGTCTAATGCACATGCTAACAGTTCAGAGCACAGAGCAGACAGGTCGGCAGCCCCTGCTGTGACTACAGGTAGTAGCAGGCCGAGAACTTGTGTGTTGGTCTTGTCCCCGTTGGGAGAAGCGAAGTACTCAGTAGAGAAAATGAGGAAAATATGGCTATTGAGGTACAAGAGAAACCAGGAAAAGAATAAGCAAAAGGGGGGAGGGGAATGTGCTGTTCATGGAGGCAGGGAGAGAACACTCGCGTCAGTGGCGGGGATAGGTAAAGGAAGGAGAAAGGATAAGAACAGGTCGTTGAGCTTCCGATGTGGTGGCCGTCCACGAGGAACTTACATGAAATGAGGAGTGGGTCAAGGCCTGAAAGGAAAGGTGGGTAAAAAGAGGGAAAGCTCTAAATCAGAACAGAAAAATGGGGTGATCAGAGTTTAGGGCAAGTGTATACTTGAATGTCCAGGTGTTAGGTGCAGTTGGAAGAGGGTGGAACCCTTAAGGGGTGGGGCCTAGTGAGAGTCGGCTGTGGGACTCCACCCCCTTTTGCTTTCTCTCTTTTTTATTGGATAGAAAGTGAGTAGTTTTTGCCATCTTGCCTCCCCTCCAGATCATGGACTGAACTCTCTAAAACAGTGGATCAGGATAACCGCTTTCTCTTTATAGGTCAACCACCCCCAGGAGTGTATTATACCAAAGTCAAGCTGACCGATACAGGATGGCGTAAGCTTAGGGAGGGCTTCTAAAACACAAGAAATGCTAGGACAGTTGTGAGCTGGGAAATGATCCAGAGCCAAGAAAAACCACAACGCAGAGAGAACATAGTTGCTGGAGCAAAAGCCTTGAACCAGTGAGAGCAGAAGGAGTCCACAACAGAGGCGGAAGTGGTTTTAATGGGCATGCAGGGGAAAGAAGGGGGACGGGGGAGTGGGGAGTCCACCTAGCTTTAGTCTCTTCCTTTGCCCTCTATAGATGGGAGGAAGATCTTTGCCTTGAACTCTATTCTCTTCACTCCACCTCCCAAGTACTGGGAGTATTACAGGCAAACACTACCATGTTCTGCTTTTCTTATTGATCTTAATTTCTTGGAAAAATGAGAATGTCGTCAAGCCTCTCAGCTTGGTGGGAGCATATTCCTGTAAACCCAGCGCCCGGGAGGTGGAGGCCTGAGGACAGATGGTCAAGGTCATACATTGAAAGTTTAAGGCCAACGCAGGATACATGAGATTCCGTCAAAAACAAACAAAACAAGGGGTTGGGGATTTAGCTCAGTGGTAGAGCGCTTGCCTAGCAACCGCAAGGCCCTGGGTTCGGTCCCCAGCTCCAAAACAAAACAAAACAAAACAAAACAAAACAAAATCTTCATCTAAACAGAGTTAGTGGGGAGAAAGAAGCTGAGATGTTTGAGAAAATGAGAGACTTAGTATCCCAGAGATGAGAGTGACTAAATTTTCATTGAACTATCTAAAATTGGTATGGCAAAGTGGCAAGAGAAACACAACATGCCACACCAGGAAGCCAGCAACCCAGTTTACGAAACGTAAGAGAGTTCCAATTTGGCCTGGAGAGATGGCTCAGTGGTTAAGAACATTGGCTGCTCTTCCAGAGGTCCTGAGTTCAAATCCCAGCAACCACATGGTGGCTCACAGCCATCTGTAATGGGATCTGATGCCCTCTTCTGGTGTGTCTGAAGACAGCGACATTGAACTCATAAAATAAGTAAAAATAAATAAATAAAATAGAATAAACAAAAGAGAGTTCCAATTTGTTATGGGTGGCATGCAAACTGATATTTTTAAGACAGAGAGAGAAAAAAAAAAAACACCAAGATGCAGTATTAACTCGGAGACTGCCCGTGAATGTCACATCCACCACACCTGCTGCCCAGATGCACTGCACTGTGAGAATGTGTTTGTTCAAGCTGATGCATCTGCTTATTCCTCCCCTTGGAGGCTCTCGTCTTTGTCTGGTTGTGTTAGTTAGGATCCCGAAATTTATTCTAGGAAGTCTCTCCTACCTCACTCCCCTTCACCGTCCATCTCTCTGGCTCCCCATGCTGATATGCTCCAATTTTCTCTCATCAGACGTTCTCCTCTTTCACCACAACACACACCATGACCTGGTTTCTTCTCTGCTAGAGGGTTTGGACTCAGGGTAGTCGGTGCTCAGCCCTGGAGCGCTATTTCAGGACCATGGACAGCACCACGCCATCCTAACAGCCCACGTTTACTAAGTGTAGGGCAGCGTGAGGCGCTCAGGTAGCAGCCAGACCTCGTCTTCAGTGGGATTCACAGCAGAGAGTGGCCCAGGCTACTCTATAGAGAGCTGTGGTGTGTATACAGGACACTGGTGGGAGTCCTAGGAGAGAAGAATCCAGAATTAGTCTTGAGTAGTAGCTGGTTTAGAAGAAAACGTCACAGAATAAGAGGTGTAGAGCCTGGAACCTTCACAGCACTTGTAAGACAGTGGGTGCAAGCATCAGAAACAGCATCTTAGCATCATCACCATCATCATCTTCATCATCATCATTGGTGGCGGCGGCAGCAGTGACACGAGGGCCTGACTCACCTAGAGTGATTCATAAAGTTAGGGTGTAAGAAAACAAAGGTTCCAAAGGAGAGCAGGTGTGGATATAAGGCTTGAAAAAGGATGAGGAGAACACGACTTTAGAGATGAATTCACCTCACAGCGGTGTACACCAGGTGAGGTGACGGAACAGTAACATTTGAAACTTTCTTTGGCACACAGGACAGTTCTAAATGACTATGGGGCATGGGGGAGGCAGTAAGGATAGAGAGACATTTCATTCAGAGTTTTAGTGTGTCAAATGTGGCCTTTAACCAAATTCATTAAATCAGGCTGGAGGCACGGCTCAGCAGTTAAAAGCACTGGCTGCTCTTGCAGAAGACCCAGGTTTGGTTCCCAGCACCCCACATGGTGGCTCACAACCATCTGCGATTCTGAGGGGATCTGATGACCTCTGAGGGCACCAGGCACACACACACACGCAGGCAAACCCTTATACACATAATATAAAAAATGTCTAAATTAAAACGGAATAACATTAAACTTTCAGTTTGTAAGCCATGCTTGGCCTGTTTCAAGGAGCTGATAGTGATGGAGTTATAAAGTCTGGATCTATTAAGCTCATTCAAGTAGCCATTGCCTGGGCTAGAAGAAATGTTAGCAAGAAAGGAGAGAGAAGATGTTATTGGTCTTTACCATATAAGGTTTTGTAAAACACCATTTTATATTGTATGACTTTATGCCTGCTAGATTTTCCTAGATGACCTTCCTGATCCTTGCCTTGTTGTGGCCAAAACTCCACACACTGGTGATCCTTGGACAGTGACACACATGGGAAACTAGTCCCTAATGCTATCTTCCTCTCGGTGGCCAAGTATCATGGACTGGAGGAGTCTAGAGAGTAGAGCCTTGCCTTGTAGTAGGTAAGACTGCAGGTTCTGTAGCATGCAGGACAGCCCAAGGTCCCTGGTTACTTATTCCTTTGGGGATCAAGGCTGAGATAACAGTGGTCGTACTTGCTAACTGATCCCTTCCATATGCACAGAGCTCATCTGAACCAAAGTCCTCATTCTCAAGGAGTCCGTAATCCAGAATGAGACGCAGTAAGATGTGAGGATTTATTGTCATGATGCGCAGACAGATCACGCTGGATCGTGGCCACTTCTCTTTGTCTCCTCCTCCCCCACAGGCTATAGACCTGTAGAAATCAGCCCAGGATGCACAGAGAGGGGGAAGTACTGCTGAGTGAGGACTGCCCTCAGCCCCAGATATCTCTTCCACCAAAGTGGGTCAGTCTGGGACATCCTGAGCCTGCAAGCTTCTCATCTCAGGAAGTAGGACCCCTGCCTCAGACTAGCAAAGGTATCAGCTGACCCCTCCTGTCCATGGGAGATTGAGCGATGGGTGGCATTCAGTAGGGAGTGAAATCCACTCACTTTATAAGGATGGGAAGTAGGACAGACACAAGGGAAGCTGGGGAACCACAAGCACTTCCTGCCAACATTCTTAGAATTCTAGCGCTGACTAGCCGGGGACACTTTAAAATAGTGTCTGACCCAGCATCCCTATTTGAAACAAAACCAAAACGTGGGGCTGGACAGGTGGTCCAGTGGTTAGAGTACTGGCTGCTCTTGCAGAGGACTCAGGTCTGACCGTCACCACCCACATGGTGACTCACAACCATCTATAAATCCAGTTCCAGGGGATCCAACACCCTCCTCCAACCCTAGTGGGCACCAGACATGCATTTGGTGTGTAGAACTAGAGTTTTAAAAAGGTTACTCATTGTCAGAGTCCGGATGTGCAGGGCCGGACGTGCCTGAGGGAGAGCCAGAGATAGGACTTGCCAAACCAGCTATCAGCCCCAAGGACATTGACCATCTGTAGCCACCCCCTCCCCTTCCTTCACCCCCCTGAGTGAGATGAGCCACCCTACCTGCCTGCCGAGCTGCTAGAGAGCACGTACACCTTGCTGATGTAATTTCGCGCCGAAAGTAACTGTGCACCATTTGAATTGACCAATCATGTGTACCCTCTCGAATGCCCCTAACCTCCCCTATATAAACCCCCAAGTTTGGAAGCTCGGGTCGATTCCTCTGTCTCCTGTGTGGGATACATACCGACCCGGGATCCCGCTAATAGGGATCTCGTTAATAAAAGCTACCTCTTGCTGTTACATCAAGAATGGCTACTCGTGATTCCTGGGGGCACCCCACCCCGCGATCGGAGCGAGAGACGCGGCTCCCCGTTGTGGGGTACGCTCTTTCAGGTGCTCACAGATATACTTGGGCAAAATGCTCACATATATATTAGGACAAACATTAAGAAAACCAAAGCCTGAGCATAATGAGGAGTGTATCCATGACACAACTTAAATGTGACAAAGGCAGGATCCAAGCCAGTTCCTCATCCCAGCTCAACACTTTTGCTGCCATCTAATGCTAACTTCTCAGAGAAAATGTTGAAAATTTCCCTTTTGTTCTGCTTGGCAGGCAGGATAAACCTTACGATTGATTACATGCAGCAAAAATTTAAGGCATTTACTTGATCCATATTCATTGGCCATATTCTGTACCTGTCACTGGGCTAGACTTGGCTACATTCTCAGTCCAGCAGTTTTGGTTATGAGGCTTAGCATTTTCCAGGCAGCCTAGAGAGTGGTTGAGGAGCAGGCCCAGGCCAAAGCAGCCCTGGGATGTGAGAGAAGAGAAGACTTTGCCTTCAGAAACCTTACCTGTGAGGTAGGTGTGGTTGCCTGGGTCCTGGGATGCAACTAGGAGTGTATACAGGCCTGTCTTGCTCAACTGCACAGTGCCTAGATGCAGTTAGCAAGGAACCAGACCCCTAAAAAGGCAAGTGAAAAATATTTTCAGTGATTTGAAGTGAGGCTCAAGGCACAAATTGGGCATGAAGACGTGAAGTTGCACCACATGGGTGGGCAACTTCCTAGGAAGTCTAGCATAGATGTAGCTGGGTAGGGGTTGTTGTGTTTTATTAAAAATAAAGAGAGAAGGAATATGCACAGTCAGGGGTGGGGGAAGGGGTGCTTCTATGGGCCGTGCTGAGGCATCCCTTCCCCCTGAGGGACCAGCCACACAGTAGTATAGTATAGAATAGTTTATTCGGGGGCATGGGGAGGGGAGTTGAGGGAGTAGAGACAGAGAAAGGCGGGGGGCGGAGGAGGGAGAGAGACACAGAGACACAGAGAGACACAGAGAGAGTAGAAGAGTAGAGGCCGGCCATGAGCACGTGGAGAGAGGGGGGGGAGGGTAATGGGAAGAGAGGGGGGAGGGTAATGGGAAGAGAGGGGGAGTGGGAGAGAGAGAGAGAGAGAGAGAGAGAGAGAGAGAGAGAGAGAGAGAGGGAGAGGACAAGAGGGAGAGGAGGAGAGGAGGGGGGGAGCAGCCCCTTTTATAGTGAGTCAGGCACACCTGGCTGTTGCCAGGTAACTGTGGGGCGGAGCCTAGAGAAAAATGCGAACCGGTGGGGATGCAGTATGAGCAGGAAATGCCAATGGATAGTCTGGAAGCTCATGGCAGCTAAGAAGCCAAGGAGAGTAGAGGCAAGAAGTGAGAAGCCGGGTTGGGGATTTTAGCTCAGTGTTCGGTCCCCAGCTCCGGAAAAAAAAAAAGTGAGAAGCCACACATCAGACAAAAGCATCAGGAGTCCAGCAGGACTAACTAAGGCAGAGGCAAGGGTGTGAGCTCCGCAGCCCAGTGCAGTGAGCGCCGGCATCTGTGAAGGATACCAGGACCTCATGGAGGGAGTCGAGGCTCCCACGTGCCTCAGATTAAATGCCCGGCAGGTCGAACCGAACCAGGCAGCTTGCCTTCCTGGGAGACTGCCTGGGGAAACTGTCATCCGGGAATTACCTGGGCAAGGCAAGTCTGCTTCACAGATTGAGAGGCGGAGTCAGCTTACTAAGCAAGGTCCCAGGGAGGGGAGGCGGGAAGCAAGGTCCCGGAACTGATGTGGAGGAGACACATTCTGGCATTGGGATACTGAGGACCCATGAGTTTTACTAGGCTCCTTCATGTGCCAGGCACTGGGTTTTATGAAGTCCCTCAGAACATAACTATGACAGTACTAGGCTAATTCACGGGCCAGTAAACTGAGAAGCGAATATTAAGTATAAGTGTTTTTCCTCTCCTTTTTATAAAGAAACACCCAGGATGGCACATCACCCAACTGGGGACGCTCAATACAGGCCTGTGGCACACGCTCACGTTGCTTGCTTATCAAAAAACAAACAAACAAACAAACAAACAAACAACCCAACCAACCAACCAAACAAACAAAAACCCCAGAGAGCTGTTGATATTTTATTGAAGGCTATTCTTTAAATTTATATTTTATTTTATGTATATGGCTGTTATGTCTGCACACCATATGCCTGCCAAGTGCCCATGAGTACAGTCTCAAGGAGGCCGGAAGAGGATTTCAGAACACTTGAAACTGGGGTTACAGGTGGTTGCAAGCCACCATGTGGGTGCTGGGAGTTGAACTCAGGACCTCTGGAACAGCAGTCAGTGCTCTTAACCACTGAGCCCTCTCTCCAGTCCGGTGACAGTGATGACTCTTCTCTGTTGTATGGTGGTAACTGCATGAGCTATGGCTTCCCTACATAAGTACTTCATGGAGTTCCCCGAGGTTGTCTGCCCAGATGCTGTCACGTGGTGTGCAGGTCTGCCTTCCTCACTTGCAGCATCCAGATGTGGAGTCTGCTGTGAAAACAGCAGAGAAAACTCTCTAAAAACATCTGGAAGGAACATGGAAGAACATCTGGTCTCTAGAACTAGATTCCTACTCCCTTCCTGTCCCCTCCTGGCCCCAGGACTAGATGGTCCCTGTTCTAGAAACACTTTCTGGTCACCGGATGGGGAGGACCCTTTGTAATAAAGTACAAAGTAACTTTATTGAAACAGAAACCAACAGGCAAGGAAGAGATATTTATCAATCAGTAACATCATAATCTTACTCCATTTTCTGTTGCTATAACAAAGTACCTGAGGCTAGATATTTAACAAAGAAAAGAAGTTTATCCGCTGTATCATTTTGGAGGTTGAAAGCCCAAATTCGACTTACGTATTTTCAAGTCCCAGCACACACATGGTCACTCACAACCACCTATAACTCTAGCTCCAGGAAATTTATTTATTTACCCTCTTCTGGCCTCCCTAGGCATGACAGAGCACACATGCTATACACATACATATGTGTAGAGGACTGTGGAGTTAAGTGGATACAGTCTACCTTTCTTTGCCTTGCTCAACTAGTTCTCAGAATGGGGAAGGGAATATTTTCCTTTTATGGCTAAATATCACACTGCCCCAAGAAATTTAATTGCAGAATGCTAAAATCAGGCCATTTGAACTAGCTAAGCAAATTCTAATTAGTCCAAAGCAATGGTTACAGAATGCCAAGCAGAAAGCCTGAGAGTATCACTGGGTCCTGGAATGAGGGAGATTGCCACAGAGAAGAGACTGAATTCCATTCTGAATCTCAGCTTTCGTTTCTGCGCTCCATGGACTCAAAACCACTACCCTGGGCTCATAAAGCAGGGTTTTTTTTTTTAAGATTTATTTATTTACTATATATAAGTATACTGTAGCTGGTTCAGACACACCAGAAGAGGACATCAGATCTCATTATGGATGGTTGTGAGCCACCATGTGGTTGCTGGGCTTTGAACTCAGGACCTCTGGAAGAGTAGTCAGTGTTCTTAAACCACTGAGCCATCTCTCCAGCCTGTAAAGCTGGGTTTTAGCCTATAAAGAACTATGGCGTGATATGAGCTTGACTGTGATTATGTCTCTATCTCTAAAAGCATGTGTTATATATTTTATTAGTTCTTTGAGAGTCTTATTCGATGTCTTTTGATCCTATTCACTCCCCTCCCCCAACTCTTCCCACATGCACCCCTCCCTTCCCTACTCATCAAACATGTCCTCTCTCTCTCTCTCTCTCTCTCTCTCTCTCTCTCTCTCTCTCTCTTCCTCCCTCCCTCTCACACCCCTCCTCCCTCTCTCTCATGCTTCAAAACCACCTACGTTCCCCATATATTCTTGGATGTATAATATTCCATTGGAGCGTTACCAACTCACCAGGGGCTATATACTCTTAGCACCAATAGCACCTTGGTTAGATGTGAGATTTAATGCCCAACTCCCCTCTCTGTGCTGGGCTTTGGTTTAGCTTGGGCTTGCACAGGTCATACACATGCTGTCAGGACCACAGTGAGTTCATAAGTGCAGCTGCCCTGCTGTGTACAGAG